>NC_070556.1:1726982-2072379 GCF_026873545.1 Fusarium falciforme
CCAACTATAGCAACGTATTGCCCCGCGCGGACACCAGATTCCTTGAGCCCCTTGTAGACAGTGAGTCCTGCGCAGAGGATCGGGGAAACGTCTTCCAAGCTACACTCGCTAGGGATGCGGGTGATATGTGCCGCCTTGGCAATAGCATATTTCTGGAAAGTGCCGTCGACGGTGTAGCCGGAGAGGAGAGCCTGAGGACACAGCTGCTCGTCGCCTTGCAAGCAGAAAGTGCAGTGGAGGCAAGAGCCATTCAGCCACTTGATCCCGGCGTGGTCACCAATCTCTAAGTTCTTGACAAGCTCACCCTTGGCGACCACGACACCAGCGCCTTCGTGACCACCAACTAGAGGTATTTTCCTCTTCAGCGGCCAATCGCCCATCATGGCGTGTAAATCGGTGTGACAGACGCCCGAGTACTTCACATTAACCAAGACCTCATCAGGGCCTGGCATGTGCACCGGGATTTTCTTATGAATCACCACTATTAATCGATATTAGTGACTCGCGTACCGAGTTAGAAATAGAAAGGAGGAACACATACGCCCTCCGGGCTTTTCGAGTACTTGCGCGCATTGCTCCTTTGGGATTTCAGTAATAGGCATAGTTGGTAGTGTATCCGGGAATAAAAACTCAGCAGAGGTGAACCGAGGGAAAGTCGAGACGACTTACTACTTTTAATAAGACCAGGACCCACGGAACTCAGCAGCGAGTTTCATGGAGTTACGCAGCTTGAATGAAAACGCAAGCTATCATAAGATTGACGACCAGCCACGAAGTCAAGAGTCGAGCAATTTGACTTTCAACATGTGATATGGAGTCTGCTTGCTGGATTTGAGTTGAGCCACGAAAGCTAGTGCAGGCGGCTCAGGTGACAGAGTGCCTCACTCAACTCATCATGTGTGTGCTCGGTTACAGCGTCAGTATCAGGCACCCCACGCAAGGTCCCCGACGCAAAATGGGTGGGGTCAACACGAATGGTTGTAAATCACCGGGGAACAAACGTGAAGTCATGATTACTCAGTATTGAAGAACCCTTACGTGTTACGCTTTTCATTGCTCTGTTCTGACGTGTACACAGTCTTGTGGCGTGAAGTATGATACACATAGCGGACAGGTATAATGTTGCCTTAGGTACCATGGAGAAATGCAAACCGAATGGAAGGTATGCCCCGCAATAAGCGGCGGACGATATGCCTTGAGGAACGAAGTGACGAGAGGTCTTATGCCGTTGCCCCTGAACTTAAGCGCCAAGTGAGGGAGGATGCGTCGAAGGAGCGCCAAAGATACGCGATCTTCGGCTCGAACCCCATCTCCTCAGTGCCCACAAGCCTCAATTCTCATACTGACAGTGGGCTCCGTCCAATTAAAATGCTTCAAATAAGGAGTACTTTATTGCTTACCTGATTTCTATTATGATAGAAGTACCAGCAATTCCCGTTGTCACAAAGAGGAACCTTACAACACGCTACACCAGTAATCAGTCTGCCCCCTCCTCGCATTGCCGTCACCCTCCCCAAATGGCCTCCTTTTTTGGCCTTTTGACCTCACTTGGCCTTGCCGAAAGCCCTGACAAGCAAAGCAATCCGACCTCATCTTCCGGCGGACAAGAAGGTACTCTTTTTGCTGTATTTCAGGGTCGGATTCGTCCCCTGCGCGATACCTCCCTTGACTGACTTTCTTCATGATATGTGTTGAATAAGGCGTTGTAAATGCACTCTCGCCACTCCCTTTGAGTCGTATATCTCTTCCAATTTGGCTGCGGCCCGTGTAGTTGAGCAATATAGCTATTGATAAGGACCACATCAAGAAGGAAGGTCCAACAAAGTGCCTGCCAAGGGCCGCGGCGGAGGGGATGATCATACGCATAATATGACCTCAACTGGTCACCCCGATCAACATGATTCATTTCGTCGTTGTAAGCAGCAGCAACTATCGGGATCTTTATCACCTTGACCGCTTTGTCACCAAAAAAACGCTGTATCGGCTTGGCTTCTGACTTCTTAGAAGACGGCCTCTTCCTCTTTCGATCGACTCGCTCATCGCCCGTGAACACAGTAGTCAGGAATAGCACAAGGCAGTTGTCTTTCCAAGCTATTTGGTTGACCTAGAAGTACGGCACATAGATAAATTAGTAGGGATTCCACATATCAAAAGTGTCTGAGGCTAGTACCTGATTGTCAGGGGTTGGGATCACTTTGACTTGGTCAAACTCGTAGCTGGTTTTGCCCCCCACATCAGCCTTCTTATTTTGTTGTAGCTCCTTATGGATGCCGCAGTTAGGGCGAACCGTGCCTGTGGCCCCGTGGCCATACTTGCGAAGGCTGCGGAAGAGGGGAGATGACGAGAAGAGGTTATCCACAAAGACGTGATATGTCGCTTTTGGCAGCATATTTGCTAGGGCAACAACGACGCTCTGGGTCGAGTTCAAGGCGATAGGCTTGTCTTCTGTGGCAGGCTTCTTCCCTGCGGCCTTGGCTACACCCCTGCCTCGACCGCCTCTTCGCCCTCCCCGGCCTTGTGTAGATGACTTCGGCGGGGGAAGTTCAACGCCAACGGCGCCGTATTTTGCTTCCTTGATATGCCATAGCCACCGGATAAAGAAGCCCTGTTGAGCGATAACCCAGATCTTGAACCCTAGGGGGTCTGGCTTGCCCTTGACAAGCATTATCTCATTTGACCGGCCTGTGTAGCGAATCATACACTCATCTACAGCTAAATGAGAGCCCGGAACGAAGATCTCTGCGGACACGGCTTGTATATGATCAGACCACTCATCAGCAGCTTGAAATACATTCGGAAGAGGTGCGGTCTCATCGGTCTTGCTGTGGTCGAAGGGACGAAGGTGCCGGTGGATGAGCTGAAACTTCCAATACGGCATGAACTTGACGATTGAGTGCTCAGGGCGTTGAACACCCGGCTGGGGGGTACTCCAGTGGCTCTTGATCGTTCTTTCCTTATGTATGTCCATATAAATTAGTATTCCAAGCCATACATCTACTTCTACAACTAAGGTTCCTTCCCATTCTCTCAGACTTGCCGTTCTCGTCTTTGGGTGCTTCCAGCTATCAACAACGCCATGTTCTTTGAGCCACGTAACCCAGACCTTGGTCTATTGAATCCGTTTTTCAACAAGGGAAATAGGAAGAAAAAACTGGAATAGCTGCAGCGGCGTTGGGGGTAGTGTGTTGATGCGAAAGCTGCGTGTTTCTACGGGGAAAGGCTCGAATTTGGTACCGCGGTCTGTTTCGGCCCGAAAAACAGCTATCCGGGTCGGGTCATTTGGGTGTATACGGCGACTGTGATCTTCTTTGATAAAGCTACTGTCAGCATAGGCGTTGATAACATGTATCTCTTCTAGAATTGGCGGGGAATTCATTGATAACTTCCAATAATTTGTATGGTGCTTTGGCCGAAATTGCTTCATTGAACTAACTTTCCGTACCCCTGGGTACTGAGGAGATGGCGCAAACATCAACATAGAAGTCAACGAAGGGATAGCGAACCTCGAGAAAACGCACATTCCCTTGAAGAGCACAGCTGAAATCACTATCAAACGGGCAGAACTTTCGCGGCTAGCAGACGCAGAGAGGAAAAAGAAGGCTGACTTTGGGTTCTTGTACGGCCCCCAGCTTTTTTTGCCCTCTGCATCGCGTCTGGAGGCGGCCTTGAACAAGAGCAGACCGCGTGAAGAGCTGCCAGGACGGATGGGAGACTCAGCCGGCTATTGATGGACAGTGCGGGGAGGCTCTAATACAGTTTACCGGGGAGGAAAGAGCCGGGATTCGTCAATTTGAGAAGAGGATGAACGGCATGCTAAAGGGAAGGAGGTTGTTCTCCACGGCGGGCGGCCTGCTGGGGATTGGCCCTTGGTCCATACTTTCAGAAAAGGAATGTAGATACGAGGTCCATGTCATTAAGGGCAAAGGTACCGTACGTCCTGGCAAAGCACATCGATGGGAGGTTTCGTTTGATCGGCGAGGCATATGTTCGCGGGATCATGAATGGAGAGAGTTGCCTGGGAAGATGTCAGACAAGCAATGGTGCAAGTATGATAAAATCCGCCTTATTTGATATCTCAGACTTGGAAAATTGATCCTCTAAATGCTTGACTACATGCTCGTAGTTCAGCTTCGGAGCTAGCGTTTGAATCCTGGCTATAGATGCTGGCGGCGGGTTTCTCAGGGGCCTCCTCTTCCTCGGCTTCTGTTTTTCAAGGCCATATCTGGTTTTGCCTTGTAATTTGAACACGTAACCCATCAAGCGGGAAGCCTGGACCGAAAGGGGCCGAGGCGAAAGGCAAGTCATGGCTCAAAATATTGAAATTTCCAACTCATCTTGATGCGATCCGGTCCTTCTTAGGAACTGTTGCCTTTCAACTCGTTCAAGAATACATCATTCTTGAAGGGTGTGCATCCTAAATCAGTGCAATCATACCAGGATATATGAGTTGGTAATCGAGAGAAGAAGCAGAGGTCGGTTTAGAATTAGTCCTCCCGCACTTCAAGTGCGGCGCTTGGCCTCTCCTTGGGGCTTCTGCTGAGCGGAGGGCATATACTGGGGTATCACGTACAGGTCAAGGACCTTAAGATTGCTTGTGGCTACTACTCCCGGAAAGTTTCGGGTGGTTTAATGAAGGGAGGAGCCAACGGGTATTGCCCATCCGATCTAAGCCTTCTTTTCTGCCTGACACTGCCTTATCACTGCTCTGGCTGTCAGTCTCCTCATCAACAGCAAGCTCATAACATTCAATCACTCGCGCAAATTACAACCATCTGAAATCCTTCAAGCATCTCCAACGCTCACCATGACCGGCAAAGGCAGAAGCAGCAAATCGCCCGCTCCATCATCTCCCCCCAAGCCTTCTCGCACCGACATGATCCTGGCCATGAATGATCCCTACATGCAGCAGATCATCGATGACACCAAGACCTACGAGTTCCGAAAATACAACATGGCTGGCATCCGGAGAATCTGGTTCTACCGCACTGCCCCGCACTCTGCCATCACCCACATCTGCCCCGTCGACAAGGCCGTCACCAGAACCCTGGATGACGCGCCGCTCCCCGAAGACGGCCTGGGGAACAGAGAATACAATGAGAAGCATGCGGATTACGAAGGCTACGGCTATGCCTACCGCATCAAGGAGGTGTACGAGATCAACGCTGAGGGAGGAAGGGGGATCACATGGGCAATGATGAGGGATGAGCACAGCATGAAGATTGCGCCTCGTGGGAGAGTCATTGTTCCAGCATCTATGCTGGAACAATACCCTTTGGGAGGCCAGCGCAAGATTCGTTAAGGGAACAAACCAAGGATCGTTGCATTGGACTTGGAGAGTAAGGACATTCTGTTATGAGTGGGTAGAGAATCATCGGTAGGGACGGTCTTAATTTTCAGCGCGCCTGGTACATCTCATGGCATCAACTCGAGAGCACTGCTAGAGTTGCAATCGATTTGCTCCATCCCCTTCTTACCCTTCTGCCGCATCATCTCCTTGCGAACGGCCCCCGCCACGTACGACAAGAACACGACAACTCCAACTACGGCATATGCAACTATCAGGCCGGTAGAGGCTTCGGCCAGTTGCAGTCCGATGCCTCCGTTGATGATGCCAATGATCATCAACGCTCGCCCGTACCAGAGATGTCCGTGGCTGACAGGGGTTCGCTTCCGGTGCCTGACAAAGTTGCGGTGGTGTAACCAACCCAGCACAGGCTGCAGGATCATGAGGAGACAGATGGCTAGACCGAGCTGCACATGAGGCTCGTTGAACCACTGCACAGATGTTAGCATGTGACGCTTGGTGATAAACCTCGGGGCTTTCTTACCTGGCCGTTTCTGTCGGCGGCAATCTTGCCAATGCCGAAACCACCCCACATGCCTGCAAAGACGATGATCTGCCAACCAGCATGAACAAGCCATTTACCGATCAAAGGCATCAGCACGGACCCGATGGGGAACCCTATCAGGAAGACTATCGACATGATGATGCCATGGATTGTCCCACTGTGGTCTTCGCCACCGCCGCCAGAGACGGCACTGTTGCCAGAGCCAGAGCCGGCCTGCTTGCTCGATGAATTGGTGAAGGGGTTCTGGTCGGCGCTGATGCTGGCTTTGGCAAAGTCGACCGAGAACTCGTCCGTGCCGTCGTGCTCTTCAATGAAGGCGCGAACGTTGGCAGAGTCCAAGGATTGACCCTTCTTCCATGCCCCGATCCAATGGTTGGATCCAGAAAAGTCCATATTGGTAAGCCCATCGCATTGGATATTGGCAATCATGGTTTTGTTGGAGACTCCAGTTCCCGCGAGCAACTTGACACCTTGCACCAGGCTGTACTCGGGCATGTCATGCCCATGTCCCTTCCTCGTGCTTAGAGTGACGTTTCCGGAGCCATCCTGGTACAGGACAAACATGGTAGAACCACTCATGCCGCTCCCTGTTCCGAGGGCGACCCATTGGTAGTCGGCGGGAGCTTCGAGGCGAAAGAAGATGCTGCCAGAGCCTGAAACGGCGGTTGACTCTGGGACGCCCCAGCCGTAGCATACGTCGTTGAAGTCACCGGTGCAGTAGGTGGCCGGTGTCGCTGATGCGCTTTGGGTAACTGTAAAACAACAAAGGAGGTCTGTCAGATGGTGTTTGACGGTGCAATTCAGAGTGAGCCTCTACTTACGGAATGCCATCATCGAAGTGACGGCTACTCTAGCGATGGACTTCATAACGCAGAAGGGCTGAGACAGCGAAATACAGAGTATAGAAAATAATGGAAAGTGACAGGAAGGGGAACAAACGAAGGAATGCCAAGCCAGAATGTGCAGTGCAACTTAATTGAGCCGGCCGAGACGCCTTAATTATTCCAATTCTTTCAACCACCCCCAGAGCACTAACCGGCCATAGCCCAAGCCACTGGAGGCGAGCGTACGTCACCACGATAAAGATGGTGGGCTATAAAAAAGGGACGGGGCAGGGCAGGTCTCAGCCTCAAAGCCACCTCCGTCCAATGACGGGCATGGCAATTTTGATGACGAGGTTCTAGAACGCCCTGGACTCCCATGGCGAGGGGACCGGGCGACGCTCCCGCCACCTTCAGTCTCGTGCCTTCTCGTTCCCTGCGGATCATGGTTCTCAGATCCCGTCTTGGCATCGATTGACAGCATCCACATCGCGACTCCCTCGTCAGTTGTTGAACCCTATATCTCTCTAACCAGCCATGTATAGCTTCGACATTGCTAGCGATGACCTTGCACTCACGCCGTGGCGCTCTACGCTGCGCATTGAGGCACATACGAAGCCACCAGCCGTCGATTCGTTGTGGCGCTCGACTCGCCGTGCACTCCCCTGCCCGAGCAATGCATCCCCAAAGCCAGTTAGCCACTAAAAGCTTGCCCGTCTCATGTCATTCGTGGTCTAGCCCATCATCATCATATCATCTCTACCGGCAAACGATTACGCGGCCCGAGGTTATTATAGAACCGAGCCTAGCACACGTGGCCAGCCTCGATTTTAGTGTTGCCTTTTCCGGTCTAAACATGTTTCCTCTGAACATTTCCATGGCCGGATATTGTCTCATGAACCAGGGGTTGTTTCATCGACCTCCAGCAGAGAATCATGCTCCCCTCCAGCCTCCGGAGCCGGTTCCCCATCAGAATGATGCATTTCTTTCGTGGCACCATGCCATAGACGGCAAGATAGGGCGTCGTGTACCGGTCTAAACCACAGGTACTGTTCTAAACGAGGTTTTATAGTGTCCCAGGCCGTTTCCTGCGCACGCCTCTCAACGCGTCTGCTGTAGCGAATCTCAAGTTCCGTGAACCTGGTAGCAATTGCGCCCATGACCGTGGCCCAAGTCAAGAGACCTGAGGCTTGACTGTCTCTGGTAGTCTCTTGTTTTCCCAGGGTCTCCAATAAGCGCAACATATTTCGCGAAGGGTACATGATGCATCTATGTTTAAGTCCTTGTCTTCACCTGCCGTAGGCAATGGCGTGTATGGAGGCAGTGATAGGGTCGTATGAGCCGCCCAGTCACAGTTATTGAGCAGCACGTCCAGGGAATCTGGAGCCCCTTCTCCACCGCCGCAGTAATGGTCGAGGGCGACAGTGACCTCGGACATGACTCGGAAAATCTCAGCCAGGCTTTGGTCCAGATACGTGGGCATGTTGTTGAATTGCGCAGTGATGCTGGGTGTAAATTGATAAAATCAAGGTTATTATTATTATTGTCATGGTGAGAGCTCCCTAGGGGTTTATATCCCATGCGATTCCATCTAGGACTTTCAACTTTCAATCTAGGACTTTGTGATGTGACCCTGAAGTGAGGGGGAAGCTCCCAATTATTCCAACAGGGCATCGCGCCGTCAGAACTTTGTCGTAGACGCTGGCCACAAGTCACGAGCATTTCACTGGCTTGAGCATCAGGCTCCCATAAACCACCACCTAGCAGTGGCTCCAGCTGACATGGACAAGAGAACTTGGGCGCACACCCTGCCCGAGCGCTGTAGACAATATCGAACCTGTGACTGAGTGTCAGTGGACTGACTCAACTGGGCAGACTAATAGGGTTGTTCTGGGCCTTACAGAGGCAAGACGTATCCAAAAGCGTTCTGGTCGACACATGAGATACCTCCGTTTTGCTCCACGAGATAGTAAAGCGCCTTGATGTGCTCTTGACCGAGCGTCATTCTCCCGTAGATGTGCATATCGCAATAGGTAGCCATAGGCGACAACGGATGCGGCGAAGGTTTATCCGTCAAGTGTTGGAATAATTGGGAGCTTCCCCCTCACTTCAGGGTCACATCACAAAGTCCTAGATTGAAAGTTGAAAGTCCTAGATGGAATCGCATGGGATATAAACCCCTAGGGAGCTCTCACCATGACAATAATAATAATAACCTTGATTTTATCAATCACACCCAGCATCACTGCGCAATTCAACAACACCATGTCCTTATGATTTTCATATATACTTGTATGTAATTAGGCGTATTAAGGTTAATTTCCGTCTGTGGTGAGCTCTCTATTTATGCTTTCACTGCCTACACTGCCTAGTTGAGTACATTCTTATTTATCCCGGCTTCTCGACTGCTGGCGGCGATGAGGCTGGTGTCTCAATGCAAGCTCTGCGAAGTTGTGGTAGGCCCTCATGTCATAGCTCCTCCCCGGTCTGGCCCTCCGAGCGCTCAAAGTCCGGCTTGGTAATAACATTGTTGTCCGCATTTTTGATTCTTTCTAGAAACCTTTTTGCGTTCGCGGGATCATCTGCAAACAAGGTATCCGCCACTTGCTTCTGGGCGGTCTCGCCAAGCCATTTGAACAAGGAGATATCCCCGAACTCGCCTGCAAGGAAAATCTCCACCATTTCGACAGGCTCGTCGTCGATATTCTCGACAAAATGACCCACGTTACGGGGCACGATGCCGACATCTCCCGGCACATAGTCAAAAGTCCTTGCAGTACCCTCGGACGCAAAGATGGTCACCCTGGCGCGGCCCTACTACTAGACGCAGTCGTGCTGGTAATTCTTCCAATTACACCGAAACTGGTCCCTGCACGCCACGGGGTCGTCCGTGCACGCATCGCGTTGTCGCATATCACCACTAGGTTCGTGCGACTGGATATGAAACGCGGCACGTACTTTGGGGTTGTGTATCCGGTTTCACATCCAGCTTGTCGCATCAAGGATTCCAATCCTAACAACATGAGCTTAAATAGCTGTGCCCGAACACATGGCTGTTCAATTTCTTTTGTTCTTTAGATAATTCTCATCAATTGATTGGTGCCATCAATGATCCCTGTGGAGTCAATTGTCCGACATAGAGTCGAGGTTTAACTCCCCCCGCGACCTTGTCTCTGTAGTTGAGCCCCCAATAGCTCCTGAGTTTTGCGGAAAACACTCTCCAGCGAGTGCCTGAAACCCCATGGCGGATCTCCAGGCTCGCCCTTGCGTAGAATCTCGAGCTCTCCCACGTACCACTCGCGCTGACTCGGCACCCCGACTACGCAAGCATAGAGCTGGCCGTCGTCGCCCTTGTATGTCACGACCTCCATTTGGTGCATTGGGTATAGCACCCGCAGGTTCGCTGGGGGGGTTAGAGCTCGGGAACCTAGCCGGGGACAGCAGACGTACCCTCTATCAAGATCTGCAAGGCTGCAGCCTCACTGTAAATGCTCGTTGTCATGACGACGATGCGTTGATCTTTAGCTTTGAGCTGGAAGGTGAGGGATTGACCTCGTGTTGGCCAGTGGACAACCCGCTCGTTTATCCTTAGCTAGGAACATTGCGGGGTTGTTCAGCACCGTTTGGTTTGTCTAGCCCAGTCCGATGTGGCTGCCCTTACTCAGTAGCGATGTTCGGGCTTGGCCGGCAGCCGACGTGGACGCCTGAACTCTGACTTCGGTCAGTGATACTCATCCGAGATGTATGTTTCACTCACTCTTAGGTCATATGGTTGCTTTGGTGGAAATCACGCCACTGATTTGTGAGCGACTCATCGTATCATATGATCGAGCGTCAACTACAATACCCAAGGATATTGTGCTCAACCCGCGGGCGCTATAGGATCGTGGCATCACTATGACCTCACCGGAGGAGTCAAGCACGACACCTGATGCCATCTCCTGAGCGGTCTTAAGCCTCCAAGCAAGTCACGACGAGGGCTGGGAAGTCAGTCCCTTCGTTCTGTTCGCTTCCTTGGCACCTACGGAGCGCCTTGGCATTCGAGATGGGAATTGCTATACGGGCATGACTTTTGTAACATCTGATTCACTAGATGTCCGTTGACCCCTAGATACATCTCCGCAAAGGCGGTGAAACCAGTTTCACTAAGAAGATCTCCTTTTCAGTGTAGAAGCAATTAGGTCGGGCCAGCCCCCTTGAACAGGTCTTGCACAGGCGTTAAAATAAGGACTGGTTTTCCATACAGAACAAGGCCAACTCTATTACGCCCTCGAAGGCAGCTATCTACACCTTTATTTCCTAATTGTTATACAAGAAAGAACCTCCCCGTCGCTCTTAACCATCTCCCACTGACTCCTTCGCCTCCGGATGCTTGGTTGCATCCTCCGTCCGCTGGTACGTATCCCTGTAGTTCTTCCATTTCCCAGAGGAGCTGACTGACTGCGTGTCTGGGGCTGGGATGAGGGACTGGCCCGGCTACTGGCCCGTTGGCTCTCTTCCAGGGCAAGTCTAGCAAGCGTCGACTTGTTCCGACTCCCTGGTAGTCGACCTCGCCTGCGCCCTGACGCCTGGCTATCTGGTTGGCTTGCTGGCTTACTGGCGGATTGGATACTGGACTGGCTGCTTGTACGATAGCTAGCCGCGTCGGAACAGCCTGTGTAGTATTCTTCGGCCTACCGCGGAGAGCAGTGGCGATCTTGGGGTCGAGGATCCGTCGATAGGGATCTCGAGAGGTTGACTCTCGCAGCCGCCACCGTGGATGGACGTCCCACTTAGTAAAAGGCGTGCCAGACCCTATCTTCGAGTAGATCTTATGGCAATAGGGGATACCCAGCTCTACCGATACTGAGCAGTCCTCACTACAATCTCCGAGAGGATCAGGGAACGGGTTCTTCCCTGTCGGCATCGCTTTCCTTGCTAGCCGATATTACTTTGTGATTAGTCCGAGGCCTTTGGACGAAATCGATGCTCGCAATTCACCTAGGTACTCAGAGCTTAAGCTGAGATACTCGCGGGCAGTTAGTACCTCGTCCTCTGCACTGGCATGGGTGAAGTCCCGCTCTTGGTCCCTTATCATATCCTGCATCGCCTTAACCAGCCGATATGGGTGGCTCATGCCATTGAGAAGGTAGCTCTTGACGTTGTTATTGCTTGCTTCTGTGCTAGAGGTGACGCGGATGCCGAAGTTGCGATACTTGCGGATGAAGCAGCATACCCACTGAGCCCTAACAGCCATGTAGGTTCCATGGAGATATCGCAGGATAGCCCGCTGATTATCAAGACTGCTGCTGCTGCTATCGTGGCTGCAATCCTTAACCCACTTCTGCTTCGACCTGAGCAGGACGTTGGAATTGATGTGGTGGATGCAGAGCTGCTGCTGTGCCTCGGGGAACTGATCGTTTAGGGCGGCTCTCATCGAATCGTCGAAGTCGGTGATAATAACGTCTGGTTGTCGGATCGATTGCTGTTCTGCTAATTTCCGAATGCTTTGGGAAAGGAACTGGAACCCTTCCCGTCTCTCGTTGTCGATTAAACCGAAGGCGGCATTGAAGACCGATCCTAGGTAAGTCTCTCCTGTTGCCTGGAATAATGTGAGCTTGAATCGGTTGGTGTTATATGTGTTATCAAAGCTGATGACCTCGGGGAACCGCTTCCACATCTGAAAACAGTAGGGGAAGGTCCAGACAAAGCCAAGAAGACGATTCGGATTATCGTCCGCCTACTTGACGAGATAGGGAATCTCCCTACTACTACTACTACTACTACTACTGTCTGTATTGTTGCGCCCTCTTTCACTGAAAACGCGTACCCTGGCCCCTGTCCCCTGTCGCTCCCGACGCTGCTATTCGCCGCTATGCCGCCCCAGCCAATCACATGAAACCTCTACCCCTACAGGGACCTGCTTTTTCACTGCAAAATGGGATAGGTGCCCCTTTTTTCCCCGATCCGATCCACCGGCGCCGCTGCCGCTGCCGCCCTGACTTACCGGACCCTGAACATGCATGCGTGGAGCAAATCCCCATAGGCCGGCACGCTCGGAGACCAGGACCTCACTCCCACCCCCGGGAAATGAGAAACGCGTACGTACAAATAGAAGAAGGGGAGTTCTAGGGGTTATCCTTCCAGCTCATGCCTCCTCCATCTACTATTCTTTATACCATCCAGATAGATACGATACGCGCTACCTCTCACTCCCTCCAGCTATATCCTATCTATCCCTAGACTACTAATATGTCCCTACCTACCCTTCGGCCTGACCTACTGCCGCCGCCGCAGCATACCTGTCTGACAACCCCGCCTCCTACGAGCCCTGGCTCTCCGCCGCATAAGGGAGGCCCATTCAGAGGGTGTCACATCGTATCACTAAGGCCGCTCTGACACACGGGCTGTATGACCAAGAAGGATCAAAACTTGGATGAAACAGATCGTGAGGAACACTTCGTCATAGCCGACGAATACGATCCGATCCAAGGAAGGGTAAAACAGGCCAACTTTAGTCACTCATTCAGTTAGAAATCAAGAGCTTCAACGCACAGTCAAAATCCCTCGTCAAATGTGTCATCCAATCTGGCGTATCATGCCGCGACAGACCTACTTGAAGGTCAATTTCTCCAAGTGTTCAGCGTCCTATCCTCAGCAACTGAAGCACGGGGTTGTCTGGTGCGAGGTACTCCATCCCGCAGAGTTACTTAAAGCATACGGCTAGATTACTAACGCAGTTGCTTCCTGAGGCCGTGAAGATCATACCTACCCTGCGACACCGGGTCCACGTCCTACAAGCGTTGGACACTGTAAATTGGTCCGTAGTGTCGAAATAAGACTAGTTTAGTTGTGTTATTTTACTGCTGTGCCATCTCTATTGGATTACTCTGATCCCTCTCTTGGGTCCTCACCGAGTGTCAGACAATTGGCTCCACAGGGATCATTGATGGCACCAGTCAATTGATGAGAATTATCTAAGGAGCAATCATACTATACAAAAGAGAATGACGTTGCTGTCTTAAATAGAAGACGGAAATCCGTGTGGAACGGAAATTCCGAGTGGAATTCCGGAAATAATCCGGTGGGCTATGCCGTGTGTGCGACAGGCTGATATGCGACATGGTCCGGACGAATAGCGGGGGAAGTGAAGACAGCTTAGCGTAGTCACCGGCCCTCTGAGATCCGTTCTCCCGGGCGCAATAAATACTGATACTGATAACGTACTTGATATGCGAGTGGGACAAACAAGCGAGCGTGACAGCATACTGTATTACTAAAGTCCCACTTACCCTAGACCTCCTAACTTTTTCTATAAAATAGCTATAAACTTAAAAAAAGTATTTTATAAACCCAATCTTTTAAGAAATCTTAGAATAATTTTTTTAGATTTTTAAAAAAAGCCCTTTATAGAGAAATAGCTAAATATACAGTGCGAATATACTTTTTTTTATACTACCCTATAAGAAGTCTTATGAGATTTTTTAAAAAATATATAAAATAATATATTACGTAATAAGTCTAATATTAAAATTTGATTTATTTTAAATTATATCTTGAATTTTTATAGCTTTTTTAATTTCTCTTTTTAAGGTAAAAATACCCCTGTCTGTGACGGTCAAGGTTCCCAACGTAGTAAACCGTAACCCAATTGGTTTATGTTGGCAGTTGTGACGGGGCGTAACGTACTGAGCGTAGGGTGGCGAATCACGTCTGATAATATCAAGAAGTATTCTTGAGTAATCAAGTTGTATTGAAAGCTGAGGTAGCTAGAGTGTCTGTCTAAGGGATGTTGTGTGGTTTTTTATAGGTAGGGTTTGGGGAGCATCTCACGATGCCCGTCGTGAGATAGTGTTACATTCTCACTTGCCCGGAGTGAGAAAATGGGTCCCGCTCACTCGGTGCGAGTGAGCGGAATACGTTGATCCGTGCCGTGTGGCGACACGCATTCGATCGCGGCATGGGCCGTGACACTGTCACGCTCGCTTGTTTGTCCCACTCGCTTATCACGCACGTTACTGATTGGGCCCCTGGTTTCCAACACAGTCGCCCGCATTTAGGTGAAGGGGTGTGCGCACCTAGACGGCGCCGGTAACCCAAGGTCAGTCACTTTCAACTTTCAAGCAGACGCAAAGGTTTCTGAGCGCCCTGATTTAAGAGTTGGATCTTCGCTTAGGCTTTGGCAATGAATCCCTCACTTGAGTCCCATCAGTGATGCTAATGCTTCTGCAATCTCCTTTGCGAATCCTGGGTCATTGATATCCCGCTGATCCTCCACAATCTTGATCCCACTTCCTTCAAGCTTCCCCTTTACAGTATCAAACAATACTGCGTCGCTTCCTGGATCGGCAAATTGGCCATTCGGGGTGGCCATCGCACTGACTCCCCCACAGGGGATCCACAGCTGAACCTTGGCCGGATTCTTTGAAGCCTTCAGCTTCTGGGCGATGAACTCTCCAACTTGCCGGCTTTCATCTTCCGAGGTTCGCATAAGCGTCGTCATGGGGTTGTGCTCGAAAAGCTTCCGGTTCTGGTACTTTTCCGGAACAGTCGATTTGGGTCCGAAATTGGACATGTCCGTCGCGCCCAGCGAGACGATATTCGGGATCCCAGCCTTGATAGCAGCGTCGAATCGGTCAGGAGCGGCAGCCATTATGCCGCCCGTTATCATGTCGCAGACCTCTGTCGTGGTCAGGTCCAAGACGGCATCGAGTTGTCCATCGTTGATCAGTTTCTCCATGGCCCGTCCGCCGTGGCCAGTGGCGTGGAAAACGTACACCTCAACGGGATAGTTAGCTTGTAGATGAGCTCGAATCGCATCTACCCCTGGAGTAGTGACGCCAAACATGGTGCTGCCGACCCGTTTCTTGCGCGGACCGGTCTTTTGATGCTCCTCTTTGCGTCTTGCGTAGGACAGCGACATGCCAGCAATGGCTCCTCCCGCGTTGCCGAGAATCTGCTTCAGCAGGTCGTTCAGACCTGCCACATCGACAACCGAATACATCAGTGTCATGTCCGATTCGCCAACAATGCTGCTGGTATCCCCGCTAGCGACTGTTGAGACGATAAGTTTCGGGAAGCCGACAGGCAGTACATTTTTCATCGCATTCGAGGCAAGGGACGTGCCACCAGAGCCACCAGATGCGATGATGCCATGAATCGATCCATTCGCATATAGCTGCTTGATGAGCTTAGCTGCGCATCGGGCCATGCACTTGATGAGCTCTCCCCGTGGCAGTTCGGAGCCGTCGCTTCCATCTCCGTACTGCTTCACCAATGCTGATCGGCGAATGTCTATTGCGTCATGCTGGCAATCCTTCCGGCCTACATCGATGAGAAGAGTTTTTATGCGCTCGCCATGCTGCAGAATCTGGTCGCGCAGGAAGACGAGTTCCTCCAGTTTGGTGTCGCAAGTGCCAAGAATCGCCACGGTCGCCATCTTTCGGGTAGTGAAGAATGACAACGGCTGACACTTCAGAGGTCCTGATTTTATCAGCATGCGCCCCGACTTGTCATTCTGATGTCATGTGCGAATGCGGAGACACGCCTCATGCATACAGATGGCAATCAACTGCCGGAAAGTATCCGAACATCCCATTATCAGAAGGCCCACATATTATGACTCACTGATCACTTCTGCGAGGTTGCTGAGATATAACCTCTCAATTCCAAAGTCGCTAGTCCACCCTGACTTACGCACAACTGGAAATGGCGCCCCCGTCTGACAGGAAGCAAATCCTCGAGCGCCTTTGGGCACAAATTGCGGAGGGAAAGCCCATTGTGGGCGCTGGAGCTGGAATCGGCCTCTCAGCCAAGTTTATTGAGGCTGGTGGCGGCGACCTCATCATCATCTACAACAGTGGCCGCTTCCGCATGGCAGGCCGGGGATCACTGTCTGGCTTGATGCCATACGGAAACGCCAACGACATCGTCGTCGAGATGGTATCCCTATCGTGTACCCCCTACAAAAGCCAATAACAACACTAACGGCGGCAGGCAAATGAGGTTATTCCCGTCGTGAAGCACACTCCCATCATCGCTGGAGTCTGTGGCACAGATCCTTTCCGCAGCATTCCGCAATTTGTGAAGCAACTGAAAGATTTGGGCTTTGCAGGTATTCAAAATTTCCCCACTGTCGGCCTCATCGATGGACAGTTCCGCCTCAACCTCGAAGGGACGGGCATGTCGTATGACCTTGAAGTGGATGCCATTCGCGCAGCCCACGAGATTGACCTGCTGACTACGCCATACGTCTTCAGTGTCGAAGACAGCGAGAAGATGACTCGTGCCGGAGCAGATATCCTTGTGGCGCACATGGGCTTGACCAGCAGCGGGTCAATAGGCGCGGCGACGACCAAGTCCATGGATGAGTGCGTGGAGCTGATCCAGCAGATCCGCGATGCGGCAGTTCTCATCAATCCCAAAATTATCGTTTTGTTCCATGGAGGACCTATTGCTGCGCCCAAGGATGCCGACTATGTTTTGCGACATGTCAAGGGTGTCCATGGCTTTTACGGTGCAAGCTCTGTGGAACGGCTCCCAGTAGAGAGCGCCATCACCAACATTACGAAGAGCTTTAAAGGGTTGGAGCTGCCTACACAGGAGTAGGAATGGTCAATATGAGACAATATGAATCCGAACGTTTTGGTTTAGTGCTATCGACCCGTTCCAAGTCCTGGAATGAGGATAGAAATGAGGCAAGGATCACGATGAGAGTGAACGACTACAACTAGCATCAGGCAGCAGGCTGCTGCCTATGATATCGGCGGTTTGAACATAGGTATAAGAGACCGACCCTTGTTCGCTCCCTTAGATAGAACAATGCGATCTGATGCATGATTCCTTTGGTCCCTTTAGCAAACTGCTCGACAGCATGCAGAACCGATGTCGGGGAGTTTCCTTGGTGTTGAGAGATGAATTCAGACTGCGAGATCGCCTCTATCGGGTTGTTTGGCGTCTTGGAAACCCACGGTGCGGGTACCTCATCGACCTCCTCGACCTCCTCCACTAGTGTGGGCGGAGGTAGCTTCACATCGAGCCTAGATATTACGCTGTCTGGGTTCAGAGGAACGAGACCCGCCCCCCGAAAACCTCCTCGGATGTTCTTTTCAGTTATGGACTCTTAGAACGCTGCCATAAATGCCGGAAAGAAATCCTCCCTGGTGATGTGCGTTGTACCCGCCCGCATCTTCCTCTCGATTTCTCCCGTATGCTTGCTTGAGCAGGCCAAGACACCCGGCATCGAGAGGCTGAAGGATGCGGGGTGAATGAGGAGGCATACAAAGAGCGGCGATCTTATTTTCCTTGCAGTAGAGCTCGACGTCGACCGAGAGGTGACTTTCGTGGCCATCAGGGTGAGGAGGCGATATTCACCGGTTGTGCGCGGCTTGGTGTGCTTATCGAAATGCTAAACCCATTCCAGCCCTCTCTCGTTTGTCATCCAACCGTTGAAGGACGTGGCGATGACCCAGCCTTGCCGTAGAGGCTTGTCTTCTTACCACGTCGAGAGGTGATAATGGCCCGCAACGACGATGAACGGCAGCAGCCACCAGCCTTGGGAATTAACGCCCTGGATCACGGTAGTCCAATCACGGTTCCCAGGCTGAGACAATTTCGTGTTGGAACGTCTTTCCGCGCTTGTGACGACCATGCCTGTTGAGATAATTCCCATAATAAAGCCAGTCTCCTCAAAGTTGTAGATATCCGACTCCACAATGCCATATTTGGTGATTATGTTCTACACAAGCGTAAACCAGCCAAGGATGACCACTGGATCTTCGTATTTGGCTCTCTTGTAGTCATGCCTCCGAAAAGAACGCGTCTTTAGCTCTGGTTGCCGCTTGACGAAGTTGGAAGCCCAGCGCTTGCCGAGGGGAGGCGCGTCGCGGTCGGCGAGCAGTTTATTGGCCATATCTTCCACATCGCGAATTCGTGGGGCTGTCACGTGGCGAAGCTGTCCCGTTGAGTCGCCGAGTTAGAGTGACATGGCTGGCTCTGTAGATCTTTGCTGCAGCCCGAGCACTTAGGTTGGAATCGTTTTCGACAGCCCGAATAGCCGAATTCAATCGACACTCTTTACTGGATGATTCCATGACTTTTGGGGGGAGAAAAACGCGGTTGAAAGCTGCGACATGTAGGGTGGCTCTTTCGTGTTTCACTCGCTTATTATGTATCTCCTTGCTTGCGCGGGACTGCCAGAGCGTACTCATCCCCAGTATTAGAGCACTATCCAGGATTCTATAAAAACAATACAAGGATAGGTTAATCTCTTATCTTCATTTTAGTGAGTATAGGAAGAGACTAATCATAATTGGTCTAGATCCCTGCTCAGTACCCAATGGCAGTCCCCGCGCAAGCAAGGAGATGTTACATAGATGTCACGACCCATGTGGCAATCACCAGAAAAGGCAGGCGGTAGCACATGGCAGAATGATCTCATCACGGAGCAACATACCTCCGATGGAGCGACAGGAGCGACAGGAGCGATGCACTTACACGCGGCGCTCCTAACGCTCCTTGGATAGACCACTAGTATATAAGGCCCTGCAACGCCCTAGACAAAACTACTATACTCCTTAGCTTTCAATACAACTTGATTACTCAAGAATACTTCTTGATATTATCAGACGTGATTCGCCACCCTACGCTCAGTACTACGCCCCGTCACAACTGCCAACATAAACCAATTGGGTTACGGTTTACTACACTGGGAACCTTGACCGTCACAATAGAAAATTAGGGGAAAAAAAAAGTGTGAATAAGCTTTTTCTCAATTACTCAATAAAATTAAATAAATAAAATTTAGGAAAATCCCCCTATAATCTCTTATCTAATTAACTTAATTTTAAAACTTTAGCTCTTTAAGCCTAGTTTGGGTTTCTAATAGCTTTTTTAAAATCGCGCTTTAAGGTGTATTTCTTACTGCGACACTCGCTTGTGGGACATGCGCTTATGACATACGTTAGAAGATTTAGAAGATGGGCGTATATTCCCAAGAAATAACGAACCCAACCCTCCTTGCCATCCTTTGATATCCCCTTTTGAGCTTCCTTTCGTTGCCCTAATGACAAGTGCCTTTGCATAGAAATTACACAAGCTGCTTCAATTTGGGTGCTTCTTTCAATACTCTCATTGGCGGAGCGGCCAATTACATCCTTCTCTCCACATCGCTGTTTCGGACGCCATGCTCTTCAGCTCGTTATCAAGGATATTGCGCTCAACCTTGTTGTCGTTGATGCTGCCGCCCAAGCCGTTGCTGTCGAAAAAATAGTTCCGAGGCCCATTGCTGTCGAGACAGCTGCTCTTCAGTCCGTTGCCAACCATGTCGACCCCAGTCTGGTGATCACCCTCCTTGCGCTCATCGTTGTCAATTGCAAAGGAATCGTCTGGAGACTTGGGGCTCTCAAGATCCTTGCTCTCTGCGTTGCCGGTCTTGGGGTTGAAGCTCTCCTAAATGCCATCCTCCCCTGTTCTCAACTGGAATTTTCTTATTCTCTTTGCTTTGTTCCTGGTTTGTTATCTGGTTCGTCATATGCGGCTTGTCGCGCTTTCGGACTAACCACTCCAGCTCCTTCGCTTGACCTGCCGGCAACAAGCTTCTCAAACCCGCTTCAGACAGAAACTCCTGGTCAGCATACTCGAATCCTGGCACGACGGTCTCTGAGATCAGCAGTCCCTCGTTCTCGCCATCCTTGGCATCAAGCAGGTAACTGGCCTGCCAGACACCTCCTTCAATAATCCACTGGAGCCGTTCGCCCTTCTCAGTGTTGTGTCCCACGACATACGTCTCGACATGTCCGTCGGGGCTGATGAGCACGTACCGGCCGCGGCCCAGATGAAGCGAGTGGACAATGCGGCTGCGGTTACGGTGGAAGTGGCACTGTGGGCGGTTGGGTGTGAGGTAGTAGTAAATGGTGGTCGAAAGTCTGCGGAACAGCGGTCTGAAGTCGGAACGAAGACCACCCGTCAGAGAGAGGGTCTCCTCGGATAGGGGTTCAAGAGCATAAGGTGAGGAAATAGAGGCAACGGAAACATCGGTCTCTTTGAAGTAGCCACCTTCAATGTGCGGTTCCAAGCCGAGGGTCTCGATGTGCGACGCCACGAGGGGGCTTTCGTCTTGCGAAACCGGGATAAAGCAAGGCTTGGTAATGCCCAGGTCAGGCTCATCGCGATGGCACTCGCTCATACTGAAGACGACTTTCCAGGGAGCACGTGAACAGAAGGGGCCAGAGAAGGAAGTGCCGATAGCAAGCGAGGATCTAAGATGTTATACACTGCCACGTAAAGGGATAGGCAAGCGACAAGATATTAAAAGGGTTGAAGGCCAGATATTAACCATGAAGCAGTCCAACTTCAAAGAATCCAAAAATGAGAGGTAGAAACGCCGCGGGGCACTCGGCTTCTGCCGCGACTGATTTTGACGTAGTTTGGGGTCCGAATCACCCCACCCGGAGATCTGGTCAAAACTGTCGCATACAGCCAGCCTATCACGCTAACCCACTACTAGCAACTCTCAAAGGGAGAGGGTGTGCAGCATAGGGTGTAGCCGGAAAGATTGAATTGAAGCTTGCTACTTCTAACTAAATGAATGATTGAAGTCGGTCTGTTTTATCCTTCCTTGAATAGGGTTGTATTCGTTAGCTGTGGCGATATTCTCCTAACAATCTGTTTCATCCCTGTTGATCCTTGTGGGTCACATAGCCCGTCTTCCAACAGCAACAGTACTAGCGGCGTGCGCATTCCCTTTTGCCTCAGCTGGTAATGCGACAAAACCCTGTCAATCGGACCTGGAAGCCTGGATTATGTCACCAAGGCCAGGAATCTGTCAAATCGGTCGGAGGTGAATATCGCGAGAGACAAGTCAATGAATACATTGGATTGCTGGTCAAATATATGTGTTTTAATTTGCTAAACCCAACTTCGTTCCTCAAGGCCTGTTGAGGCAACAAACCCCAAGCTGCGCCTTCACGTATTTCCCCACCTGTGCGCAACCCAGGTCAAGATGAGCAACGTCATCATCAAGGATCAGGCTGATCACAGCCATCAATATTTCATCGATACAATTCACGAGGTTAATGGTATCCACGATTTGGCCAAACAGCATCAACCTAGTAGCTCCAGGTTGACCGTCATGGGCCCGTTGGCCTGGTAAGTGCATATGATCTTTGTTACAAAATTTATCAATGGCTGCAGAGCAACCTATTTTCTGGTTTTCTTTAAAATGAGGTTGTCTGACAAGGAGCGAGGAAGCGCTTAAGACAGCCAGGAGTTCTGGAACTACGTTGATTCTCTCATGCTAGCATTCGTTTAGGCAAGTCAGAGCCTCCAGCCCATCTCTGGACCTCATCGATCTCTGCTTCCTTGTCTTGCAGTTTGCCCCAAAGTCGACACATTTATCCTTGGCTCCTCTCCCCCAACCAGCTTCGCATCGCCAGTAAGACTGGCCTCGTGAATGTCTGATGGATATGGTTCCTCTCGCTCAGTGTTTAACGCGTAGGCTTTCAGAGTGCCGATTCCTTCGGCTGTCTCCAGCTCACCGTCTTCTGGCGGGAGAAAAGATATCCTCTTGACACGTCCCATGTCGGGAGCCAGGCTGGCACGCCAGCGACAGCAGGGATTGGCTCCAGTCAGGATAGTTCCCCAAGTACCGCACGCAATTTCTCCGCGGAAATGTTAAGTAGTGCTTGTTCTTCTGTATCCAGGGCAAGCGGAATGGCTGACAAAATGCCCCGTCTCTCGAGCACAGCAGGCATGCTCAAGCTACAACCGTATTGTTGCTGCCAGTGGCTTACTGGGCGAATATGGTGTTTGTCAAGAAGAATCGTCTCGCACATCGAGGATACCACTGCTGCTATACCGAAAGCTGTAGCTCCTTTGAATTTGGCGATCTGGCCCGCTTTCTCCCTCGTTGCTGATGCTATGGCATCTCGAGATGTTTGGGATAATGGGAGAAGATCCTGAAGTGAGGCGCCTCCAACTGTACCAGCAGACCAGGCGACCTGATGCAAGGAATTAGAGTAGGAGACACATGGTGCTCAAGGCATATCTATACTTACCACTTGAGAGTCGCCGTGTTCCCCAATAACATATGCATGAACAGCGGTTTCTGCGACCTGCACGCATGAGACGGAATGTAACACATTCTCATTGATATATTGCATACCTGGAGCGTTTGCGATAAAATAAGCCGTAGTCGCAAGGTATCAAGAAAAGTCCCAGTCCCGATGACTTGGTGCGGCGGGAGACCTGATATTGATCGAGCAACGCTAGTTAGTACATCCACTGGGTTTGTGACTATGATCAAGATCGATTCGTCCCCGATTGGCTGCATTGCAGCTATGACAGACTTCAGCGTTTCAAGATTGCGACCAAGAAGATCCAATCTCGATTCCCCAGGCTTCCGGTGAGCTCCAGCGGTCATAACAATAATATCACACTGTCCCGCTTCTTTTAATGACCCATCTCGCAGCCTCGTATCCGAAAGGAAGGCAGCATCGGAGAGATCTTGTACCTGCGCACAGCAGAGCTTTTTGTCCGTGTCAACGAGGGTGATTTGTCCCACGAACTCTCTGTGAAGGAGTGAGAACGCTATCCCTTCAATTGTCGAGGACCTCCCGCCAGGTCACGGCAGGGGAGAGCAGCCAATTAAAATGCATCGGATCAAAGGTACCTAATCCCCCACGTATTTAATCCTTTGATAGAAGTACCAGCAACCATTCGAGTTACAAATCGCTACATTGCACCGCTCATATAAGTGGTGATCAATGACGCAACGTGTGGTTCCCCTCAGGTACCTTCTTGATGACAGGGGTGTTGTGGGGCACGGTACGGCCGGGAGGTCCTCGACAATTCAAGGGATAGTGGATCCAACTGATCCCACACCAAGTATCGCTACTTTGTTAGTCGAGGAAACCATCGCCGAGGTGGCGTAGCTGGCTATAGGAAACCGAGGAATTTTAGTTCTCGGCCGCAGAGAGCTCAGAAGATGACGACTCACCATCCACCGTTGCATACTGAAGAGTTAGAATCATAGAGGTTCGGTTTGAGCGTTGAGACCTGGTTATATCCCGTAAGTAGGTCGCACCAGCCCGGGGTGGTGTCTTGCGACACTTAGATGGGGCCGCCGTGCTGTTCCATCATGTGAAATACAGGAATGTGGTGGATGCGCCCAAGCGATTTATTAATGGTGCCGCGGATTTTAGGGAACAAACTGCTAAACATTCGCAAAGTTTGTGGTATAAAAGCATGATATCGCGGCTAACAGCGCTTGAACGGGTAGTGCAGCTAATTACTTGCACTAACAGATGCCATCTGTCGGTACCGACCATGTACTTTTGGAGATTCGAGATAATACCGTCGTACTTGCGTCACTGATTGTTAAACGCTTAACCTTAAAAGCCAGTGGTTAATGTAGCGGGAAGGCTTTCTACCAACTGCTATCCAAGCTCGCTATCTCACCGATTACCTCCAGTCTTATCTCAATTCTGTAACTTGTCTCTCTATTAGACATGTACTAATGTGTTGCAAGCCTCTCTTGGGTGCCTCACGTAGAGCGCTGTGTCGTTTGCTAACAACCGCCGAACAGCTAGCGCGCCGAAGATCAATATTAATCTGGGTACCCAGAACATGACTTTTCCCCCGGAACCATCTTAAAAGTTGGAGGTACCATAAGTTGGGTTTCCTCGCGCAGCCCCCACAAATCCTGCAAGACAGATGCTTTAACAGTCGTCTCCGGCACAATACGTTGTGCTATCTCGCCATAACACCCACACTTGCACCTCCCTCCTCCCACTATTTGAATCGTCCCATAGAGGCGTTCCACATCGTGAAACTTAACGTCGATACCTTGCGGAAAGTCAAGCCATCGGCCTGAAGGGGAATCTACGCCCAGGGGTTGCCTTGCAGGGACCCGTGAGGTGGTCACAGGCGATCCAACAGCATTCGTGTCCTCGTGACGGAGCTTCGTCAGTGTAGGCTAGGAACTACTCATGCGAGCATCATTTTCCTAAGTCCTCTAAATTGTCATAATTACGATCATCCGTAGTCAGTGGCGTAAGAAAGCGCAGGTCCGCAAAAGCTCGTTCCTTTGGGTTTTGCTGGGAACCACACCGCGAGGAAATACCAGCACCTTCACGAAGCAGCATAGCGGATTGCCACCAACTTAGATGGTTCGTAGATTCCGTGTGGCTTCTGGAGTTCGCGGTTGGCGAGCACCAGACTGGCTGGTGCTATTAATGCTTGCTAAGACGAAGGGGGGGCATCAAAACTTTATATGGTGTTGGTAGGGCCATCCAACATACTAAATTTTACGCTTCTAGCACCAACGGCTACCGCGGGCGGCAGCGTGGTCGTCACAATATAGTGTGTGTGGGCTGATCGATCATCAGATGCCAACATCGTGGGGGGGTCTCACCCAATGGTTTTGAGATGGTCTGCTTACGATGTGAAGGCGGTTAGAACACGCCGTCTATCCTTTAGTCAGAGAGTTCGGCGAGACATGTACATGACGACGGCGCTTTGAACTGCACTGGCGGCCAGTTAAGTCACGCATCATGCGGTAATTCTCCGTCCCTCGAAATACTAGATCAGTTACCCATTCAGTCGGTTCAGCCACTCACTTCACGCAAGTGACTCCCGCTGGGCGAAAAGTCGACGCTAAGTTCGCTAGAGGTCTAACAGCACCCCAGGAACGGATGTGCCTTTGGTAACGCAAAAATGGGGCGATCACATACCTTTCTGCGAAATCATGAGAAGGGCCATCTTTAGCCTTGCGCGACGGTTGTGTCGTAACCTCATTTTGTACCTGGAGGGGTGACACGCAAGGCCACTCTAGGTACTTTCCAACGGTTATAACTTCCATGTGACAATTATGATGGACTTGGAAGATCTCATCGCCATCGTAGCCACACAGGAGGCTCAAGCGCACATCTGATCACTATTTCTAGACAATTTATCTCGATCTCTCCCTCCACGATGGTGTCGTAAAGCCGTGACGAAGCGTGTTTTCCATTGCAGCTCCATTGCGAAGCACTGAGGGCAATTGCCTAGGATAGTGACGTGTATGTTGTCGAAAGTGACCCCAAACGCTCTGCAAAGATGCTCTGTACCATGGACAAGAAGGCAGTGCACTTCGGCGCTGGGAACATTGGTTAGGCCCATCCCGTTGTCGCAAACAGCAAGATATATCTCGCGCTAACTACATTAGGCCGAGGCTTTGTGGCCTGCTTCCTGCACAATTCGGGCTACGAAGTCGTGTTCGCAGATATCGCCGACAGGCTGGTCGACCAGCTTAACACTAAGAAATCATACAAAGTCATCGAAGTTAGCAGCGAGGGGACCAGGGAAACGGTCATAACTAATTACAGAGCAATCAACCTAAGAACGCACGAGAACGATCTGATCCGGGAGATTATGTCTGCTGATGTCGTTACCTGCGCGGTCGGTAGGGACAATCTCAGGTTTATCGCGCCAATTATCGCCCGAGCTATTAGTATGCGGCCTAGCGACAAGATCCCGTTGGCCATCATCGCTTGTGAAAACGCCATTGGTGCCACTGATGCCTTGGCGGCAAACATTGGGCATCCAGTCACTACAAAGGAACATAGACTCGACGACCACTACAAGAGAGCAAGATACGCAAACTGCGTCATCGATCGAATCGTTCCAACTCAGCATCCGGACGCAGAGCTCGATGTCAAACTGGAGGAGTTCTACGAATGGGTTATAGATCGGAAGCCCTTTGCAGATGACGCTGTTCCAATGATCAGGGGTGTCAGATGGGTTGACGACGTGCAGCTGTATGCCGAGCGGAAGCTGTACACAGTCAATACCGGACATGCAGCAGCAGCCTACTATGGCTATAACCGCAACAAGGGATTTGTTCATAATGCGTTGCAAGACCTCTTTATTCTCGGTCAGGTAAAGAAGGTGCTTAGCAATACGAGCACTCTTATCGTTGACAAGTACGGTATCTCTAAGCAGGATCAGGAGGAGTATGTCAGGAAAGTCATTATACGAATCAGCAATCCTCATCTCGAGGACACCGTGGAGAGGGTTGGCCGCGCGCCTCTACGGAAGTTGGGTCGCACGGAGAGATTTATCAGGCCAGCGTCTGAATTAGTCGAGAAAGGCTATGACTGCTCGGCGCTGCTCGATGCGGTTGAAATGGCGCTCCGATTCCAAAATGTGGAGGGAGATGAACAGAGCAAGGAACTGGCCCGGATCATTGCTAGCCAGACACCAGAGACAGTAGTGGCCAGTGTCTGTGGCTTACAGCCAAGTGAGAAGCTGTATCCTCGGGTTTTGGAGATTGTCAAAAGGGTTCAAGCGGACAGATTGATGGCATAGATGTTTTGCGGTTTCTTGAGATACGAAAATTCGCAGTACAGTGTGAGCAATCGAAGTATTATCGTTCATTTGAGACGATGGTTTCTGAAAGTGAGAAGAATCGTTGTACTAAGTGACGCGTGATATTGGGAGCTGCAAATAAAGGCGCCTTTGAAACTTCGAATTCATGGATTACAGCACTGTCGCCCGGGCTGATAGGATAGATAGAAGAACTCTTGATTTTGATATCTAATGAGTGACTATAGTTTAGGCCTTTATACATGTGTCTACTTGTCTAATTAAGGATAGATAGGGGTTATGTTCGTCAGCTGTGGCGAGGTTCCCCTGTCGATCGCCTTCACGATGTTAATCGCTTGATTCCCCTCATCGTTTGATAAAATTACGGTTCCACACTAATGTTATCTTTGATTTAACGCATTTTAATTAGTTAGACCCCCTGGAGTGACCGTGGTGGAGGTTTACAACACTCAGAAGGAAACTGTCAGACAGTACGTGTATTCGGTCCATTGGTTGAATCAGTGTATTCGTGTTGTGTTCGTTAAGTATCTGCCCCTGAAGGACCTGCTTTTAATCTCAAGGTCCTTGACCCACACGTGACACCCCACATATTCAACAGAAACAAGCGCGTTGCCGCCAGTGCAACCGTTGCCAGAACCCGAAAGGCAGAGGAAGGCCTAAGAAGGATGGCCTGGACTCTATGCCTGAGGTACCATGGAAAACAGGCGTCCAGTGCCAACGGTTTTTGTCTTCCAGAGCTGCCAGCGGATGGCTTGGAATCTTCCATCATGTTCCTGCGCAGTCATTCTCTGTTTCTTGGCGACCCTTCTTTTCAACTCTTGTCTCGGTCGTCGGCTTGTCTCTCGCCATCCGCATCGGCTTTGAAATCGAGTGGAGTTTCCTGGCTTGACGAGGACACTGTACCATCAGAGGTATATCCCTTTAGCCGTCGGAGGTTTCCATGAAGCTCGAGGTTCTCGCGTTCCAACTGAGCGCGCTCTTGCTCCAGCAATTGTATATGCCTGCGAGCCATTTCCAGAACTTCACCCTTGCTCACACGGCGGTCCGCGTCATTCCCCTCCGATTCGTCAGTATCGCCATTTCCATTGTACCCCGCGCGAAGTTGTTCTGGTAGGGCGCTGAGAAGGGATTCGAATTGCGCATTGAGACGATTTCGATACTGCTTCTCGACGAGGTTGTGCGAGGCGCGCGTTTGGCGTTCCTTGGGGGTATCGTTTGGCCGGGATCGGCTGTTCTTCGAAGTACGAGACGCGCTTCTGAGCTTCGTTTGACGGCTAGAAGCTGTAGATGCTGTAGAAGCCATCGACGTAGATTTAGACCTAATGCTGGCGCGGCTGTCTTGCGGCCTGGAGCTGGGACTGGCAGCGTCTGATACCGAGGGAGCGCCACCACTAGTACTGGCACTGCTAGCAAGGGATGTTTCGGAAGACCTGTTGTTATCTCTTTTCTGTCGTCGAGATCGGGCGGTTCGCTTTTGTCGTGAGCTCGAGGTATGGTCCTCTTCTTGCGCTTCGTCTAGGCCCGGCTCTGCCCAGGGATTGCTCGCTACAGTCCCTAGAGAAAATGCGTCTGATTGTTGTCGGTTGGCTGCTGTGCGGGTATAACCGGAGGCAGTTTGGACATCTTGGGACAGGTCTGACGTGGGAAGGCCACCATATGTTGGTTGGTCTAGACTGAGATCCCAAGGAATGGACTCCATAATATCCATTGACGTATCCCCTACATCCATTGGGTTTAGTCACCACTGCGAGTTACAAGGAGCTCTGGTGTCACATACAGAAATTCAGTGCCATTTCGACACCCAGAATGGGTGATGAGATGCAGTCAGATTCTGGAGAGGAAATGGCTGTGCTTTGGAAAGGCAACAGTGTAGAGTTATTATAACAAAGGTCCGGGGGAACCTTCCCATAGTAGTTTTCGAAAAATGGTGCCTTTTCGGAGTAACTATCGGATCCGGGGATGGATTGATTCCACGCAGGTGGAAAGTGACCGATTTCTGATGCCGCAGCCTAACAAACGATGAGCACAAATCTTTAAGTTCAAAGATGACAATGCCCCACGGTTTGTTTAGTGATCTTGATATCTTATGATGTGTCGCGAAAAATTATGGAGGGTGCGCCACAGGGATTTCGGCTTTTGGGAAATGTGGAGCAGGATGCTGAGGGGAAGGATGAGATTGGGTAGGCTGATCTGCACGGAGTTGCTGGGGGGAGATCCCCGAGTGGATTCAGAGACAAAGAGAATCCATGGCACCTACATTTTCGCTTGTGCGACAGGATAGGACCTGGTCAAAAGGATAAATGGTAGCGTCCATTTTCGTGTGAAACATAAGGTCGGTGTGACCTCAATAGTGATTTTTGCACTGTCTAGAGAATCGACTACGTGCGAGATGGCCTGATGGGCGAGAACCATGATTCTTCAGGGAACTTGATATAGTTAAGCTTTCTGTTGAAGTATTGCTGAATGCTGGGGATAACACTGTCCGGGAGCAACTTAGTGGCAGCCACCTCATGATGCAAGTATGGGCTGATTACAACGGCCATGGCCGAGTCACGAGGAATACTACGTCGGCCCAAAGGCTCCATCTGGCGCATTAAGTTGGGATCCCGGCTCGTGGGCGGTCCAGGGCGGATGGTACTCTGTTCTACGGAGTATTCACCATGCAGCATTTTTGTTGCTAGTTCGCTTCATGGTTGTTCAGATTCTCAGTGCAGAGCTCTGCTTCCCTTCCCCACTCCAGTGTATTCGCCGGGGTCCGAATCGCACGATCGAACGATGGGCTCACGTTCTGGACCCTTTCAGCCACACTTACTTCAGCCAATCATCAGCATCTTATTGTCAGCCGAGGCAGATTATGACGGGGGAGATTTTCCTGTTGAACGATTGATCACATCGTTTTGAATTGCGTTGTCCCTCTTTCCCCGCAGGACCTGACGTCCGTCTTACAGTACTTAGCGCTGGTCAGGTCAGACATGGCCTTGACAGTAATATTGCAGAAGCAATGCTGAGAGAAAGAATCACAGGGCCTCAGCGGGTTCCAATGGGGAGAACTGTGCTTAAATATGGGTGAGAGCTTAGGTTGACAGTACGTAATCAGAGCTTTGGCCAGAATGCCACTCTGAACCATCGTTGGTTTGTCCATCAATTAACGCTCTGGCAAGACTCCCCATGTTGTTGACTTAGGGCAAAACTATTGACTTATAAAGAAAAGGAAAATTATAGATAAATGCAGGGCAGCATTGAATCATGGCAAGAAGTCATTTTCAACAAATCTTCTTGCCTCGTGTCTGATCCATTCATCAATCTCATAGTGGTTGCAGTGTGCGTGAGCCATCAGCAAATCCTTCATCGAACCAACCTGTTCTTTCAGTTTGTAACACACCACCTGCATGCTTGGGCGCCGAGCATCCAGTTTCGACAGGATTTCTTCTAGTTCCTTTACATGTTTCTTCTTCCTGTCTCGACATCTCATTGCGGCCCGCCGGTTTCGCTCACGAGTCGCATTGCTCGCTGAATCCTGCCTTTTGGCGCACTGCCGCATCCGGCCTCTCGTAATTGATTTCGTGGCTGGTGCATGAGGCGGCGTCTCAATATCCAATTCAGAAGAAGTTGAAGAACTTGCTGCCATCAGGGACGGCCCCAGAACCCCTGCTGTCGCAAGCTCTGTTTCGGAAGGAGGTGTGATGATTTCTTGGTTCCATATATGAGCGCCATCTTGATACAGGGGGCCAGATTTACCCCAAACGTCGTCGCTCTCAAGGTCTTCATAGAATTGAAAGTCGCATCTATCGTTGGAAGCCTCAAAACTACCGGTACTCAGGACCTGATCGAAATCGCGCGTCGAAACCTGGAAGTTATAGTGTTAGTAAGCATTTACGGCTTCTCCAGGAAATGCCTCTTGGCTCTGCCAAAGTCAACAAGTCCAACCAAGCCTTGGTAATTCCGCATGGACATGCAGCAGTGTCGGCGAAGCACAATATCAACGTACCTCTCCCACGCCAAAGCTGTCTTCAGTTCCGTCAGAGTGGGAAAAGGGTGACAGGAAATCCTCAACCATAAGAGTGGTAAGTGAATGACATGAAATCGATTTCGTGAATGAGAAACTGGTCATGGGATGAATCTCGTTGCATGAAGTCATAAAACCCCGAATTAGGTAGCTACTGCTGTGAATGGCGCTATAATAGTGGCGGCGTTGTGACAAGAATTTGCTTTTAGAGCCTCATATAACCCTGAACGAACCTCCCAATGCTGGGCATTTAGCGTCTTGTGATTATTACTGGTAAAGTCATGGGATCACATCGCTCGGTAATCTGTACTACCCGTCGGCCTATGGCCGGCAGCCCGACCGGTAGTGCTAGATTTTCTTTGACGGTTGCCAAGGCGAACTCCGGATGCCGATCCACAGTTGTTTGTCCAAGGGTCTAAGACTGGTCGGTACTTTTGTACGTCATACGATATGACGAAAGGGTTGCAGGGGATTGAATCTAGCCTCTAGGTCTAGACTTGGGGGCTTGGCAAGGGAAACCCTGCAGGGACCGTGGTTCAGATCGTGGACGCTCCCCATGGCGAATTACACGGCAAGACGGAAGCCATGTGGCGCCGAACCTCGCTCGTGGTATCCGATCTTTGACGTTTGAGGCACAGGGATGGTTTCTGCTTCATTTGAACCACGTACCAAATAGGCCATGACCCCATGATGCAACGACAGAAACGGAAGAGCCCCCACGGCTTCTGGGCCCTCCGACTGTCGCACCACTACGCCAATCTCATAGTTCCCTCGTGGCTGCGATCGCTAAAAAGACTAGAGGTGACCTCATGAAGGGTCTCGACCTGTGGAGAGAACCGATCGTGCATGCACGTATAATTAGACCACTGCCCTGGTGCGCGCCATCCTCGAAGTGCCGGGAGGGAGGACGGAAAACTTTCGATGTTTTAGCGTTCCGCCACAGTTACATCACCAATCACTATCACCAACACCAGCAACTCGAAACATCATGCATACAGAGCATCGCGCCACCAGCGAATATGCTCGTACCGCTCCGCTCCCACTCGGAACCATCTTATCATTCCAAGATCCGGCAATACAAACCGCTATGGCTTATCTTTTGTTCAATAGAGACTAGCGTTGAGCGCTTGACACCATTTAATTCTCACAACTGTCGCACTCCCCTCGTCGCTCTTGTTGGCACCACTCGGTAACTCTCTTAAAGCCTGCCTTCATACCTTACCCACGTTAAGTGCTTACCCACATCTCCCTGCACTTGATTCGAAAATGCTATACACCCCTCCATTGAAACCATCTCCATGTTCTGAGACAGCCCATTCGGATGTACCATGTCCTTTGCAATCGATACCCCGACAATTCGACGACCAATCCACCAAGCATCTCCCCCAGCAGCTAAGAAAATCTCGGGCTGGTGGGTTATCTGGGGCGCCGCGCCCTTCGGATGCCTTGGCGGATCTGAGAGCATCCTGCGCTGTCCTTCACACATCTGGTGATGCCGTCCTTACCGAGTCAGAAGATGAAACAGAGGGCGGGCTAAAATCCAAACAGCGGGTAATTCGCAAACTGTCTGGCGAGTTGGTCCAGCCCATACTGCGCCCGCCTTCTCGTCGGCGCCCTGCCAGCATGCCAACCAGTCCCACCGCCACAAAGTCAGTTCACTTCCCCAGCCACTTGGAAGAGACTCTCGATTTTTTTCGACTGGACTGTCCCCTTTCTATCAGCGCCGGGTCACGATCCGGTCGAGTCGATAAGGGCAGCTGCGAACATCCCATATCCCGGGATGTACAACCCTCTCCAGGCCAGTGGGAGATGGCTACGCCCAACTTCCCACTACAGACCAGGTCCCGCGAGTCCCAATTTGTCCATCTCAAGAAACTGAGGTTATTGGACGACCAAAAGTCCTTGCAAGGCTTAGTGGCTGTACAGAATGTCGCATTTCAAAAGTTGGTTACCTGTCGCTTCACGTTTGACAACTGGAAGACGACCTCGGACGTCGCCTCAATATACACGGATGGAAACGCGTCAGAAAAAGCTCCATCGGGCTACGACTTTTTCGTCTTCACGGTTCAGCTCTCCGACATTCTCAACCTTGAATCCAAAATCGCGCAATTGTGCGTCCGCTACATAGTCAACGACCAGGAGTATTGGGATAACAACTCTGGCCGCAACTTTCAGGTCTGTTTCTTTAAGACCACTTCGCTGCGAGATGGCGGTGTCCTGGATCAGGGTGTTCCATTGCGGTCGCATAATCGACTCTCCAACAATACCACGCTAGTAAAGCCCACGTCTAGTGCCTTTCGAGGGTTGGACCTTGCAAAATGTTACAGCATCAGCGCATCGCTTGATGCAACAGTCCGAGCTGCCAAATGCAATGCTCGTAGAAAAGAAAACATGGGGCCCATGAACGCTACGGCTAGCAGCTTCAAGCTGGCATCTCGTTTATTTTCGCAAAAGTCGACAAAGTCTGGCATCAGCGCAAGCTGCCCCGAGTCAAAGTTCTCCATCTCAATGCACAGTGGCTTTGACAGATACTGCTCCCCGCGGGCCTTGACAGCACACAGACGGTTTGGCGACATCGGCATGTACGACGACGTAAACGCAGTACCCTTTCGTCCGTATGGGCTATTTTGAACGGCGGGTCGAGGGTTACACATTGCCAGTTACCACAGGCCGTATTCTATGAACCAAAAATCATGAGATCTTGTGTTAAATAGATTTGATATAAAGGAAACAGAGGTAGTATACTATCACGAGGTGCATGACTAGCCTTAGAGGTCTTAATACCGGCATAGCTATATAGAAGACGAGTCCACGCGTGGCTTGTTTGAGATAAGAGTTCTGCTATATGATTATAAGCCACAGACTCGTAAGTAGAAAAGACAATCTAACTTACCTGTTGGTCTGTCTTTTTGTTGTCGCAATATCTTAATATTATGCTATTTCTCGGGACGCGAGAAGTCTAGAAATGGCTCTCTTTCAACCTGCCAACGAAAAAACAGCCAGAAAGCGAGTTGGCCAACCAAATAAGCATAAGGGTCACGATGTCTCAAGCAAGCCCTGTACTCGATCCGGCCGTTCTGGTTAGTTTTGCCTTGGTTCATAACCATAATAATGGCGTGGGTTGGGTTGTTGTGAACCTGGACGCCCTCGTTAGGACACTGAAGATAGAAGTAGTCGGCCAACTCAATGGGCCTCTGGTTGCTTGATTGTAATAATATGTGGTTGCCGAAGAGAAAATCTATGGAAGTATGTAGTTTATATGCCTTCTCTTTTAATCCCTAGGCATAATGAGTATACAGTAGTACTTTAGCAGGCGAGTAGGCATCTTTAATGGTGCCTACCATCCGGTCTGCCTACTCTTTATGTCCTTTCTCGTGAGTCTGTCGCAGAAGATAGCGATAAACAGCCTTATTTGCAAAGCCATGTGGATGTGGCGATGGGTTTAATATCTGGCTATTTATTCTCCTCGTTTGTTGCTCTGTCTAGAGTCTCGTAATGGCGTTGCTGTAGGTCCACGGTGTTGAATTTGAGCGTGAGCGCGGATTTGAATGGCTCTTCTTTATCTTCTGACGTTATATCAATCTTACCCACGGCCGTTTTGACGGCAATGGCGATACAGCTATCATCCAGAGCTGAAGGGCTAGGAGGGTTATCAATAGAGGCCATCAACAGAGGCCGTCTTGGCCGTCTTCGCCGCCTTGGCCTTGCGTTTAGCCACGCCTTTGGCCTAGAGTTTCCTCTCATTTTTTGCTTTAGATCCGATCTTAGGTACCCTGTTGATGACTTTCTGTTGAAACAAAATTGGGTTACCCCAGAAGACTGTTGAGACTTATACTTCAACACTTTCTCGTCGAGAAACCAAACCAATTTGCCCTCATTCATGAGGTTAACTGGCAGAACGCCTCCCTGGTTGTACATCTTAGCAAGCTGGCTTCCGCCTAGCCTTTCAAGCGTTACGAGAAGGAAAGGTCGGAGTTAACCATTGGCGGCTCCTTTGCACACGCGTGCAGTCTGCTCTTTCGAGGCGAGAGGTGGCCTCCTTCGATAATGCGATTCGTATACAAGACAAATACACAGGTCCACACCTACAACACGCAGCACATAGAGAGCTTGCAAGTTCCCTGTGTCAGCATCACCGCCACCAGCGCTGGAGCAGGCACTGAAAAGGCTGACTCGAATACAGCCGGTGTTGAGACTGTATGGCTAAGATGGTCCGATCTGCTGGTGGCAGGGATGTGGATACTATGTGAGGAGCTGTGCTCCTCTCAGACACATGTAACCTAGACCTTTTAACACCACCGACAATTATTCGCTTCATCAGCCGGCAACCTACACCAATGACTCGCCTTGTGCATTGGAACTCGGGTGATGTTGACCCGAGAATCTCTGGACCGCGTGTGGCCTCGTTAACGGGGCTTTGGGAGATATCTATGATATCGCTTGGAAATACGATGTAACTGACCCTCTCGCACAGTCCCCTTTGACGGGATCAGCACTCTCGAGCTAGACCAAGAAATTTCATTACTAGGGTGTTTTTGGTGGCACGTGAAACTCACGCGTAATCAGGGCGTCGGCCTCGTCGAAACTCAAGGGTTCGAGTCCATAGGCTTCTTTCATTGCTGCCAGATAATGGGTGTGGCGATACTTTTGCTCCCGGACGACGCGTTTGCCCACAGTGACGGCGACGTTGGCCATGTTGAGATCCGTTGTTTAACGGATCAATGGCTATTCCGATCCATTGGTGGCGAGGATGTGGGTGTCTTCTTATCAATAGTTTCCGGTGGTTAGCACCAGTCTTTCTTCTCCCTTGAATCAACACAACATGTTCATTTCAACAGGTTATGAGCCCGGAAAAGCCACCATACAGCTGAGTATCCCCCTGATCATGATTTCCGATATCACTCGAGGTCTAATCGCCTCCTTCCACTGCGACAAAGATACTCATTGCAACTTACTCAAAGTTTTAACGGAACACTGCTAGCCGCGTGATCTAGGAATCGAGCACTGCGATGTTGCACACTTCCCGGCCTATCAATGAAAATGTTCGCGCGAAAAACTTTCACCCTATACTCGACCTCACGATGGCCTCGCACAACTACGACTTGAGAGCACGACCCCTCTCAAAACCGACCTTCCTTTGATTCTTTCACAAGCAGCACTTTCCTCATCATGACATTGACCTTGACGCATATTTTCTTGCTGAATTCTGCTGTTGAGTTCTTGCTGAATATGTGGCAAAAGAGAAGTACTGGAAACCACTGGAAAGGAAAGAATTTTTCACAGGAGTATCGCCACCAAGGATGCGAACCATTCAATTCAATCAACCAAATGCCTCAGTTGCGTTGAGTGGACCCGATCAACCATGATCTCCAGTGGAGTTGATCAATTGCGAGTCAAATTGAGTTGAATATCCACTGGTTGAAGTCGCTGACCTCCAAGCCGAGCTATTTCCACCCTCGCTCTTCCATCTCCTTGTCTTCACATCCCATTGTTACCCACGATGTTTCTTCCGCCCCATTGCCACTACTCTCCTTGACAGGACGAAGCAATATGTCCAGGTCGTCGATTACCCCAGCCCGTAACCACGACCGCAACACTTGGCACATCCCGATAATATCAGCATCAAGCCGACTTCGTAGAGGCGTCGCCATACGCCCTGCCGCTGCAAACAACCTCTCACACTCTGCTGACATCGGCTGAATCGTAAGGAAGTCCAACGCCATTCGTGAAAGGCGAGGATACCGCCGTCTGCGCTCATGCCAATACGATATTGGGTCTCTAACGTCGTTGTCCTCATCCTCCCACGACGACTGCCATAATTCGAGCTCGTCCATGTCCTCATCGATGCCGTCAGGCGAATAAGCTTCCTCTTTCACCACGCTGCACCCGGAGACCGGCCGAGTGCGCTCACAATACGCCTGAAACGGGTTGTAGTCTTCCGCTGCCGCTTCGCAACTGGTTCGTCGGCCACGGGATTTCGTACAATCTGAAGGTGACGATATTCCCTTTCCCATACTTCTCGAACCATCTGCTTCGCCTTCCTGACCCATTCCGGGTTGTCCTTCCACTCATTCTCGAAATATCCCCATCGGAAAGCCGGGTGCAACGCTAAAACCTTGTAATAGATCAGCGTCTCGTCCAGGCTGCTGTAGGATTTATTGAGCTTTTCCCAACCCAAATTGATGTTGATTCTGAAGTGCTCCGCGTCAGGTATCTCAGACGCCAGCTGCTTATAGTCCTCGAGCACCTCCAACAAGAACTCGAAGCCCTGGATAACCTCCCATGCATTCCCGTAGGAGCAACCCACCCTTGTTTCCGCCTGCGCTGCTGACCGTCGCCTTCTAGAGTCTTGACAGCATCCTCGTAGAACCCCAGAAGTTTGGCTAGGTGTTCGAGCACGTCCCAGTCATTCGCCGTAAGCTGGTTCTCCTCCAAGCAAATCCGGGGCTCCTTAGCTGACTTCCTGAGGTTGCCTGTCCTCCTCGACCTATTATCCTGCTCCCATTGCTGACGATGCTTCAAGACGAGCTGCTCGACGAATGGCCGAAGAGTGAGGGCGCGCCTGATCATATACAGTTGAGAAAGCCACCGGGTATCGTTGTCAATGATCCAGTCGAGTGGCTTCCTTGCTCTGATTCTGGCATCCGAGGACATGTCGAATTCAGAACGTTGTATGCTCCGCAGCAGATAAGTAAGCTGGTCAAACCCTCTGACGTCGACCACGAGGTTGTGGAGCTTTCCGACAGGTCCTTTGCGACGCTAAAGTGTATGCTCTGTCTCAGACAGCGCCGCTGCGCCTGACAGCTGCTCCTCGAAAGCCCCATCATTGTGGCCGAACAGCAGCGCTTTGGCCGAGAGATTTAGAGTACTTGTGGGGGCCTCCAATTCGGCACCCCCGTGGGAGCGGCAGCGACCACGGGGGCGCGCTGACCAGCAAAAGGGGCCCTTGACTCGCAAAAAAAAGGTACTTCTGAACAGGAGGGGCTTCCACAAATTTGGAAGTTACTTCATTATGAGAATAATATGTGATATTTGCGACCGGGGGCATGTCATGTATTTACACCAGTCAACTTAATACTTCAACTTCCTCCTCCTTTGGCACCGTAAATACGCCCTGGCTGACTTCAATGCAGTCTTCAACTGTTATTTCCAAGCCGTCAGCCTCCAATGTAAGCACCTTGCGACCTGCACGGCGTTCCCGTTCCTCCAAAGTGAGGAATTTGACTGCCGACGCAACGGTCTCGGCGTCATACGCAGGGGGCCAAGTTATCCCGGTCAACCGTTCCAACGGGGCTTGCAATTCCTGTGAGAACTCGCGAATGAGGGCATATCTATTACTCATATCTTCATTTGAAGATAGAAGCTGCCGGCGTGCCGCTTTCACCCACCAACCTCGCCTTGCGTCGACCCCTGATGCCTCGTTAAAGCTGGCTCGAACAATATTGCGTACATCTTTCATCCAACGATGTATATACTTCACTTCGTCAATTGCTTCTTTCTTCCTATATCGTCGTTCTTCTTCAGCCTGAGCCGCTCGTCGATGGTAATCATCCTTAGCAATGCGAAGTCTCGCATCACTAACGCGAATTGGGCCGTAGTTACTTACAATAGAAGTCCCTTCCTGTAGTGCCCGTCGACGCAAATTCTTCTCTTTCAAACGTTTCATCTCCTGAGTCGACGTAACGCCATTTATCATGAGAACTTCAGTTGCTTTCCTCGACTTCTCATGAACACGGGCAACCGAGGGAGTCAGCCGGATGCCGGAGACGATAGATGCCTCGATCCGCAGGGCAACATACTCCTGGTAACGCTGGATGACACGTATGTTGAAAGGTGGCGTGTCGACGGTGTTCCAGTTCATCATTTCTGGTGTTTTGCGTGTCTCTGGCTGTTCCTCCTCACTCTCATCGTCATTTCCGGCTTCAGTATGACTTCCGGTCTCGTCCCCGCCGTCAGAAGCGCTATCAGAAGTCTCTCCAAGTGTGATATAACCAGGGAGGTCTTGCTCGTTGACTTCTTGGCTCAGAGATGACAACGGATCGACCATCTGATCCAAAACCACTGACGGGTCGAAAGGATAGATACCGCACTTCCTCCAAGCAGAGACTATCGTCGACTTCTTAAAGGTTCGATTCCTCATCTCCTGAAAGTAGAAAGGAAGTCAGCCTTATTAAAGTCGGTAGCACCATCACTGATTTCCCGATATAAGATATGCTGTTGCCAATGCTTGTAAGGGCTGAACACTCCGACATCCAAAGGCTGCATAAAATGCGTCAAATGGGCGGGAAAAGGGAAGAGGTCGATATTGTGCTGTTCACAATATACATAGAGTTCCTTGGTGAAGTGACTCTCGCATCCATCCAGGAGTATGACTCGTTTTTCGTTGGGATTTGAAGGTCTCGTCAGTTTCTCAAAGTGTTCAATCCATTCTAAGGCGAGCATATCAGTGATATAGCCCTTAGGGCTCGTGGCAATGACGGTATCGTCATGTAGGTCGTTGTCAAACCACTTGATCGGGAGCTGGACTCCGGGCATGATTTGGAATGGTGCAATCGTCTTCCCAGTTGCCGAGATAGCCTCTATGACTGTCATAGAGACGAGTTCATGAGCATCAGTGAGAATTGGCCGGTCAATCTCTGCGAAAGTCCATAGGAACGTGCCTTTCAGGAGGTATCCAATCATGAAGCCAATCTCATCGACGTTCCACACGTTCTCGGGCTTGACATAACGCATATACTCTCGCCAAGCGTGGAACCACTTCTCAACGAGGCCGCGGTCTTCCATTGACTTCCTTTTGGCATCTCGAGTAGTTGACTTCTTCCTATGAAAGGTGTGCTTCCAACGTCTCATAAATCGTCTTGCCCACTTCCGAGATGCAGTTGGCGACCGCCCCTTGGCCCTCAGAACTGAATTAGCATGTTGACGGAGGGCACGAATCGTGATATGATGTCCGTGAGTGACGCGGCGATGTGCCCAGATAACTATCGCACCCTCCTCTTCCTTTGAAAATAAGGTACGGTTGCCACCATTCCGACTGACTGGATGAGAGCCCTTGGACCGAGAATACAGTCTCCAATAACTGACTTTGAGCTCACGGCTTGCGGCAGCGAGACTCTTATAGTAACCGGCTCGAAATAGCTCGACACCGGCTACCGTGCGCAGTTCGAGGTTCTCATCAGTAAACCGCGGAAAGTTTGGCTTCCTAGTCTCTGAGTTGATCCAAAGACGCACTACGTCTTCTCCTGATCTAGGGCTATCACATGATATAGTTTCCGTCGTCATTGGTGCAGGGTTGCAATAGTTGTGGCCGTATTTGCGATAGTGGTGAGGACGTAATATTATCAAAGATGACCGAAGTTGGTGATATCATGAGCGGGGTTGCAGATAACTGGGTCATTTGTGCAACAATGCGGGATTATTCATGAAAAAAGAGGTACTTCTATTTTGGCGGTATCAGCTCCGTTGTAGAGGTATCTTTTCTTTTTGCGAGTCAAGGGCCCCTTTTGCTGGTCAGCGCGCCCCCGTGGTCGCTGCCGCTCCCACGGGGGTGCCGAATTGGAGGCCCCCACAAGTACGCCGCTTTCTGCATTTTGACGCCCACGAAACGGGATGCTGTTTTGAGCTTCAATTGCAGTGTTTTCCCGACCGCTTTTCCGTCGGCTTCAGTTGTGGCGAAAGGCTGAGCAATCGTTTCGTTCAGGGTCGTACACCCATTACGGAACGCCAAGCAATTGCCGGGCCGAGGCGCCTTTTGTCAGACAATTGGTTCCCCAGGGGTCATTGCCGGTACCAGTCAATTGATAAGAATTATCTAAAGAAAAAAGAAATTAAATAGCCATATATTTAGGCATAGCAATTTAAGCTCATGTTGTTGGGATTGAAGTCCTTGATGCGAGAAGCCGGATGTGAAAGCGGATACACGACCCCAAGGTACGGGCCGGGTCTCACATCCGGTAGCACGTCTCACTGAGGCTAGTAGAACCCCATGGAGACATGCGACAACCTTTCCAGGGGAAGAGTGCGGTGTCCGAATAGAAGGTTAATCGAATCCATAGACTTAATACGAAGCATCACGAGCGGTTCAAGCCATAACAGTAACGGATATCTGAGAAGTACTCGATATCACAGGAAGTAAGTTGCAGACAGCGCGTTGCACCCGTTGGTTTCCCGCCCTCCTCTAAAACAGGAGATAAGTTGCATCTGGCCTGATATTGGCGCCCTTGCTGGCCGGCAGGAACTACGAGCTGTGGCCTAGATTAAGGTTAATAACACCATTAATGCAGCAATTGGCTTGCTTTGTGATATGTCACTAGTGTGTACACCACATGGGTGCATATCAAGTGTGCAGTGGTGTTCCAGGAGGTAAGGATCCGCAGACTCATCTATCCTGACCAAGGATTGGACTAGGATACCCATGGCTGCGGTTGCGGCACAGGAATGTGGCTTGATACTCCCCATGGCCAAGTGTATTCGAATAAGCCTGCCAATGCCACGGGTGGTTTTTATATTCGAATGGGAGAGTATGCCGAGAGTGAAGGGCGAGGCGCCTTGTTGAATACCTTACAGGACAAGATGTAATAAAGGTTAACCCATTGTAAAATCCAGAAGCAACATCGTGCATTGAGTGGCTGACCCACATCGCCAACAAGGCTGCTGCAGGGTCCAGGGTATCACCCGGGGGCGTTACCGAGAAGTGACGTATCTGATGTTAGCGCGGTGATCAAACCTGCATACGTCCCTACTTCATTAGCTCTTTAGTTCTGTTCTCAACCGTTGAGAGTCAATAAATGCCAGGTGGCAGGTGGCAGGCGGCTGCTGCAAATAACAGCTTCAGTGTCCAAAGCAGAGGAGGAAAGGGAGGTATCGACAAAAGGGAAGAGTCTCCCTTTGCAATAGAGCCGAACCTCTTATCCTTCTTATCTGTTCGTCGTCTTGCGCTGCTCAACATACACCTATACCAAGAATTTCCCCGCTTTCTCTAAAACATTGTGGAGTTAAAGGGAGTAGTTTTATTGGGGTTGCCTCACGTGATGACCACACTGCACAATAGACTTCCCGGCTCGGAAGGTTCACTGAGGGGTTTTCTTCCCTCCTGCAACTGCCTCACGGGAAGTCAATTGCTCGCCTCGGCAGGTGTCTCGTCATCTCTCACGCAGTCGAGACTCGACTTTCACCCCCCCACCTTCCCTCTGTATATAGCACTACTACAATATACAGACACTTGCCTCCCTACGAGGGAGCGCGGACGGGCCCTCTCTGACGCTGCGGTCTAACACGCTTACGCATAAGACCGCAGTGACAGGTGACCCGTTGCGGCCAAACTACACACACTCTGTCCCTCTTGACTGCGTGAGGTCACCAATAAAGGGTCATATTTTAAGTACCCACCCCATTGAGCTGCCCCTTGAGCCGCCTTTGTGACACCCCAACTAGACGGCACTTGCCAGGTTCGAATACATAGTCTAGGTCGTACGGGCCTTTCTCCCGAGAGTTTAGTACTGCCAGCCACCTATAAGAAAGGACTCTGTGAAAGGCAATCGAGATGCAAACTCCGAATAGCACGGATCTGGAGGTGGGATGATTAGGCAAGACAAAGAAATGATTATTCAGTACGGGATACTCCGCACCAACGAACCAATTGCACCCCCGTCACTAGTAACTATGCAATGCCAGCATGTGTCCCTCCCCCACCTTTAGTTATGTCCTTCTCATCTGTCTTCCAGCCCCCTTCTAGTCCCGCCTTTGCCCTTGATCGCTCCGTCCAGGCTGCTCCGGCTGCCGAGATGTGGCCTCTCGCTGAATCCCCCCCTTTAACGCTTGTACATATCGCTGAGACTCGTGGGCGAGGTAGTTCTGGATGAGGGCGCAGTTGCATCCCGAATGCTGTAGAAGTTCCATCTTAAGCATATAAATCTCGAGAGTTAGGTCTGCCACGCAAGTTGAAAGATCGCGATGGATGCGCTCCAGGTCCTGCTCGCTGGACTCGAGTCTCAGCAGGTCATCCCTCTGCTTGGCTCGGAATTTGTTGGCTGCGAGTCGGTTCCGCTCCCGGGCCCTTTTCATGTCGTCATTGCGCTGTTGGACTGCGTAAGCGTTGTTGCCCCTGGCACTTCTATTGCCGCGAAAACTTGCATGCTGTGTCTTCTCCTTTGCCAGCGGGTCCATGTCTATGTCGCGAGACGAACTTCGTCTATCGGGCTTGCAAGATGGAAAGCGGTTAGTATCGTGATTTCGCTTTTGACGCAGGTTCTTTGGTGACAGGGTCAGTACCAGTCATCCTAGACAGGAGGTGATTTCTCAAAACCCACGGGCTCAGAAAGCATAGAAGAAGGTGAAATCTCCGTAACGGGGATGTCGCTACCCCATAGATTGGGAGACTCGGTCATAGGGTTGTTGTCGCTCCAAACATCCGTCAATCTGGTATCGCTGCGATATACAAAGCTATTGGGAGGTGAGGGAACGGTCGGCGCGTAGACGCTGTTTACCGTACTAGTCTCATCTTGCGATGAACCAAATGGTCCTAGCTGGTCTATCGAGCACCATTGCTCCCATGGGAGAGGTTGAGAGATATAGGATGCCGCAAAGGTCCAGTCGTCTCCCATAGGATTTAGCACGCCTAGGGCTCTGTCGTCCATGAGATGGTAGGGAGCAGGGGGTATGTTTCTGCTCAAGAGGCTAGACTGTTGGCCACAATACTGAAACAATAGTTAAAGAGAGTTGTTATCCATCTGGAGGGGTATTGTATGTACCGCTAGCCTATTACTTTACGCTAGTAACCACGGGTTTGAGCTGATGGTGGAACTATAGTAGAAGCCTGTGATGATTGGAGATGGAAGAAGATACTGTGCCGACTCTCAGAAGCCATTGCAGACGAAATGTCCTGCACTATATAACTTGAATAGACGCAAAGCGTCGAGCAACCAATGGCTGAGCTCCATGGAATTGCGGAGGCGCATCAAGGACCTCCGAGGGAAGGCTGAGACAAAATTGAGGATGTTAGGGCACGTGGACTAGAAGAGCCCTTGTCTCAGCCCGTTGAAGCGAAAAGGTGTGTTGGTGATTATTAAGGGTCTAAGTTATGTGTGGCTGGGAGGAGCACGGCTTACTATACGATGCCTATACCCTAGATCTCTCTGTCGGGGTTGATGACTCTATCACAGGACACTCGTTACACTTTTAGCACGCGAAAGGAGGGGTTGGCACTGCCGTGAGCGTTGCATCGCGAGATGGGCGCGACCCTCGGGGAGATCTTCGTCGAGACCGGGGATTCAGTGGCTGCAACGCGTCGCTCGCCGAGAGCCATGAAACCGACCGCGAAAGCCTAGAAAAATGTGCAGGCAGCCGCAAGCAAGGCCGGAATGCCAAAGTATGCTGCTGTAGAGCAAATGGAAGCAGGTGATAACAACCGTGGCAATGCGGTCGGGGGATCGCAGGCCATGGAGAGCGCGGTGAGCGGCAACGAGTCGCTGATCAAGACGATGCTCCCGACGATGCTCCGGGAAACATCAAGCCATCTCATGAGCGAGCAGAAGCAGATGTTGGAGAGGCTCTTGGATGCGTTGCTTGAGAACCAGCAAAAGACGACAAAGGTGATGAGTGAGCAGCTGGAGATGATCCGACACCTCCAGCAGGAAGTTCGTACGGTCAGGACCAAGGCAGCCGAAGACCGGAAAAGGACAGAAGAGTTTAGGCGCATGCACGAACAGACGGCTGACGAGTTCAAGGCAGTGCGAGAGGAGATAGCTGGACAGCTTGGATAGATGAACAAGCAGCTTGGGCAGGCACGACAGCAACAGCAGAAGAAATGAGACAGCTACGAGAGCAGCTAGATATGATGACCAAAAGCGCCACGGCCAATAGTGCCTAAGCAAGCCCTTAACCATCATATGCAGATATAGCGCGCACGCCCCCGACAAGCCAACTAAGCAACTTTCGAAGCCTATCGTCTATGCGAACAACACCGTCCGCGTTCAGCGACACGTGGTGCTGTACCATCGATATGTTAAGGGTGAACGAGGAGGATAGAGGCAAGGCCTAGGCCGGGGGAGTCCGATAAGCCATTGAAGAGGAAATGCGGTCCAAAGAGGGCCAACATAGCTGGCGATGCGTAGCGGTAGTGAGAGGCGTACGAAACGCAGATCGCATCAAGGTAATCTGCAGGGAGGAGGCCGAAATGCAACTTCTTAAGCAGACCGCACAGAAAACCGCAATCAAGGGCGCGAGAGTACTGAGGGACCAACTTTTCCCAGTCAAGGTAGACGGCGCAAGTCGTACGACAGTGCTGGACTCGAACGGCGATATACTCCCCGGAGCAATAGAGGCTCTGGGTAAAGAAAATAAAGTGATAATAGCCAAGATCTATGAGTTTAGCGATAAAGATAACGGCAAGACGTATGGGTTAATGGTGATCTATATAACGAAAGTAGTAGATGCGAAGCGACTCCTAGAGGAGAGGTGGTTTCACCTGGCGGGAGAGTTAGCCAGCGCCAACATCCTTAAACCGCGTCAAGGACCAGCCTAGTGCTATAAGTGCTGAAATACTGGCCATAAAGCATTCGCATGAAAGAGGGAACAGGTATGCGGAAGGTTTGCGCAGCAAGGATACTAGCATAGGCAATGCCAGGTAGCAGAACCGTCATGTGCTACCTGTGGAGGGCCTCACGAAGCCTTCAGCCGAAACTTCCGGGCACGAGAGGCACAGGGTGATGCATACTAAACTGCAAACATTCCAACTCAACGTACGGAAGAGAGATATGGTCCAACTAAGCATGATAAACGACCCAGACCTTCAGCAATACGCAGTGCTGGCCGTTGCCGAACCATACGCACGAACCATGAAAGGTGCGGTGGTAACGATACCAAACAGCCATAGCAGCTAGACCAAGATAATACTAACGCAGATGCATAATGCGCAGTGGCCGATCCGTAGCATGATATGGATCCGACAAGACATAGAGGCGGAACAGATCCTGATACTATCAGCAGACCTAAAGGGGGCGGTGCTGCGACTCCCCGATAGGGATATGCTGGTGATATCAGTATACGTGGACGGGAAAAACGAGGAGATGCTGCATACCTAAGTGACGACGTTCCGCAACGCAACAGGGAGAAGAATGGACGTGATCCTCATAGGCGACTTCAATCGTCACGACCAGCTCTGGGGAGGAGATGACGCGATAGGCAGAAGACAAGACGAGGCGGAGCCGATCATCAGTCTCATAGAGGATCACAGCTTGTTCGGCCTCCTCCCCCGGGGGACGAAGACGTGGGAGAACTCAGAACACGCAAGCACGATAGATTTGGTGCTAGCGTCGGCCGAGTTGGCTGAGGAGAGGGTAATATGCGGGATCCATCTAACGGAACATAGCTCAGATCACAGAGCAATTGAGACTAAGTTCGACCTAGGGGTGCCAGAAAGAAAACCCAGCGAACAACGGCTATTCAAGAACGCACCGTAGACAGCGATCAGAGAAAGAGTAGAGGAATGGCCCCGATAACTGCCATGGGATAGCGACGTGCAAACCCAAACGGACATGCTCATGGGAGTCGTACTCGAAGCAATCAACAAGCTCGTGCCACTAGCAAAGCCATCCCCGTATACAAAGAGGTGGTAGACAACAGACCTAACCCAGCTCCGACGGGCGTACACGTACTAGAGGAATCAGGCGAGATCGCAACGTCGAAGAGGTCAACGGTCGCCGGAACTAGAACAGAGAGCCAAAGGAAGCAGGCAAAGAATTCCATGACGCGATCAGGAGGCAGAAGAAGGCGCACTGGGACGACTTCCTCGAGGACGGAGCCAACATTTGGCAGTCAGCAAGATATCTCAAGCCGGGAGGCGATACCATAAGCGACAAGATCCCACCTCTCAAGCGGCCGGATGGAACAAAGACAAGGGATAAGGCAGAACAGGCAGAGGAGCTGCTCACTGCTATCGACACTAGGCAAGATTCTCGAGGCGGTCGTGGGGGACAGGATCTCATACGCTGTCGAGACGTTCGGACTCCTACCCACAAACCACTTTGGAGCAAGAAAACGACGATCGACAGAGCAGGCACTGCTGCCCCTGCAGGAGCAGATCTACAAGGCGTGGAGAAACCGCAAGGTGGTTAGCCTCATCAGCTTCGACGTCAAAGGCGCATATAATGGCGTATTTAAGGATCGACTTTTGCAGAGACTGGAGGCCAGAGGCATACCACAGTGGTTGGTCAAATGGATCGATGCTTTCTGCTCGAATCGCACAGCAAGCATTGTGGTGATCGGTCATACATCGGAGCGACGGCAGCTACCCCAAGCGGGCCTTCCGCAAGGATCACCGCTGTCACCGGTCCTGTTCCTATTCTTCAACGCAGATCTGGTACAGAGTAAAATAAACCAACGGGCGGCTCGATGGCCTTCGTCGATGACTACTTGGCCTAGGTAACGGGGCCAACGGCGGAGACAAACAGGGCAGGCATTCAAGCCATCATAGACAGAGCACTAGACTGGGAAAGACGGAGCGGTGCAACATTCGAAGGCGATAAGAAAACCATCATACACTTCACGCGCAATGCCGAGCGCACCAGCGACACGCCATTCGTGATCAAAGGGAAAGAGGTCAGGCCGACACAAAGCATCAAGATCCTGGGAGTGGTGGTGGATGGGAAGCTACGGTACAAGGAACACATGGCAAGAGCAGCAGCCAAGGGCCTGTCGGCGGCCATGTGCCTGAGGAGGCTCAAGATGCTATCACCTCAGACTGCAAGGCAGCTTTTCACAGCTATGGTGGCACCAACCATGGACTATACCTCCACCGTGTGGGCGCATGCGTGCGGGATAAGAAAACTGAACTGGCTAAACAGAGCGCAGAAGGTAGGTGCCCAAGCGATCACCGGCGCCTTTCGAACGGCAGCGACGGCGGTGTTGGAAGCAGAGGCAAGTATCCCCACGATAGGGGAACGTCATACTCGAGCCGGCACTAGGCTCTGGATCAACCTGCATACCCTACCAAAGACGCACTCGCTCGCGGGTCTCAAGATATCAAACAGCCGGAGATACTTGTCTCTGAAGAAGCAGCTCGCCCTGGCACAAGGGAACACAGTTGAGCGAATGGAGACAATCCAGGCATGTACACTACCACTATCCCTTGAGTTGTGTTGAGCCTCCCGGCCGTACCGAGCCCCACATCCCCCCATTTGTCAAGAGGTACATGAGGGGAACGTAGTGATGCGTCATTAATTGATTCCGCCTTTATCACCCTACAAATCATTTCGAATTAATTAATTAATGACTTCCCAATCAATACCTACAGAGATATCGGCGGAGGCGCTCAACGCGTATGATGATAGTAGCTTCATCAACGAAGATAATAGCCGTCAAGAGCATGAGGGTGATAGCACCCAGAGACTGGCTTTTCCAGCTGCCGAGGACCGAGGCCTCGATTTTCAACCCTTCGAGGTACCGCGACGAGAGCTACTCGTCAACAAGCTGCCCCAAAGCCCGCTGCTACTTTTCCAACAGTTCGTGCCTATTTCCCTAGTCAATAACTGGGTCAAATACACCAATAACTGGGTTAACAGCCTACTTCAGAGCCGCGTTTTATGAGGTGGATTTGGCACCAGCCTAGCGCAAAATACGGTCCAGCTGGTGTTAAGAGGAAGAAGCCGGCATCACAACGAGGGAGGAGGAAAGGCAAGGGAAGAGGCAGCCAACGGAGGGCTCCTAACGAGGTTGACGAGGTCAAGGAAGTTATCCACGCCATCACAGAAGCTGGGGATAAGATCATGGCGTTAAACTCGACCCAAAGCGTCGTTATTGCCCTTATTAACCTATTGCCGGAGTCGACATATCACGTCTTCGTGGATAACCTCTTCTCGTCGCCAGACCTCTTCCGCTCCCTTCGTCCGCACGGCCACGGTGCAACTGGCACAGCTCGGCCTAATTGTGGCATCTACAAAGGTCTTGCAGACGCCAAAAAGGCCGATAAGGCAGGGAAGTCAGGATTCCAATTTAGTGAGATCAAGGTCATCCCAACGGCCGATAATCAGGTAGGAAGACTCGACATTCTTCCTTACAATTCGGCTGATAACTTATCTTCTTCTTCCCTAGGTCAATTAGATCGCTTGGAAGGATAATGTCCTCGTATTGCTCCTTTCAACCGTCTTTACTGGCGATGTGAGGTGTGATCGTTGGAGGAAGCGACCGTCAACGAAGACCCCAATGGCACGGCCAATACAGCGCCTTTTTAGTGGCGAGCCGGTCAAGCTTATATCGATCCCTACTATCGCCGCTTCCTACAACGACGAAATGAATCATGCTGACCGAGGCGACCAAAGGAGGTCATATCTAGGCTATGATCATCCTATCCGCCGGGGCGCTTGGCAGGCTATTGCTTGGACCTTCTTATTGGATATAGTCTTAGTGAATAGCTTCCTCTTACAGCTGCACGGGGAGCCGGCTTGGGAGCGTTATACAAGCCAGAAGAAGTGGAGGGAATGCTTCTACAACGCGGTCTTCAAGGCCTTCCATCCACAGAGCCGATCAAGGCAGGCATTCCGAGCCGGGGACGAATTTACGCCCGTGACACAACATAAACACATTCGAAGAGGTAAAAAGTCGGACTGCCTTGCTTGTAAGGGGCTTCAATTAGGGCAACCAAGGTCAAAAAGTACACGGAGGCCTTTGGCGCCGGCGAGCTATAACAAAAGAAGGCGCCAGTCAATTTGGGGATGTGAGCAGTGTGATGTAGCAATTTGTAACTCGAGAGATTGCTGGTACTTTTATTGTAGGCTAAATTAGGGGGGGAACAACAGGTATCTTTGGCATGGCGCATTTTAATTGGCTGCAACCCCCTGCCGTGACCTGGCGGGAGGTTCAACACAACTCAAGGGATGGCACAGCCGCCTACCCATTGGGTACGACCTCGACCAAGATATGGCGAGAGAAACCGCCAACAGGATGGAGGGCATCCTGGTGGCAACCAGTGCCTCGGAGAAGGCAGGAATGGTAGGGCTTTCGTGAGAAACCTCAACGGGAACACCTAGAGACCGACGTTGCATTGTTGTGAGAAGAGAATTCATGAAGTCATAGATATGCACTACCAAACTGTATTGGATGAACCCCGTCGACTTTGTTGAGATTCAGAACGTCGTGATCGTTGCGATTCGAGCAATGATGAGGTGGCAAAAAGAAAGATTACTCTATAGCTAGGTTACAAAACAATGGTAAAAGAGAACCAAGGAGGGGGCTCACATAATTCCAGCGCGGCACAAAGCCGTTGCTTTGATTAACCTGATGCCAACTCTGCATACCGGCTGCTTTATCGTCATATCGTCGTCCTTATCACAGGAATTATCGTTGACCATTAATACGACTAAAATACTCGTGCAAAATGGACTGGCAAAGAGAAACCAAAACCACGCTTGGAAGAATTTCTCTTGCCAAGAGCTGGGGCGGCCGGTTTGGGCAGGTTCGGCGTTGAAGGACTCAGGGTACATAGAGGTGCAGATAAGGACGACAATGATGCTAAGCACCTCCAGGGTACTAATCATGCCGGCCAGCAGCCTGCGAGCCTTAGGATCACTCCCAAGAACAACCGCCATGGGTAGTTGTTCGAATGGTGTACTCACAGAAAGTTTGGCGCCTCAGAGACGCCGATCTTAGTGAATGGAATCCAAGATATCAACATGCTTATGACCCATGGCAGAGCCAGCGCCAGCGGCAGGGCTTTCTTGTTGAATAACCGTCTTAGACCCATCTCAGTTGGCACCATCGAGGCTCCTTTCTCGAGTAGAGGCTGTGTTGAGTTATCGTCGTGGTGTCCCGAGGACTGCTGAGAACTTAACGAGCTGTTTCGCCATATCGGCAGTAGAGATCTTATATCGGATGAGAGCTCCATGTTTCTATCGTGGCGTAGACGCTTGTCGCTTAGGAACATTGAGTGGTGACAGCATACATGCAGGGGCGGTGGCTATGCTGTTGACCCGTGGCGTTCGGTCTATGACGTTGTGATCTTCGCCCAACGCTCGGGTGTGTCGAGAAGATGGGGCAATGCAGCAATAGCAAACACAGCACGAAGGGTTAACCCAAGGTTTGAAAGTGAATGAAAGAAGGAGAAAGCAAAGAGCCAGGTTCTTGGGTGTCTTCCAGTTCAAAGTACGCAGCAATGACCGAACACTTTGTTCGGACACGGCTCCATGCGCTCCGCTCCCATTCGCTGTTACCATCGTCCAGCTCCACTCCATTCCTTCGCCCCCTCACCAATGGGTACAATAAACTTCAGCCCACATGAACTAGCTAGCTGCCAGTGACGGAACGTTTCTTCAAGGTTTGATTGAGGACCGGTCTAGACCTTCACGGTGACATTCTACTTTCATATTCCTCGCCTCCTCGTTACTCTGTGGCGGATATGTGGCGGCCAATTCCACCTATCAGACGCAATTAAGTTTCTTGCGTAAACGTTGAGGTTTAACTTAAGGCAGACACTGGCGACACTCTTGCGTAATGAGAACCTTGCATACAAATATCAGTCGTCTCAGGAATATATACACCACGGTTCGCTTTGTATTTTCATTTCAGTCCTGCCGGCAAAAACATTAGGCTACGCCGAATACACAACGGTTTTAAACCTCTGAAGTACCCTATTAACCTCTTATTTCCAATCAACCACTCCTGCTCCACTCCGAAATGGCACACACCGGTACTGCGCACAAAGTCATTTCTGTTATCCTCCGTCTTGGTGAATTTGCCTGCGCTGTGATTGTCCTTGGAATTCTCTCTCGCTTCTGTTATCTCATTAGCATCCCGCAGGCGGAAGCCGATGGACGGATCATCTATGCCATGGTCGTCGCGGGCATCGGTATTGTCTACTCGTTCTCTTTTTGTCCGCCATTCAAATCTCTCTTTTTGGGATTCCCATTTGACTTTATACTGTTTGTGATGTGGCTTGTGGCATACTGCCTGCTTCAGACCGTAATGGCTCCCCCTCCCATTTTTATGCTATTCCTTGGCGAAGACCACTGGTACTAACTGCAAAACTCACTTTGAACAGAGAACGGGTAGTCACACGTGCTCTGCACGCTGGTATTACGACTATTGGGGCTACTATTGGGGTCGTTTCTGGCGAGTCGGCCCCATTGGGACAGTGACCATCGATGGGGCAGGATGCGCGCAGTGGAGGACGGTCCTGGCCTTCTCATTCATCGCGTGGTTCCTCCACTTTACGAGTGGCATTCTCGTGAGTCTTTTCCCTATATTCGTCCTATACATACAAGAAGGTGGAAGAAATTGACGCAACTACCTCTAGGGGATATATGTCTTCCATACTTACATCAAGCTCGAGGAGACAAGGCGCGATATTAAGCATCAGGCGGAAAAACTCACTAAGTAAGTCCCCTTAGGCATAAAATATTGCGTGATTCGGATTGTGGACTAATAATTCTTGCCCTTTTAAGAGGTCATCCTCAAGCGCATGGCTACGAGCAGAGAGTCGAAGGGCAGAATGGCGCGGCAAACACCCAGTCTACAGTGCCTACCACTACAGTATAACCTGGGCTAGGGCATACTGAGGAGTCCGCTGAGAAAAAAAGCCACAACTGGTAACACCCAACTCTATTTGGTGGTTAACAAGATCTATCATAACTTTGTAATTGGAGAATTCCCAGGGAACGAAGGGCCAGCCAGACTGAACTAAGAATGCACGGAAGAGAGTGACTCGGACTGGCATCCCGCCAGATCAGTTCATGTACCTAATGTACCGGATTTCGCCTTGCGCACCAGAGAGATTATACAGTCCACTAGAGCCATCGCGACAGTTGTCATCGTATTGTCCCATTTCCAGTTACTCAAATCGCATGTACAGCACCATGAAAACGACCAACACACTAGTTCCTATCGCCCTCATAAACGGCTCTTGGTGCCTTACGCCACTGGTAATGATCTGCTTTGGCTCGTATATACCCGGCGTCGTCGAGTTCGTCGTACCGTTCCAACAGTATCGTTCAAAGCAGTCTACACATTTAGATGGCATATCCGTACCTATGCGGACCAGGCTGCGTGTTAACACCGCACAACCTACACTGGCGGGCCAGTTAGAGTCTACTGTGCCGTTAGCCATGGTTGCGACGTTGTATCCGTTGCGAATGATCTCGTTCCGCTCCGTATGACTATATTCGAGGTCAAAGGTCGTGAAGTTGGACTGATATGTATACAGCGCGTTGGGGAGATAGATAATCAGCGGGCCTAACGAGGAGTTGGTGTCCGTGTCGCACCTGAAGAATGTCGGACGCTTGTTTAGGCCCAGATTGATGAACGTGATTTGATCTGGAACCTTTGGGAACTCGCTATTTTGGGTCGAGACGCCCTCCTTGGATCGACGAGCGTCAGGACCGTGCTGTCCGCGTTTGAGTTGTTCCTGGGATTGTATTTGTAGAACGGATTGGGCCAGCAGGCGATGTCCCTATTCTCTTCGCCAATATCCGCTAGCGTGTTGTTTATGGCCTCAAATAAGAATTCTGGAACATTCTCAGCCTTGCCGATCTGTAAGAATGCCTGGTTAAACAGTGACGATGAGGTCCCCATGACAAACCCGGCGTTATCGACCCCAGCGGTGCATTCTCCATCCCGTTTGATGGTACCGTTCTCGAAGTCGGAGCCGACATATCTCAGAGGCGCAAAGGCGGCAAGTCCCGGATCGTAGGACCCCATTTCCCATGGGTTGAATTCTACAATGGTGGAATTGTCCGCGATCTGAAGCTGTCCCGGACAAGAGCGGCAACTGAGAAGCCGGTATTCCGGCACGTGTACGAAGGAATCCATTGCGTATAGCTTTCGAGACTCAAATATCAAAATTTCTTACCCAACATACCCTGGCTGCTTCTCAGTATTAACTACCCATCTAACCCTTATTTCATGTTTACTTTCTTCAAGCTGAGCATTACGAGACTGATGGTCTGCAGCCACCTCTGTGCTTTGCAAGTCTAGTCGTGTTCTTATTGGTCACGGCGGTACAACGCATGCTCTGCAACCCTGTCACTTGACAACCATCAAAAGGACATCATAAGGCAGACGCATCCACAATCTCACAATCATACATTTCTACAAATCTATATCAGTATCAATCAAATCGCAGATATCAGTTCCATATTCTTACATGCTTTTTGCTCCGCCGCTCGTAGGAATCAAACTGGTAATTGCCGGCTGGTGCTTGCATTAATTGCCGGCTGACCCTTGTCATGCAAGCGCCAAAAAAAAAAAAGAAAAAAAAAATTCCCATACAAAATTCATCGCCAGGAAGCAGCCGGCGCAAGGCATAGCTGTCAGGGCCCCCTTTCCTAGTCAATGGACACCCCGTGGGAGCAGAATCAAGTTTCCATAAGGTGGGAAGAAATCGCAAACGGAATTGGGTTCCTCTGCAGCGACGCACATCACTCCATGGCCTTGGAGCAAAGTAAATGGCTCACAAAACCCGCCGCCTTGCGTCTCCTGAGGCCTCCTACGCGGTAATCTGTGGCAAATACAATGACGTTCGTCTCATCCGACATGCTTAATTGAATTTGAAGTGGCTCTACCTCAAATACTTCTCACTCAAGAGCCGTGCAGAAAATGCGCTTTGTCCTGTGCTACTTGTGAGTTGAGTGAGCTTCTCACGCAGTGAAAATCAGGATGGTGGTGGAAGAATGGCGTCATGCACGCACCGGTGTTGGTGGCTCACATTTGTCTAGATAATGCTGAACTACGGCAGTGACGGGGGGTTGATTAGCTGATGTAGCACAGCCACTTTACCCCACAATATTCGCACATTTGGGGAGCACCGTCGAGAATACCGTATCAGACCACCATTCACAACTGCGCACGGCTTGAGGCAAAAACTTCGTCAACGATTGTGGCTGAGCCACGATTATATAATCATCTCGAGGGCCCGCTATGTGGCTCAGCACGCCGTGATGGTGTTGTCTTGGCGGAAACCTACGATCATGCGTTCAGCAGACTTCAGGAGCGACCGAAAATGATCCTTTGTATAAGAGACGGGGCGAAACAGATTCTTTATAATTTATATCCCACTGCGCATGGCCGAATTTAACATAAGTTCATCATTGAAGGTCACGGCTCGCTACCACCATCGATAATCACATACAGAGAGACGTTGAGGCCGCGAATAGTAAAATGAAGGAGGTCGTCAACATCAACGCAGCATTCTCGTCACCGTCCTCTTCCACTTCTCCCTGTAGTCGGCCTATCTCTCCCGCCTCATCACACACAATTAACATGACACGGCCATCTTCAGCAGGGCCTCCCAGGCCTAAGCGAAAGGGTATGTTGCTTTTTCCCTTTGCTTGTTAGGCTTGCTTCATTGTTCCCACGCCATGGGCCTGCAGCGCGTTGTAGTAGACAGGAGCAAAGCAACGCAAGACAGTCCTACTACTACTATACTAACACAACATTATTCAGGTGCACGAAGTGTTTCTACCCTTACTCCCTCACAACTCGCCCGCAAGAGAGCAAACGATCGAGAAGCCCAGAGGGTTATCCGCGCCCGCACCAAGGAGCACATCGAGCGGTTGGAGCGCGAGTTGGAGGAGCGTAAGAGCATGCAGAGCCGCGACCAGACCGTCCAAGAGCTGTTGCGCCGCAACAAGGCGCTCGAGGAAGAGCTGGTGCGACTCAAGGAGAGCAGGGAAGTGCCAATGACGTCATCACCTTATTGTGTTCCAGGTATAACTCCATGACAGCTCTTAATGCCAAACGAGCTCTTGTTAACGTCAACAGTCTGCGACGGAAACCCCAGTACTGGTAGCGATGCCATTCCTAGCCCTCGAGGATCATCGTTCTCTGACGACTGCAACTCCATCCCGGACTACAGCCAACAATACGTCCCTCTACCCAACAACTGCGAATCCTGGGCGAGCACCGTCCCCTGCCCCGTCCCCTCCAAAGCCTCGAGTCCATCGTCATCAGCCGACAACTATAGCACTGGCTATATCCCAACCAGCGTGCCCACTTCAATCCTCCCCTCCAACAACACAAGCTCCTTAAGTATCAGCGCCGTGGGCCACAAGGACATTGCCAAGATGGAGTATGACGGCGTGTTCCATCACGCCACGATTCCCCAAGGGCATCCTCTATCCGACGTGAGGCCTGGCGAGGAGGTTAATCACACTCTATGTCTAGACGCAGGATTTTGCCTCAGCAATTTGTCGCTGTAGTCTTGCACTTCCCACCTTTACTTCTCCATGTTGCATCATCACTGGAATATGTATCCTATTTAAAACCCTTGCCCCAGCGGCTCAAGGCGGAATGTGCTCTGCTGTATCACGCCGCTTACGTGCCGCCTCAATGAACTTCTGGTTGCGTTCTTTCAAAACTGTCGCCGAGACACCCAGGCTGAGGCGATGTGCCACATTCTGGGGCCTGCATCTGTTTCGAGATGTCAAGGGCAAAGATCATAACCATCGTGAATAGCTTCACGGCCAGCGTGAACGCTCCACCACAACTAGCATCAGGCAACAGCCTGCTGCCTATGAGATCGGCAGACTGAACACAGATATAAGAGACCGACACTCGTCACTCCTTTAGATAGAAAATCAAGCGCTCATTTGATCCTCGTCATGGCCCATCAGTACCTGCGACACCTGGCGCCGATGAATGCTGCTGCGATCTGGTTCTCTTCCTCTAAAGCACTACTTTGCCTCTGGCATGTTAACAAGGCAGTCCTTCAGCACTGCCGTCCGTCCTTTGCATCGAAGGTTGGCTAAGCAATAGAGCAGGCAGAAGGCAAAGCGTGGGATGAGTTCTATGCGTTTTGGCACTCGATTGTGGCTTCCCCAGACGAAAAGTCATTCGAAGAGCGGCTGGCTAAGTTTGAGCTTGAGTACGTGATGAAGCGAATAATTGTCGGTAATATTGAAAGGTCTAAGTTACATACGTCTGAGAGGAGCACAGCTCCTCACTTAGTATCCACATCCCAGCCATCAGCAGATCGGACCATCTTAGTCATACGGTCTCAACACAGAGGATCCTTCCTTTATGAGTAATTGGCTCTTTACGGCATCTCCAAAGGATTGGACCACCAACGTGATTAGCCATGAGTGGCTCCAGAAGGTCTTCATCCCGTATACCGAGCCGGCCGAAGCCAATGAGAAGAGGCTTCTTTTCCTAGATGGGCACGATAGCCACCTATCTGAGGCTTTCATCTTTGGTTGCTTCAGGGCGAATATACACCCCTGTCACTTGCCGGCGCACACATCACATATTCTTCAGCCCCTCGACCTATCATGCTTTAGCATCCTCAAGAGGAATTACCGAAATGAGCTCTCTTTAGTGGCTCCTTTAGTTGAAGAAGGATCAACGGCAAAGGCAACCTTCTTTCGGTGTTATCATAAGGCTCGGGCCGCTGCATTTACGGAAGAGCATATTAAGAGTGGCTGGCGAGGGTCAGGGCTGTGGCCAATTGACATTCAAAAGCCTCTCTCGAGCCCGTATGTGATACCGGATGAAGAAGAAGCTCGAGCTGCCGAAGGAGGCAATTCGACCCCACGAGCAGCCAATCAGGAGCCTGAAGTACCCCTTTTTCATACGCCTAGGCGGACCGAAGATGTGGCTGACCTTGCAAGAGCTCTCTTCGAGGTTGAGGAATTGACCCCAACTCATAGGCACTTTTGCCGGCTGGTTGGCAGAAGCCTAGAGAAAGAGACCCTCAAAAGGGTAATGGAATCAGATCGAGCTGACCAATTGGAAGCCCGTATGAGCCAATCACGTGTTGCAAAGAGACGGAAGGTAAATAAACCGCCTGATGAGGTTGTCAGGGAGATGAGAGACCTATATGCAACAAGGAGCCAAATACGGCAAGAAGAGGAAAAGGAGGCTTGCTAAGGAGTTAATTTTCTTATCGTCTGATCTATTTACATTACTAATTCACTCAAATTAGCCAATCAATGGCTCTCTTCGTTGTGATATGAGTGATCGTTGTGATCGTGGTCCTTGGTGTTGTGGCTTAAAGTGGGGCTGGCGGGTTCCCGGGGTGGCGGGTTCCCGGGGTGGCGGGTTCCCGGTCATCTGACTTAACTTGAATTGAGCGCAGCGCTGATTGGTACGGAGGGAGCCGTCTTCATCCCTCCTGTTCTTGTGGAGACGGCGATCATTACGCTCGGACAGACGATCGCCATTTGCTTTCCGGTCGAACAAACAGATGCAGCCGGTCAAACCGTTGTGAGTATTGGTGCAGATACCGGTGTGCTTCCCACAGTTATAGCGGCGATTGTAAGTACCACTTTACGCCAACTGCGATGAGCTGTGCGAGGCAACACCTGATCCGGCCAACAGAAGAACCAGGTTGCATGTCTAGCTCTGAAACAAACAACCGGTGGTGGAAGTACGTGGTTTTCGATTAAAAAAAAGGTACAACTGGACGATCGCCGTTGTTTCCTCTTTTCCTGTCTCGCCGCCTGATCCCAATGGTGTAGTTGCCTGTTTACCCCCTCTCAACCATCCCGGCTAGTCTGGAACAACCCCCCCTTAACTCTATATCGGCTCCCCGATCCAAAGACAAAGTTCCCGCAAGGTCAATCGACGTCAAGGTTGAGCCTCACGCTAGGATCGCATGTCCCTCAGTCCGATGTGTTCCCTTTCTGGATTAGCGAGAAAAGAGGAACGGCCTTATGCCAGCCACGGTGAGCGCACGGACAGGCCTCGATGATCTAGATTCCATTGCAGCACATCACTCCCGAATAAGGGTAGGTAGACGGCCGGTGATGGCGCGAGAAAAGGATGCCAGATTGAGGGTTCTCGGTTCAGAGCTAGGCCACCCTTTCCTTGCTCTTAGTCTGGCGTTTCAATAGTGCCCGTGAGATTGAGGCAAGGGTGAGCCACTGGCTCTTCTTATTCATGTACCGAACACCCTCAAATTTGTCTCAGCTTTCCCTCGGAGGTCCTTGATGCGCCTCCGCAATTCCAAGGAGCTCAACCATGGGCTGCTCCACGTTTTGTGACTGTTCAGGTTATATAGATGAGGTTATTCTATCTGCAATCATTTCTGCGAGTCGGGACAGTTTCTTGTTCCATCTCCCATCATCCCGAGCTTCTAATAGGGTCCGCCATCAACTCGAACCCGCCATTACTAGCGCAAACAATAGGCCAGCGGTTTATACGATACGCCTCCAAGTGGACAATAATTCTCTTTCAGTATTGTTCCACTGTCGTGGCCAAAACTCTAGCCTCTTGCACAGAAGCATACCGTCTGATCCCTACCATCCTATGGACGACAGAGCCCTAGGTTTGCTAAATCCTGTGGAAGACGACTGGACCTTTGCGACACCTTACACCTCTCAACATCTCCTATGGGAGCAACGGTGCTCGATAGACCAGCTAGGACAATTTGGTTCATCCCAAGATGAGACTAGCACGGCAGCCATTGTCTACACGCCTACCGGTCCATCGCCTCACGATAGCTTCGTATATCGCAGTGATATCAGCTCGACTGATCTTTGGAGCGACAACAGCCCTATGACCGAGTGTACCGATCCATGGGGTGCCCTCATTCCTATCACAGAGACTTCACCTTCTTTCTTGCCTTCTGACCCGGTTACTTTTGAGGAATCACCTCCCTTCCAGGATGACGACTGGCACCGGCCCTGGATACCAACGAAACAGCGTCGAAAACGGAATCGCGACACCAACAGCCTTCCTCTTCGTAAGTCCGATAGACAAAGTCTGTCAAGTGACAAAGACACGACGTCACTGGCAAAGGAGAAGACACAACATACAACTATTCGCCCCAACAGAAGTGCCAGGGGTGACAATGCTAGTGCCCGGGAACGGAACCGACTTGCAGCCAACAAATTCCGAGCCAAGCAGAGGGATGACCTGCTGAGACTCGAGTCCAGCGAGCAGGACCTGGAGCGCATCCATCGCGATCTTTCCACATGCGTCGCCGACCTGACCCTCGAGATTTATAACCTTAAGATGGAACTTCTACAGCATTCGGGGTGCAACTGTGCCCTCATCCAGAACTACCTCGTCCACGAGTCCCAGCGATATGTACAAGTGTTAGAGGAGGGGGTTCAGCGAGGGGCCACATCTTGGCAGCCGGAGCAGCCTGGACGGACCGAGCAAGGATAAAGGCGGGATTAAAACGGGGCTGGAAGACATATGATATGACAGGACGATATTGGAGAGGCCCCTGCTGGTGGCTTGTTGAAGGCGGAGGGGGATATGAAAGCATTCGTAATGACGGGGATGCAATTGGCCTGTTAGCCACACCATGCTGAAAGAGACTTTGTGTTGCGTAGTTCATCCATGGGAGGTTTATCGTTTTCAGGGTTTTTTGTGGCTGACTCGCATTACTAAACTCTTGCGAGAATGGCTTGCGCGATGTGTCGAATGTGGTAAGCATCTCGTAGGCTGTGGTGTGACGAAGGGGGCTCAATGGGACTGGGCACACAAATGTGTCTCCTCTTATCTCGACAATTTTTCTGAGAAGTGGGGAAATTTCGGAATGGGGTGTATGCTGAGCAGGGCAAAGCGACGAACAGATTATAGCAATTCGTGGATGACTCTATTGCAAAGGGCGACTCTTCCCCTTTGTCGGTGCCTCTGTCTCCGCCACTTGTGAAACCGAAGCTCTTATCAGCAGCCGCCGTGTCCGACCTGCCACCTGGGATTCATTGACTCTCACCGGTTGAGAACAGCATTAAAGAGCTATGTAATGTAATCAAGGAGGGGCGTATGCAGGTTTAATCACCGCGCTAACGTTGGATAGCAGTTCTCGCAGCCCTAGCGCATGAACTGGTGCGCAACTGCGCATTGATCTTCGGTTACACCACCTGAGTGGTACCCTGGCCCCTGCAGCAGCCTCCTAGGTGACGTCGCTCGGCCACGTAATGCACAATTTTGTTTTTAAACTTTTGCAATGCCTTTACCCCTCTTAGATCTTGATATGTCAATTATTCTGTCACACCTATCGCTCTTCACCCATGGGATTGGCAGGGTTGTTCCAACACAATTGGCGACCGCGAGAACCAAGGCAAATTGCCGTGCCGCAACAGCAGCCCTGGTATTTGGTGACAACTAGTGACTTGTCGCAGAGCAAGCAAATTGCTGAGTATACTGTCGTCAACCTCAATCTGGCCAATCTGGCCGACAGCACGTGGTTCCTGTCAGCCAGCAAGGGCACAATATCAGGTCAGATGCAACTTATCGCTTGTTTCGGAGGAATGTAGGAAACCAACAGGTGCAACGCGCTGTCAGCACCTTGCATTTTGTGTTGGGTAGTTCTCATATATCCGCCACCGTTATCACCTTACCTAATAAAGTCTACGATTAAAACTCAATGACGAGCCTCGACAGAAGCCTGCACTCGCGGAGCCTCGCCGTCAGGGCATCTACGTGCTATAGCCGAACTACGAACAGGCAGCTGCAGAAGAGGATATGGCCTACCTTTCAACCAGTTGTTGCGAGTTGAGCAAACGCGTTTGCCAAACACATGTGCAAATCCCCTCCAGCTTCCGACCGGCCAGCCCCGCACCTGAGCTACTTGGTGGGGGTCCCTTACCGAATGGCTCCAAGTCCTGAACCTCGTGACTCTTTGCGTCAAGTCCAGATGAAGGCGTGCAAGGCTCACTTGGTGGCGTCCTTGGTGCTGATCTCTCGTTGCCCTGACATATCAACTATCATATATGAGACCAAGCAAGCGACTGCGACTGCACCAGGGAGTGGGAAGGGAGTTTCTCAAGGTTATGCGAGGCCGTGGGTCACGTTACACAAGCTTCCATGCATGGCCTTCCCATGGCATGTGATGTCAATGCGCTGCACGAGGCATATTGCAGCTGGCCAGGGCTTTGGCGCACCAACCTCGACGGTTGGCGCAGTCCGTCTCTGAGTGACATTTTCCCCATGAGGAAAGTGTATCGACGCTGGGCAAGATCCTCGAAGCAAGTAGTGGCGGACCGAATGTCGTACGCCGTCGACAAGTTCGGGCTCTTAGCCGCAAACCACTTTGGGGCAAGAAAGCGGCGGCAGGCAGAGCAGGCACTGCTGCTCTTCCAGAAACAGGTCTACAAAGCATGGCAGAACCGCAAAGTGGTCAGTCTGGTTAGCTTCGACGTCAAGGGTGCCTACAATGGCGTGTTCAAGGACAGACTGCTGCAAAGAACTCGAAGCAAGAGGCATCCCCAAGGGGCTGGTGAAGTGGATAGATGCGTTTTGCTCGAACCGCACAGCCACCATCGTGGTGAACGGCTACACTTCTGAGCGACGGGAGCTGCCACAGGCCGGCCTTCCGCAAGGGTCGCCACTGTCGCCCGTGCTCTTCCTTTTCTTCAACGCAGACCTGGTGCAGAGCAGGATCGACTCGAAAGGTGGCTCGGTCGCGTTCGTTGACGACTACTCAGCCTGGGTCACAGGTCCAACGGCAGAAGCGAACAGAGACGGCATACAGACCATCATCGACCGTGCACTGGCGTGGGAGAGGCGTAGCGGAGCGACGTTTGAGGGCGATAAGACAACCATCGTGCACTTCACACGCGTCGCCGAGCGCACCAGCCACACACCGTTTATTATCAAAGGGGAAGAAGTCAAACCGAAGCAGGAGACCAAGATCTTGGGAGTTGTCATGGACACGAAGCTTAGATTTAAGAAGCACATGGCCGAGGCCGCCACCAAGGGTCTCTCGGCGGCCATGTGCCTGAGGAGACTGAAGATGCTATCCCCGCGTACGGCTAGACAGCTCTTCGTGGCGACCGTTGCGCCGACCATGGACTACGCCTCCGCCGTCTGGTCGCACGCACGAGGTGAAAGAGAGCTGACCTGGCTCAACAGGGCTCAGAAGATGGGAGCACGAGCCATCACAGGCGCCTTTCGAACGGTCGCGACAGCAGTGGCGGAAGCGGAAGCTAGCATCCAGACGGTACGTGAGCGACATGCTCAGGCAGGCTCGAGGTCATATATCAATATCCAAACCCTGCCAAAGACACATCCACTCGCAACACTCAGGGTGTCAGCGAGTCGAAGATACATGTCACCGTTGAAGCGACTGGCACTTGCGCACGAAGGGAGCGGTATCGAGCGGATGGAAACGATCCAGGCTTACACGGTGCCACCGTGGCATAGCCGTGTGTCGACGGTATGCGAGGCTGATCATGACGCGGCGATAACAGCAGCCAAAAGCGCCAACGACATTGTCATTGCGACTAGTACTTCCCAGAGAGAAGGGCTCGTAGGTATAGGCGGCATCGTAGCATACAGATCGCCGGACCGGACAGACAAGATAGTGGCCAGATACTCGGTCACCCTCGGGTCGCGAGACGACCAGAAGCCATACACGGCCGAGCTGGAGGCGATAGCGATGGCATTGCGTTGCATGCCCGATGGGCTGCAGCATCGAGAACTCACGGTGCTGTCAAGCAGCCAGTCGTCACTGAAAGCGATCGCACGACCACGGCAGCAATCCGGTCAGATCACCATCCGACAGATCTATGAGCACATCAAACGATTGGGAAAGGGGAGTAACAGGGTCAGAATGGTATGGATACCATCCCGGGACGATGACCTCGCCATCGGCCGCAAGGCGAAGAGACAAGCGCAGAAAGCAACCAGAGCAGAATGCACGCCGCAATCACTGCCATACCAGGCTCGCTCTACCCGGACCAGGCTAGTAGCAGCGCAGCTGCACCAGCAACGAAGACTACCCGACAGAGTGGGCGGCTACTCCAAGCGGGTCGACCGAGCCCTACCGGGCAAGCATACGAAAGCGCTCTACGACAACCTAGAAAGACGAGAAGCCGACGTGCTCTCGCAACTTCGTACAGGAATGGCAAGGATCAACAGTTACCTGAGCAAGATAGGGGCCGCAGGGTCGGACGCGTGTGAGTGCGGACGCGCACCAGAGACGATGGAGCACTTCCTTTTCCGATGCTCGAGATGGGACACCGATCGTGAGGTCATGCGACAAGCGGGGCAAAGCATGTTGGGAAACCTTTCCTTCTTTCTGGGCGGAAAGTCGGCGCCGGACGGGCCCAAATAGGCACCTAACCTAGAGGCGGTGCGAGCAGCAGTCAAGTTTGCAATGGCGACGGGAAGACTAAGGTGAAAAGGGAAACAGAACATGCTAAACACTAACACCACAGCTGACTACTAACATTGAACAGCCTCAAGTTGACAGACCATGCTTCAGCTGCTGGGGATAGGATGCTGAACACTTGGAGAAATCGGCCTTCAAGCAGGCCTGTCAAGCAGAGTCAAACAAAGGGGGGCGGGGGAAAAGAGACGAGCTGGCAAGAAGAGTGGGGCTCTCTTGGGTGGTCTGGACGAATAGCGGGGAAGCGTAGACAGCTTAGCGTAGCCACCGGCCCTATGAGATCCGTTCTCCCGGGCGTAATAAATACTGATACTGATACTGACCGATACGGTTGTACATCCTGTACAACATCACTGAGGGGACAACGCGTCCGTCGACATTTGTCGTCCGCGTCCCTCGCAGCTCCAGAGCTACGCGCTCGAGCGTCTTGCTCTGCACTTTGTAGTCTGTACACGCGAAACTCGCCACACAAGGCAAACCCTTTCGGCTGACGTCGTTCTGCTGCCACGGCCGTTTCCGCTGGCATTGTATCCTGACGCTCATGGGCATCAAGAGGACCGTGCCCGGCGGCATCCCGACGAAGTGGAAGTCTCTTGTCGTTTCCGACTCCAGAACTATCCCCGCGGGCGGCCCGAAGTGGACCGTCATGTCGGCCGAGATCCGATAGCCTGCGTACGCCTTGTCGAGAATGACCTCTAGCGCCGTGTAACTGGCACCATTGACCAGCTTCAGCCCCTGGTGGGTATTGTGGTTCACGACGACGGGCATTCCCGCCACGAACATGAAGACGGCCGGCACCGGTATCGCGCTATCGTCACCCTGGTTCAGGATCATGATCGCTTCTTCTTCCGTCGGCAGACCTTCCTTCCATTTGTGCTCAGATATGAAGATTCGCATCATCGACCGCTGCTGAATCTGGAACGACAGAGTCGCCTCCATGTTCAGGTTCCACCGATTCCGGTTCAGCGGCGTCACCACAGTGATACCCGTCTCCCACGGGATCCGCCTGTCCTCCCGGTAGCACCTTGAGTTGAGGAGGTTTAGATCCGTCCGGTCCTGCACGCCCAGCCGGATCCGCTTCAACTGTTGAGATCCATTGTTTAACGGATCAATGGCTATTCCGATCCATTGGTGGCGAGGATGTGGATGCCTTCTTGTCAATAGTTTCCGGTGGTTAACACCAACCTTTCTTCTTCTTCAATCAATACAAAATGCTCATTTCAACATCAACAGCCTCTGCAGTACCGGATCACCGGCGGCGCGCATTTGTTCATTCAGCATGACAGCCGTCGTGAATTTCTTCCACAGCGCGTGCGCCTTGTCATGCTGGTGCCGTTGCTCGGCCCTGAACGAGTTGTCTTCGTCCCACGACACGGCCACGCTGGGGAGCAGGATTGACCTCTCTTGTACCGGGCGGAGCTGGCGGAAGTCTCCACAAAAGAGAACGATAGGGATCCCCCCGAAATCTTGCTGCGATCCGCGGAGCCGGCAGAGCTGCTCGTTCACCGCGTGCAGCGTCCGCGCTCCGAGCATGCTCACCTCATCAATGACTAGCAGGTCCTTGTCCTGCCAGTCCATCCGCGACTGACCATGGATGAATCTCTCCGCCTGTTTCGGCAGCCGGACGCCGTCTAAGTCCGTCGTCGTGTCCGCGCCTGTCCCTTGGTCCTTCGAGAACCCACATGCAGAGTGGATCGTGATGCCATCGATGCGTGCTGCGGCCGTCCCTGACGTCGCCGTGATTAGCAGACGATTCGAGAGGCCCTCCTTAGCAAAAAGCTCGACGAGTGCCTCGATGACTCGCGACTTGCCAGTCCAACCTTCGCCGCCGACGAACTAGCAGAGCTGCCCGATGTCACCGTTCTCCACACGATTTATCAGGTCGAGCTGGCGACATATTATCAGGAAAGCGATCCCCTGTCTCTTGTTCAATGTCAATCGTGCTACCAGATCCTTGCCAGCCTCGAGGAAAGAGGTTGATGGGCCGAACCGGACTTCTACCCTCGGATCTGCGTCATCTACCATCTCTTCCAAGTCCGCCGCCGTCATTTGGATGTCCCCGTCCCCGAAACCGGTGAGCACGCTCCGCGCCGCTGCATTGCGATCAGTTCCATGGGCCGCGGCCATATTTTGTATGCCCTGGATCATTTTCACCCTCTCTTTGGAGGCACATATCTGCTGTGACGTTATCGCCTTGACCTGATCCTGCGGCGGTACTGCGGCCCCGGAAAACAACCGACCTGGCACGGTTATCCGTCTTTCCCCCCGTTCGGGTGTTATGGTGGCGTGAAGTTCGGCCGTCGAGGATAGCGCTGAATGCTGGAAGCGGCAGAGCTGCCGCATCGCTGCTCTGAGCTCCCGCGATCCCGCCGTGATCTGGTTCGCACCGACCGCGCTTCTGACGACATCGAGAAGACGCGTTGCCTTTCCAACGTTATCGGATTGGTACGCCGATGCGGCCTCTTCATCCGCATGGCCCGCTCCCGTCTCCTCCACATGTGCGCCCGCGGGTTCGCCGCCGCCGGATGAGGATGCCCATTGCTTAGCGTCCCGTTTTGCGTCTTCGGCGGACCGCCGAAGCAGTTGCACGTTATCGACGAGGCATGAGATTCTAGGATGCAGCGCCTCTCGTGCCCGCGCCCATATGTCGTTGATGTCGTCCCGTTCTTCACCCAGGAATGACTCCCATGGCACAAACAAGGCAAGGTGCTGCACGGCTGCTCTTCAGTATGAGAGTTAGCCAGTCTCTTCCAAACCCTTTTCGGCCGAGTCGTCCCCGCACATACCTACGATGGCACGACTCTTCGTCGTCTTGGTCGAAATCTTTGCTCAGATAACCGTCAAGGCAGACGACGGCATGCTTTCCCGGCCGTCTCAGCACCTGCACCCATTGTCTCCCAGCCGTCCAATCGCTCTCGAACGGCACCTCTCCCCAGGCACCTGAGCTCTCGTCCTTGCCAACGCGTTTGAGCCTGACGAGCGAAACGTAGTCATATAGGCACAGACCTCCCAGGACATCGCCACGATGACGATACGCCTCAGCGAAGCTAATTCTCTGGCCTGCTTCTTCCACGACGATCGACTCGTCCACAAAACCGTCCGCGACCGCGATGCCGCTCTCTTGCCGGAGGTGTCGCCACCGTTGGAAGACGTGCCAGTAGAGCAGGGATACGTTTAGGTACGCCCAAGCGCTGCTGTTCGTGAACTCGCTCGGGTACCCTAGAATCGACTCTTTTATCCCTGGTTTGTGGGGTATCTTGACCAACCGGCAGGCAGGGACATTATTACTATGGCTTCAGTGTTGGAGGGGACAATGTCAGGTAAGGAGAGAGACAAGGGGGTGGCCGTGTAAGTGGACCAAAAGAGCATGTCACAGAAATAAAAGGCCTGAGCTCCCCGAGTCGAGCCGGTCGCCGAGAAAGGAAATTGGTGAGGGTCCCAAGGATGTATGTAGCTACCTATATCTGCATACTGTCTGTGTTTGTGTCTGTGCCGCGGAGGACGGGGAACGGACGGAGAAGGGCATGGAACGGACGGGGCAATCGACAAGAGTTACCCGCCCGCCGCCTGTGTTTCGTAACAGGAAGTCAAAGTGTCCAATACCTAGGCCGCCTTTGGTCATTATCACACAACCCGAGTACACAAAGGGTCCCGCATGTTCCACACTCTTTCTTGAGGCCTCCCTAAGCAGGCGATAGGGTTTCATGTAATGTAATGTCATGTACTATAATGAGTGCCAGCTGAGCTGAAAGTAGTAGAGCAGAGTATCAATCGGTAAAAGACGAGCACACGATATATCCGGCGTTGCAATAGTCGTAATCCGTTGCCCCCCCCCCAAAAAAAAAAAAAAACCGATAACCCACGCCACACAGGGCAACATCTCCGTCGTTCATGCGCCAAGACCTTCAACTGGGCTGCCGTCTGTGGGACCGACACTTACCCTTCCCCCCCCACAAGCGCTGCTTGCTTCCACATCCTCTCCCTTGCTGTGCCCCCCCCAAAATACGCAGATCTTTGTAACCCAGCGTCCGTCGCTGCCGTCGTGTGTGTGGCTCGTTCTGTGTGGGGTCACATCTTCGACCCTGGCGTGATCGCCCCACGGGACATGGAAGCTGCTCCCCTTCCCCTCTCCCGCTGTTTCTTGCCTTCCCACGAGGTGCACACTCTGTAGATCCCCAAGACAAAACTCCCGGGTGGCGGACCAGGGGGTGTGTAAGCCCTCCTGGGGCCCGAAGATCTTGGCTTCGAGAAAACGGAAGTAGGATTCCTTGCCTTGCCGCTCCGGGCAGCTGGATGAGGCTTGATCGGCCGAGAGAAGAAACAAGGCAGACAGACAGACACACGCAAGGTGGCGGCATGAGGAGAAGAAGCTGATCTCCAACAGAGTTCCCCAGAGACTCACATCACAGAACCCAGCTGTGCGGAGGAGAAGGAGGCGGGTTTGGCTGTGGAGGAGGGACGCGTGGGCCTCCTGGGGGCGTAGGCGGAGGGTCAGGATCTTGGGGTTGAGGAAGACAACTTGGCGGCCGTGGGATCTTTCGCATGTCAAGAATCATGAATGAGCGAGGAGAGAGTATAGCAGAATCCATCTGTGTATGGTAGATAGTCGAAGAATAGAATGATGAAGCGAAAGAGAAAAGGACAAGGAGAGATATATAAAGAGGCAGAGAGTTGAATAGAGCGAGAGAGGGAAGACTTTGCCCGCAGGCCGTGAGGTTATATTCGTCAACGACCGTGGCTTACCCCCCTTCCCCGAGCTTCTCAGTGAATCGGTGCGTCGCCTTCTCCCAGGTACCTAATGAGGCTCACCTCTGGCCCTCGGACAGCATGGCACGACATGTACCTCGACTGGGATGCGGGTTAGGCTGGACTGGACTGGAAGCTGGATGCTGGGTGCTCCTCACTAAGAGCAGCTCCCGTCTATCCGCCTTCCTCTACGCGGCCAGCCGCGCATGGTGTAGCCCGCGGCATCTACATCCGCTGCCCGCCTGTCCCCAGCATCACCCATCGTCATACCCGAGGCAGTGGTTCACAGCGAGGACTGCGACTGCGCCGGGCGCATCAGGTGGTCAGAGGGGGCGTAGGCGTGAGGGGAACTGAGCTGGAACGGCGAATATGTTACCTAGATGAGTAGAGCCGAGCAGCTGCGTAGGGTTTAGGGCCTGGCCGGGGAGGCGAGGAAGCCAAGGCAGAACAAGCAAGGGGAGGGATGTGATGGGAAGGGGTTGAGTGAGCGAGCGAGCAAGGCATTGACATACAGACGGACGCAGCGCGCGCCCGCGCTAGCTGTGACACGCCCTCGGTGATTTGAGGCTCAACTAAGAGTATAGTATCCATCCTCCTGGGAGACGCTATCCTGTGGCAGGTCTGAGAGAAGCGGGCGGCCGCGTGGAGTCCATGTGGGTGACAGGGAGTCCGAGGCGCCCAGGGCAACCAAGCAGGAAGCGCAGCGCTGCTCACCTGCAAACGCACGCAGCAGCACTGCTGGTGATGACGAGAGGCCGTCCGTCCGTCAGTCAGTCATACGTACCTCACAAGAGGAAATCAGGCTAAGATCACATCCTCCATCACACACACCTCGCCTCTCCAGCCCCAGCTTGGGGTACCAAGACGCCGCATCAGTGGGGTCTGTACCGATATGGCTGACATGGGACTTGGCTGACCGCAGCTCACCAGCATCATCATCATTGTCGTCAACAAACAGCAAACAACGACAGCAGCCACACTGCCAACTTCTCGGTAGCATAACCGACTGGCACGGACTGCGACCCTCGCCAATATTTCGTGTTCCAGAGCCGAGAGTACCAGGCCAGGCTGAGTGAGCGCCCTCCCTCCGTCGCCGCCGAACGCCGACCGCCAACCGCCCAGCTCCATCCATCCATCCAGGCTTCAGCCAGCAGCAGCGCCGCGCCCAGAAACAACAGACGATGCGCCACACACATGCCTTCGTCGTACCATGCAACAGTCCTGAAGCGGTAATACTGCGAGACCGGACGCTAAAGCCGAGAATCGACCGAGCCGTCTGTTCCCTTTGGGCATCTCACAAGCTCTCTGGAGAGGCAGAGAAGGGGAAAGAGGCAGAGAGGCATTTAGAGGCTGCTCCAGCAAAACATCGGGGAGATGACCCCCTGCGGCGGCCGGACGGTGAAACTTGCAACGCTGGTGGGACGAGCTAGGAGCTTTTTTCCTCCTTCATGACCATCCTGGAACCCGGGCTCCCGCCATTGGCTACCATGCGGATGGATCACATGCTGGAGGAAGCTCTTGGTCGGTGGGTATGGGTAGCTGTGACGGTGGATGGATGTGAAGCCCCATCCCCCAAGGCGGGAAGTGTGGTGGCTGTCATCGCGTCGGATCGGGTCTCGTACTGACTGAGCGGCGCTGAACTGCGCTGGACTGCCCGTGATGCCCTGCACTACACTGCGCTGCGTTGCGTTGCGCTGCGGCGGGTGCTACGACGCATCGTGATAGCTGTGGTGTTCGGATGATGCGAGTGTACGCATTGTGTAATCTCCACGGCCCTGAGCGGGCTTGTATGTTGTAAATAGACTATGTACTCTATATTGAATAACTGCATATATAGCGATTTGCTGTATCTCCCCAATTATGTGAATAGATGCCCTTTCTTTAGATGGGAGAGGGACATCGCAACTATCATGCTTACATAACGGATTATAATTACACCGCTGGCGGTGCCCAGGTCACGTGCGGATAATCACACCGCCGGCGGTGCCTGGATCAATTCCCTCGAGAAAATGGTTGATGACATAAGAAAGTCTTGGCTCAGAAATATTCAAGAAGGGAATAGGCTCCGCATTCTGGCGGGTTTCGTATCTTATCGCGTTGTACAGAGTAGGTACGTTATCTTATATAATCAAAGAGACTTAATATTTTAATAAATAGGTGGCTATTATTGAAGAGCTTCTAGCCTCTTGTTAAGAGGCCTTAAGGAAGGTATAATAAGAACTAAATAAATTACTCTCTTAGAATTATATTATAAGTAACTTATAATAACTTATTGAAGACGACTTCTTGGATAGTGACCCGAAATGACGGTCACGTGGTGGCACTGTTGTCCGGATGAGAGTTGACCCGGTCATGAGCAAGCTGAGTCACCATGTTCCTGTCGCAACGACAATGTTCCCGCCAAATGATCAAAAAAACAAACAAACCAACACATCAACGACGATGACGATAATTCGCAATCCTATCGATGAACCACGCCTTATTTCCGACGGTGCAATCCATTCGAGACCGCGCCTCATTGATATTATCCATCCCGGTTACGAAGACTCCGGCGAAGATGCGGAAGGCGACGTGCTGATCTCCCTTCGCGCGTTTGATGAGAATGGTGTCGACTACGACATCGCTCACACAGCCTGCGCTATCCTCGCTGCGAATCGATGGGATGGCTACTTTTCCCACGATAGAGACGGAAGCACAAGGGTAGAGCCGCCGAGAGACCGAATTCTGCGCGAAAAAAGCTACTACTTTTATGTCCCGTCTGCCGCCGGTCCTTCGGCCGATCCATACCCAGTCGTTACTCGCTTCGGCGATTGGCGTTTTCCACATGGCCACTTGCCTCCAATTTGGGCACGATTCCAAGATCAACTTGAAGCCGACTTAGCACGGAACCAGGCCACAAGTGGATGGTGCTGCCTCAGCAACTACGCCGACCCTGTGGAATCGGCGCATCTTGTTCCTTCGGCACAATCGAACTGGTGGTTAAGTAATCGTATGGCACGGTAAGAAGACCTCCGTTTGGCACAAGTCTACGTTGCCAGTATTGGTCTTGATGGCGGTACAATTGACATCATGTGTGCAGTTACAGTGAGACAGCCTTGTTCTCGACCGATCCGATCAACGCACCTGCAAATCGCCTTCCTCTACGCAGCGATATCCACAAGATGTTTGACGAACGTCATTTTACCTTTGTACCAAAGCTCTCATATGAGGAAGCCCATGACGGAGCCGAAGCTCCACACCCGAGACCACAACCCGACAGTGATATTAAGAGTCGCTCGAGGAATGCCGGGACGGGATCGAGAGCACAACCAACGAGTTATCTTGTCGGGCACGTTTTCAACTCTACACCCAGTGGTCAGCTGCCCATGCTGTGGCATAACCGCCGCGTGCATACACTGCCGATGGAGGTCTCGGTGGAATGTCTATTCGCTCGATTCGCTTGGACCGTCTTTTCACCAACCGTGTTTCGTGACTTTCTAGATGCTGGGAAAAGCAGACGGATCCTTGTCTGGAACCATGAGACCCGGAAATACGATATCGAGGAAGCAGATCCTGAAAAGTGCCGAGCGATTTGGTCTACATCAAGATCCAGAAGTGAGAGCCCAAGGAAAAAACAAAGGAGAGCTGAAAGCGCACCACAAGACGAAGAAGAGGCGATCGATCTGTATCAAGAGTACCATGCAGCGTCAGACGTCGATAGTGGCTACCATGACGGGTCGAAACCTCTTGAAAGAGGTTCCCCTGTTTCTATCCCGGATGAACCGGAGCGCGGCCGGACAAGGAAACGGAAGGTTGACGAGAGTTGCAACCGTTCACTCGAGACATGCGAAAACCGGCGTCGGTCGAAACGGATCAGCCTCGATAGCACGTGAGCTTGGGCTGCATCCAATATGTACGAAACTCTTTGCTCACCCTACTGTACCAACTCCCACTGGTATTGGGCACCCAATACCACTTTTCTAGGTCCGACTACAAGAAAGCTTGGCCCATACATTTCCCCAGTCCCCAGCTTCCATGCCCCCTGCCCTGATTCCCTGGCGCCATAAATAGGAAACAGCTTGATCGGCTCGATTTTTAAAATGAAAGAGAAAGTACCGGATGATGTCTTAGTTTGGAGGTCATTGCCCTCACAATCGCACCATCACTCAAGTTCCCTTCAGCCAGCTTTCAAAGCTCAGGGAGCATGGACCTTGATGAGGTGATCTATGTTATCTCCTCTCCGGGGAAAGAGAAAACTGCGTCGATCTATTGCCGTTTTTAGTTATGATGCGAACCCTTGTCGAATACCCCATTGACGGCTTGTTTGACCGGCTGCAGCCACAACAGCTCCGTCGCAGGGGTCGAATCTTACAAGCAGGGCGGACGTGAGCACATGGGCATCAGACCTTCGGTTGCACTTGATCGGCGGGCGAGTGTAGGGGTAGGCGACCCAGAGGGCGGGGAAGCGTTTGTTCAGCTTTGGGGGGTCACTGGCTGGTGTGGGAGGGGTAAGGCGTAAGCGTCTTGAAGGAAGACGTATACTATGTAGTAAGAAATCGTGGTAAGGTAGTGAGGGGAGAAACTGTCGACTCAGCCGCAAGGATTGGGAATAATCGCCGTGGTATCTTGCCTCGGCTGAGAGGTGACACGAAAGGTTCCAGCAGCATCAAGTCGTCGTAGGCAGGCCGGCCCGCCCCGTGCAGATCGCTTAGAGCCGACGAGGTAGATGACCGTCTGTTATCTATTCGCCCTCAAGGAAAAAACTTGCTGCTGTATTGCAGATGTTGGTTGTGACCGAGCTTGCTGTCTTGCCTCACACAATACGAAGACCCATGAGTTGCTTGTCTACCGGCAGCAGCCAAGGCAGATAAAACCGGCAAGGTGCGGTATTTTCTCAACCAATGTTGCCGGAAATGCAGAGACCCATTGCTGCTTGGTGGCCAAACCTGCGGCAACACCAAAACAGTCATGCACTTTGCCGTCCGAACTGCGCGTTGCTTTGGTCGAGCTGAGGTGGCTTACTAGGGGGTTGCGGGGCGCGTGATCGGCTGTGCTGCGTTTGAGGGGGGCCCAAGCGGTGGTCGGTGATCAAACAACCTTCTTTGTGTTGCTCAAGACGTGCATCCTGGCAAGACACTGGATCCGGGAGGGGAGATCATTCCGTCGTTATTACAGCCCGACAGCTCTTGGTGTTGTGGACCCCTCTCTGTGGAACAGAGTAATGAGGCCAGACGGCAAGTGGGGCTGAGGTCACAGCAGCGAGTCCGCGATTACCATACAAAATTAATTGCCAGGGACTCACCGGCGTAAGGCATAAGTATCAGGGTGCAGACAATAGCCTGATAGGAAAGCGGGTGTAACACCACCCCCACACCAACAGGGGTGAGATAAGTATCGGGACATGTAAATTACCCACTGGGATTGAGCAGACAAGTATCGGTCATAATTGTCAGCCAGCCTTAATTTCACCCTGGAGTGCGCGGTCTTTATTACTAACCACTTAGCTATCGGCTCCGGCAACATTTAGCCGTGATCCACATGTTTAATATGAGAGGTTAGTCGTGGATGGGATTATTGACAGCCGCAACACTCTGCATTGTCTCTGATTATTCAACACCACGGCCTGGGCCACGCTGGGTGGATGTATGAGTCTGTCTGCAGAAGCCACTCGGTTAGAAAAGCAACAGCTATTCTCGATTTACCTACTTGAGAATTTTGCTCTATCCAGCTCGTCTTAATGACCTAGGACATTCTCGATTGGGTGAAGTTGACGATGTTCGTAGGAATGTCCCGCATAGATCCAAAAACTGTTCAGGGGTACAGTCTTCGCCTAAGCGTCATATAAATAGTGGTAACGGTTCCATCGGATCGTCAGATGTTTGCCTTTACAGTACTACAAGTTTTCAGCGCAAATGTAATTGATGATGATGATGGGCTTAGTGGCTGTTAAGCCACTGTCCACTTTGCAGTTGTGGCTATCTTAGGTCTTTATCGAGCGAATCACATCACAATGTACCCGTGGGCTCGACCAAAAAAGGGATCCCACTATTCTAGTGGGCGGCAAAATTCTGGGACACTTGCAAAACTCTGGGACAGCTCGTTCTAAGCTCAAATCTTAACTAAAATTAAGATTAAGACCTCTCCTAAGTAGAACTAATTAAGGGCTTTCTAACGGTACTCTTAGGATTTTGCTACGATATATAATCGTTGAGAAATTAATCGTTAAAGTTGAGTTTTTTTTTTTTCTTAGGCGTTTTTCCGCGAGTTTGGCTGTTTGAGAGAAGCCAGCCCCGCCAAAGTGACTGTCCCAGAATTTTGCAAGTGTCCCAGAATTTTGCCGCCCACTAGAATAGCGGGCCCCTTTTTTGGTCGAGCCCACGGGTAATAGTACTAACCAATGAAACGGAAGAAATAACAGAAGAGAACAGATATGGAAAAGTGAAGACATCGCCAACACAAAGAAGCGGGTGGATATCCAGACCTTCCTGGACATGTCCATTAGCCACCGACGAAAAACCAGAGGCTAAGAGTGGACAGTCAGGTATAAACACTGCCTGAGCCCGCGTCATCGCGCCCAATTTACTTCTGCTTCTTGAAGGTCTCCCTCAGAACCCTCACTTCCAGATTTGCAGCCTTACCATCTTGGTTCAGGCTGAAAACGAAGTCATCGGCAGCAACATTCCCATAGTTGACACTGTCAACATTAGACCATTGCTCTGGGGCATCATCCAAGATGTGAAAATTGTTGCCTTTGGAAGTTGTCATAAAGAGCGCCCGATACGAAACGTGACCAGATTTTTTCCCATGAGAAGACGTCGACGTATGGAGATTGGTCACCTGGAGTCGTATGGCTTGCAGTTCTCCATCTTCCACCATGCCTTGTGCTACTTGTTGAATGTCGACGCCTCGGCTGATCCAGCTTTTAACTAGAAGCCCTTCCTCGTCGGCCGTGATACTGATGGAGGAGTTTTCCTGCTTTATGGTTGACGCGTATGTCCCGCAGAGGTTCTCACAGGCTTGGATGCCGCTGATTTTCTCGAGAGCAGGCAGGAGGGATGATGTCACCAATTCTGTGGCTACCTTTATGGCGGGGCCGCTGGTGATGCCAGCCGTCAAGATAGAAAAGGTGATTTGGAAATCCGGAATAAGCACCAGCAACGAATTGTACCGGCCCAGCGAGCCAGACTTTGTGTACAAGTCAATGACACGTCCGTTGGTTATGTTGCTCCTCGTTCGGTGGATCTCCCAGGGACTTCCGACGGACAAGCTCAGTGACGCGGTGTGAGAAGTGGGCTTCATCCAGCGCCTGGTAATGGCCGGAGACAGTTGCCGGTTCTGCAGGACTGCTTGGCCAAAACGAGCCAAATCCAGTGAGGAGGAATACAATCCTGCGGTTCTAGTTGCGGTGTCAGTGGAACCACCAGGACAGAGGAGTGCGAGAGGGGCTAAAAGTAAACTTACGGTGCTTCGTCGCCGGTATCTTGAAACCACGCACTATCGCCGTTGGGAATCACTGGGACATTGTGGGCCGTTGGCCGCTCCGTGCCCGTACCACTGAGACGCAGTGGCTTTACAACAGATGATTGTAGTAGATCGTGATACGATTTCCCGGAGAGGCGTTCAAGTACATAACCCAGAATGCGGTAGGCAGCGTTCGAGTAGACGGGTGTGCTATGGGTGGCGAAGATGGGATGTCTTTGAGTGAAGCCCTCGAAGTATTCTACCCGTGAAGTGTTAGGCTCGTGCGAAACAATTAGAGCAATGGTAAGAGTAGTTTTACCTTTTCGGTTGCAGGGCGGCAGAGTAGAGTTTCCCGCACAATCAGGAACATCCTTTGACGGAAGCTTTGGCAGACCAGCCTCTTCCCTGGGGAAGTCTTGGCTCGCCAAGTCACCATTGCTAACTATCGGAAAGTCAGCTTCATTTCACTAGACTTCCGGCAACCAAGACGTAAGCCACTTACAGTCTCTCCCAATACCAGAAAGATGAGATGCCAAGGAGCCAATGGTTACTTCATCCCAGTCCACAGAGTCAATTGCATCATTCGTACTCTTGGAATGCCCACGTAATTCGGGTATAAAATCTGTGACTGGCTTGTCCCAATGTTCCCACCCGTAGTTGACCAAAAGCATGTAGGCAGTGAAGAGCTTCGAAATGCTACCAATTCGATACACCGAGTCTTGAGTAACATTAAGAGTGCTCCCAGCACTCTCGTTGAGGTTGGAAGACGAGTAATGGAAATCGAACAAGGGAGTGTTGCCGGCATCAGTGGACAAGACCGTGATGGATACTGAATCTTCACCGCTCATCGAACTGGCAAAACCATCATGATCCCGAAATGCCGTGTTCAAGGTGTCGGAAAGGTTAGCAAGAACGGGGTGCATGATTCCCACTGACCCCAGGTTGAGTGGAGGAGGGACCACGGGTCCGAGCAAAGAGAGGCTCATTCTGACGAAGCAGGTAAAAAATGCTTGTAGGTCCTTGAGAGAGATGAAAAGCCGTGAGTGATGAATTATAAGTTTAATATCGATTCTCCTATAGATTTTTATATTTCATCTTCGGTCAAGCTAATCTGACGTATTCCCGCGTGGCTGGTCTCGCAGCATCCGGCCCGCCATAGCCAAGATCGCCAGAAGCGGTAATTAGGCGGTCCGATACTTGACGCCGAAGACAGCGGACGTTAGACGGTCGATGGAAAGCGGGAATTAAGTGGAGACGGGAATTAGGTGGTCTAGACAATTCGCCATGGCTCAATTCCACCCAGCCGGTGCCCTCAGGATCAAATGGTTTATACAACATTGGCCGTGTAAGATCGCAATTGAGAACACATCCAGGCTACGGTACGAGCAGTAAATGGGGCATTATCATTGAAGTAATCATTGAACGTCGTTTTCAAACTCCCCACCATCAAATAGGTCCTTGCTAATCAAAACAAATGGGTATGGATGTAAAAACTCGTAAATGCGTTGCCCCCATCTCATGAACATATCCAGGCTATAATTGATCATGAATTGCCCAAATACGCTAATCCCTCTGGAAACCACATTAAAACAGGAGAACTCAATAACTCTAGTCGAGACGGCTCTGAAGCAACTCAATCTGGCCGTCAAGCTGCGCAAGCCGCCCAGCAGTATCTTGGTGGGAGCTCGCCGCCGCCACGGCTTCTCGTAGGCTCTGCGCTGCATCGAGGTGGTTCCTAACATGTCGATTATCCGAAGAATCACCTCGATCATCATCCCCCCTTTGTTTTGGGTCTGCGCTGTGCTTGAGAAACGGAGAATGCAGACGAGGTGGCCCCTGGCCCCGAAGGCACATCCAAAAACAGGTACCAGCACATATATTTCGTAGCATTTGAGGTGCGGCATCAATCAGAGAGTAAGATGTGCCGGAGTTCCCTTGAAGCATGGTCTGTTTTGCCCATTGGGCTATTTCAACAACGCCATGGGCTGCACGGAGAGTCTCGGACTCGATGCGTAGAGCGGCAATCTCCCCATCCAATGTGCTTTGTTCCCGAAGACCAAACTTGGAGACACAATCGTCTATTTGCAAGTAACAGTTGAGTTCCAGGCATCTGAGAGCCGCACGACGCAAATTAGTACGTGGATCTGATGCCCCGGACAAAGGGTCGGCTTTAACACCGGCCCGGATTTGTAGATGCGCTGGACAACCAGCCCGCCAGTTTTGAAGATCAGCATAGAGGCCGTCCAAGTCTTTAAGCTTGATCCCCAGACGTCTTGTAGAACCATAGCAAAGAGACTGTGCAATTTTGCGAGCAACCATTGCTAGGCTGAGCATAGTGTCGAGGTAGCCCTCTGTTTTGTTTAAAGATAAATCTTCGGCGATTTCGGCATCATCATCCCGGATCCGTGAACTGGTTTTGCGGTTGAGAGTGTGGAAGGCGTCCAGGCCGTATACGTGCCAAAAAAGAAGCGTCCGGCGCTCGTTGGCCTTTGAAAACATCAGCCGTTCCGATGATGAAGCGACATGGTGACACTGGATTTCGGACTGCAGAGTCATCATGACGAGCGAGTCGTGTCCAAGGAAAAGCTTGGCGAGGTGTGATTGAAGCGGCTGCCCGTATGAGGCGTCGTACTCAAAGCCCACCATGAGTGCGAGGGCCTCCAGGTCATCTAGCCGGACTGACCCTCCATGATTCGGGCTGTTGTGAGTTTCAAAGATAGCGTCTTGAAACTGACGAGCTAGCCGCTGCTGAAGGTCCCAGTTATCCAAGTCTGTCGGAATAAAGGGCACTCCACGGCACGCCACAGCACTTGAAAGCGCACGGCTGCATCGACCAGAGCGGTAATCCTCCCAGAAAGAGCCCTCAAAAAGGATGGGCATCGAGCTGGCGGCAATATCAAAATACGCGTGCAACGTATTGTCAAACAGAGTTTGGTCGATACATTGTGCTTCTGATGAGGATGAATGCGGAGCGGTCTCGAGTCCATCGTCACGGCGCGGCTCATTGCCTGTTTCAGCATTGTTGGCACCCAGCGTTTGGCTGGGATCATTCAACATCAACATCTGATCAGCCCAGTCTGCCGAATCATACTGATCCGGAATAAATATTTGGTCGAGAAAGGAAGTGCTGTCTGAGCTAATCCCCAGAAGCTGATCCCAGATTTCGAAATTAACAGGTGGACTCTGATTGGAATGGCTTTCGCCTGTTGCTGGCCCTGGCAAGGAGGCTGCAGAGTGAATAAACGATGCTGGAGTGGGAGCTGCGTTATCGCCGTGCTGCGTTGAAGGCAAGAGTGGAGGCTGGGAAGTGGTGGGAGACGAGTTGATTGCAGCGTCTTGAGACTCCCTGAAATCAAAATCATGCGGCCGCTTTCTTTTTTGAATGCGAGCGTCGTCGGAGTCATCAAGACGGCATGGGACCTGGCGTAGCTCACAATGCGAGCAGCTTTGGTGGCCCTGGCTTACTCGGACTGCGCGGTCGCATTTGATCTTTCGCCGGAAACAGAAGTCGCACGACCCACGCTGAGTTCCTCTCTTGAGCTGCATTTCGATGTAATTCAGAACAGATAAGGCGGCGGGTGGCTAATTATCGATTATTCTGCAATGTTCCCTGTCGCGGAAGCAAAGGGCGCGAGTAGAAAAGCTTATCGGTGGTTGAGCGGGACTTACGCGGGATTTAAGCGGTAATTACGCGGACAAACCACGGATATAATTAAGCGGTAGATAGCGCGATTCAGACGGACATGGCGTGGGTCTTGTAAACGGGACTTCACAGTGACCACCATCAAGCTATAAGGATAGATAAATGAACAAAAGAAATCGTCATTTCAGAATTCCAGTTCAGAAACCCTCAAGCCCACACATTCAAGCCAGTATGAATTCCACCGACTCCAATCATGTTGCCCCTAACGGTGTTGGGGCAATCAACTTCGTCCCAATACTAGCTGCAAACGCTATCTTTCTAACCATTTTTTGCATACTCCTATTTCTACATTGTATTCTTGTCCTTCGTTTCTGGAGATATTATGGTTATGCCATCAGCATGATCGGGGGTTTGCTCCTGGAACTTATTGGCTACGCTGCCAAGGTCCAGCTTGCCCATAACCAAAGCAACAAAAATGCGTACATCGGGTTTGTACTCACTCACTCATCTACCACAATCTTCCTGTTGGCTGACTTATTCTCAGCTTTATCATTGGGCTGACTCTTGGTCCCACCTTCCTGTCGTCTTCACTGTATCTTGGGATCAGCGCCTTGCAACGATACTTCAATGCCACTTGCTTCTCACCCGTCGGTCCTAAACTCTTTTCCACCATTTTTATTCTTGGAGACTTTATATGTCTTGCTTTCATTGGCGTGGGAGGTTCCTTGGCCGCCATCTATTCCGATCAACCCATCGGCGTGAACCTCATGATAGCTGGACTTGCTACGCAGGTTTTCTTCACCGCCATATTTTGCATTGTGCTATTCATTCTCTTCTGGAGTGCCAGGGAAAGGCTAGCCACAGATCCTAAGCGGTAGTTTATGCTCGGTGAGTGGCATACATACAACCCAACCAAGCATGGAAAAATCAAAGGCATTGGCTAATTCAAATATTACATTGACAGGCGCTGCTATTGCTTCAGCATGTCTTTTTCTCCGCTCGTGCTGGAGGGTTGCAGAATTGAGCGACGGATTTAACGGGCCCCTGGCATCAAAAGAAGGCATCTTTATTGCTCTAGACAGCATTCCAATTACGCTGATGTCGGTCATTCTCACCCTGCTTCACCCAGGGTACTGGTTTTCGGGTCAATTTGAGGGTCAAAGAAAGATGGATTTGGAGCTTCTTTAATAGTCGAGCTACACAGTCCGTAGTTAGGGAGGTTCAAATATGCCAAAAAGGAGTTAATAGTGATACTATGATTGTGGAAAGTAAAATATCTGCCTTATATATAGACCGACGGTTCAGGGAGTATGGGGATACTCAAGTTGGCGAAGCACTTAAAGGCATCCAGAGTGGCAAGAGCCTTTAGAACCGAGATAGTAAACCTTTATATATGGCAGAAGCCGGTACTAGAAATCCGGTTATGGACGCAATCTGTTTTTCCAGTTGGCCACAGAAGAGCTGTAGCCAAAAGTGGACTCGACCCTCATGGCAGAGGTTTCCGATGAGCATGTTGTCAAAGGTACATAATCTGCTTCCTTGTCCTCAACTGGTTTCCCTTCTCTTGATATGTCCAGATGAACTCCATCTGCACCCGGAGGAGCAGTCTTCGCTTCACTCTTTGCCCTCGTCGCTCCTTAGTATCCGCCCGAGATCTCTTCTCCGCTATGTTGTCTAAGACAGTCCTTGCCGTGGCCGCATGCGTCCTCGCCTCCGCCAACGCCATCTGGCCCGTCCCCCAGAACATTTCCACGGGAGAGAAAGTGCATTTCATGGACCAAACCGTCCCTGTGACCTACAACGGACAAGCTGTACGCTGGACTCCCCCTGATGCCTGTGACCGTGACGAAGCTGTGCAGCCCGATGCTGAGACTTAGACGTTGTTCAACGAGCAGGTTTCCTACACGTACGGCTAAACTCCCGATGCCGGTGCCAACTATAGCAGCAAGGGCATTGTCCAGTCCGGCGTCTCACGCGCCTTCAAGGCCATTTTCCAGGACAACTTTGTGCCCTGGAAGCTCCGCGAGCGCCACTCCGACTTTGAGCCCGATGCCAAGTCTAAGACGTCGATCAAGTCCATTGAGATTACCCAGACATACAAGGACTCGCCCAGCGTCTTCAAGCCCAAGGCCGGCGATGTCGACGAGTCGTATTCGCTGACCGTCTCTGAGGACGGCAAGGTGGCTATCAATGCCAAGTCGTCGACGGGCGTGCTCTACGGGCTCGAGTCCTTCTCGCAGCTCTTCTTCAAGCACAGCGCCGGCACCTTCTGGTACACGCCCAATGCCCCCGAGTCCATCGAGGACGAGCCGCGGTTCCCGCACCGAGGCGTCCTGCTCAACGTCGCCCGCTCGTTCCTCGGGGTGGACGACATCAAGCGCACCATCGACGCCATGGCCTGGAGCAAGCTGAACCGCCTGCACCTGCACGTCACCGACTCGCAGTCGTGGCCCCTGGAGATCCCCGCGCTGCCCGAGCTGGCCGAGAAGAGCGCCTACCACAGGGGCCTCTCGTACTCGCCCCAGGGCGTCAAGGACCTCTACGAGTACGGCATACCCCGCGGCGTCGAGGTGGTGCTGGAGATTGACATGCCCGGCCACATTGGCGTCGTCGAGCTAGCCTACAAGGACCTCATTGTCGCCTACGACGCCAAGCCCTACGACCAGTACTGCGCCGAGCCTCCCTGCGGCGCCTTCCGCCTGAACAGCACTGCCGTCTATAGCTTCCTCGACACGCTTTTTGGCGACCTCTTCCCCCGCATCGCCCCCTACACGGCCTACTTCCACACCGGCGGTGACGAGCTCAAGGAGAACGACTCGAACCTTGACCCCGATATCAGGTCCAACGACACCAAGGTTCTGTCTCCGCTGCTGCAAAAGTCTGTCAGCTACACCCACGAAAAGGTCCGCACGGCCGGTCTAACCCCGCTGGTATGGGAGGAGATGGTGACGACGTGGAACTTGACCATTGGCAGTGACGTCCTCGTGCAGTCGTGGCTCGGAGGATCCGCCGTCAAGGACCTAGCCGAGGGCGGCCGCAAGGTCATTGACAGCAACTACGAGTTTTGGGTAAGTGTCAGGTTCATGTGTTGAGCAAGTATCGAGACTAACTCACCATACCTGGGCATTTTAGTTAACTCAAACCTAACTCATGAGTTAACTCATAAACTCATAACGGCGTTCCTGGCGCCTAATTGGCCCGCTTTGTATAATCTAACCTAATCTATCGCAACCCCTCTTGTCACATCCAACAGACCAAAGGGTCATACATTTGATCAACCGGAAGGAAGGTCTTCCATCTGTTCAGACAGGCTGTTCAGACCGGCAGCCCGGAAGTCCGGACTTCCCGTCAGAGTTTGGTATCACCTATGTCTCCCAAAAAGCAAGTTCTTCAATACAACGGCCCCGGATGCCCAATTCATCTTGGGTATAAGAAACCGATCTACTTTTTACTCATTAGATAGAGAAATCAAGAGCTTCTATTCCTATGATCCAGATCCATCAGAAATCGTGACAACTCTATATTCAGAATCTTTAAAAAAGTCTTCCGAGTAACTACTGCAGTTGCTAGTACGATTTATCGGCAGACACTTTCATCGCTTCGATCCATTGTCTATACCATCAAACCATCGCCATGGCATCCGAAGCATCGTCCGTACCGAGCACACCCTCTTCCGCCCCCGACTTCATCGACATTGAGAGGTTTTTCACCAGAGAGAAGGCGAAGCCTCGCACTTTATATGTCTGCTTATACTGTACGACGAAGCCATGGAAGGATGGCTATAAGGGCAATGCGAGGCGCCACATAAGGACTAATCATCCATATCTGATCGGGCTCTCTAGTCGGCAGAATCAATCTCAGCAATCGCTCGACTTATATATCACATCATCGACTACGCCATCCGAAGCGGCATTGCGGAATGCCTTCAATCGACAGGCTTACATCGAAGCTCTCATCAGCCTTCTCACACGTCGCAGGGTGGCCTTTTCGATGGTTGAGTGGGATGAGCTAAAGGATCTAGCTCTAGCATGTAATCCTGCCATCGAGGATAGTCTGATTACCTCCCGACGTACAGTGATGCGCTACATCTCAGCTAGCTATGAGTTCTACGCTGCTCAGTTGGCCGAGTCCCTTCAATCTGCCATTTCGATGATTCACATCTCATCTGATCTCTGGACATCACCACACCGACACGGTATGCTTGCAGTATGCGGACAGTGGGTCGATAAGGGCTATAAACTTCGAAAGGCGCTTCTAGGGCTGCTAGAGTGTCGAAAAGACCACTCTGGCGAGTCCCAGGCCGGCCTGATTGCTGATGTCTTGGGGCGATTCGAAATTCGACGCGTTGGTTATCATACTGGGGATAACGCATCCTCGAACAAGACCTGCCTAGAAGCTTTATCAAAGAAGCTACTTCACGAGCGAGGAGTAAGTAAAGATAAATTTTCTATGGCTGTGCCAGCTAAGTTTCATGTAGATCATCTTCGATCCTATCCGCCGCCATGTCCGCTGTTTCGGCCATATTATTAACCTTTCCCTTCAAGCGTTCCTTCTCGCGCGCTCGAAAGAAGCCCTACGCGCTGCCCTTAATGGCGCCGGCAACGTCGCTGGTGCACAGTCTATCGAAACCTTCTCTACTGCTCTGAATGAGAATACGCCTTCGGGATCCGATACCATGGTGGATCAGACACATGAGGAGAACCAGGGAAGACAGCAGAGACCTCCGACGAGAGAGAGAACTACTCAGCGAGTAGAATTTAGCGGATGGGAAGGTATTAATGCTCTCCAGAAGCTCCACCATCTCGCAGTCTGGCTCCGAAGCGCTTCAATCCATAGTGATAACTGGCGCGAAGCTGTGGGTCGCAGTCTCGGGATTGACAACGCAACACGTGATGAAGCGAATAATTGTCGGTGATAATAAAAGGTCTAAGTTACATGTGTCTAAGAGGAGCATAGCTCCTTATAGTATCCACATCCCAGCCACCAGCAGATCGGACCATCTTAGTCATACGGTCTCAACACTCCCACTCGAGCTGCTGTTGGACTTGATGTGCACGCCTGTCGAGCCTCGTTAAAACCCCAAAAACACCTTCGTGGGTGAAAACTGCAGGGAAAGAGCCATCTCGACCCAGGCACTCGAAAATTCTTGACAGCCTCATGCAATCTTGGGACAGTAGGTCTTCTTCTGTCCGCAGAAGATCTCCCTCCTGAATTCATCTTTGCACCTTTCTTCTCAGTCCAGCACAATCTTGAACCCACAGGTCTTCTTTCTGTCCACAAAAGATCTCCCACTGAAGCCCATCTTTGCACGGTCTTGCAATCTTGGGACCGCAGGTCTTCTTCTATCCGCGGAAGATCTCCCACCTAGGTCCACCTTTGCACCTTTCTTCTCAGTCCAATGCAATCTTGAACCCATGGGTCTTCTTCCATCCATAGAAGATCTCCTGCGGAGGCCCATCTTTGCAAGGTCTTGCAATCTTGGGACCGCAGGTCTTCTTCTGTCCGCAGATCTCCCTCCAAGCTCATCTTTGCACCTTCCTAGTCCAGCGCAATCTTGAACCGGTGGGTCTTCTTTCTGTCCACAGAAGATCTCCTGCCTATGCCCGTCTCTGCAGGTTCTGCAATCTTGGGACTGCAGGTCTTCTTCTATCCACAGAAGATCTCCTGCCTATGCCCGTCTCTGCAGGTTCTTCTCAAATCCGGTGCAATCTTGAGTCCATGGGTCTCCTGTCCATGGTAGGTCTCCCACTTCAGTCCATCTTTGCACGTTCCTTACGCTCAGTGCAATCTTGAGGTTGTGGGTCTTCTTCTATTCGTAGAAGATCTCCCACTTTAACTCATCTTTGCACCTTCCTCACGCTTCAGTGCAATCTTGGATCTGTGGGTCTCCTGTCTGTCCATGGTAGGTCTCCCATCCATGCCCATCTTTGCACCTTCTCACAAACGTCGTTCTTTGAGACCCAATGCTTCCCGAAATAGTAAGAAGCGATCCTTCGGCAAAGCCTTCGTCAGCCCGTCAGCGACCTGCTTGCCTGTTGGAATGTACTGGAAGTCAACGGTTCCATCATTGACCTTCTCCCTGCAGTAATGATGTTGAATATCAATATGCTTGGTTCTTGCATGGAACTGGGGATTCTTCGACATTGCGATTGCTCCTTGGTTGTCTCCGAAGATCACAGTTGTCTTCAGTTCTGGGACCTCCCTGTATTCTTTCAACAGTTCCTGGAGAAGGCTTCTCAACCAGACTGCTTCCTTTGCTGCTCCCGTTTGCCCCATATATTCTGCTTCACATGAGGACAGGGCAACAGTCCTTTGTCTCTTCGAGCTCCAGCTAATAGCGCCCGTGCCAAGGTTGAACACGTATCCAGACGTTGACTTTCGAGTCTCCAGGTCTCCCGCCCAATCCGAGTCGGTGTAGCCGAGAAGAGGTTGCAGCTTTCCTTGGTACACCAGTTCCAGATTTTGCGATCCCTTGAGATATCGAAAGATACGCTTGACAGCGGTCTGATGTTCGTTGGTTGGGTTTCCCAGGTGTCGACTGCATAAAGAGACGGCAAAGGCAATGTCGGGTCTCGTCCCAAGCATGAGATACATCAGGGATCCAATAGCCTTTGCATACCACTGCTTGAGTTCATCAGTTGCCTTATAGTCGGGGTCTGGCTCTCCAAACTTGCTTGTGGCGACTGGTGTGGCATTAGGGGCGCATTGGTCCATTCCGAAGTCTCGAAGTATTTTCTCCAGGTACGTTGTTTGCGACAAGGAAATCGATCGGTTCGCTCTGTCTCTTCTCAAGGACATGCCTAGGTAATATTGGCATGGGCCCAGGTCGGTCATCTTGAACTTGTTGCACAGAGCTTGCTTGACCGCTACGATCTCGTCCTTGGAGGGTCCAGCAATGAGCAGATCATCCACATACACCGCAATGAGCGTGTGACCTTTCACGAAGACCCCCATGTCTGAGAGTAAAGGCTTGAACCCGAGTGTCTCGAGGAAGGTCGAGAGGGTCTCGTACCACACTCTTGGAGCTTGCTTCAGTCCATACAATGCTCTCAAGAGCTTACAGACTCTCCCACTTCCATCGTTGAATCCTTCGGGTTGTTCCACGTATATCTCCTCAGTTACGAGGCCGTAGAGGAAGGCTGTCTTGACATCCATTTGTTCCAGTTCCAAGTCGAGTGCCGCCGCAATGGCAAAGATCATCTTATAGCTCATCGGCTTGACAACAGAGGCGAAGGTCTCGTTGAAGTCAATTCCTTCCCTTTGTTCGAATCCCCTCACGACAAAGCGGGCTTTGTACCGCAGAACCTCCCCATTTTCCCCTCGTTTGAGCTTGAACACCCATTTGCCTCGAAGGGCCTTACGTCCTGGTGGAAGCGGAGCTAGGGTCCAGACACCATTCTCGATTAGAGATCCGTGTTCATCCTTCAGTCCTCCCCACCAGAGTCTTCCATGAGGACCCTGAATGGCTTCCTTGAAGGTTCTCGGTTCTGACTGGTCGATGTCGCGAGCAACTAGGTACAGTTGTCTTGCAATCGTTGCGAGGAAGGCGAAGTTTGTGCTGGCCAGTATGTATCTCGATGGCAGCTGTCCTCTGGTCGATCTTTCGGGCAGTCGAGACTCTGCGTGCCGTTCTGTTGTTTCTGGTGGCACTTCGTGCTCGTCTGTGGCAACATGGATACTCGATCTGGTTGACTCTTGGTCCGGATCCCATCCTGGATCTCCCACTGAGGACTCATCCGAGGTCGTCTCTCCATGGCCAATCTCCTCGGTTCCATTTGCCTCTCCTGACGCGATCGGAAGGGGCGACGGTTCTAGAATGAGAGGATTTTCCACGTCGGTGTTCTGTTCTCGGTCTACCCGTCGCCGTTGCGATGATCTCTGGTCACTCATCTGATGCGTGAGATTGTCGAGTGTTGGTTCGACACTTTTGATGTTTTCAGAGAAGACGACATTGTTAGACACAAAGATTCGGCCCCTTTCGTCAAGGAGAATGTAGTTCGTACTACCCTGATAGCCGAGAAGCTGACAGGGAATACTCCTGGATTGCATCTTCTTTCGTTTAGAGGATGGAAGTAGAGCCCATCCTCGTGAGCCAAGTACTCGCAAGTGACTGAGATCGGGAACATCTCCATACCAGGCTTGGTATGGAGTGGTGGAAATGCTTGCCGTGGGGCAGAGATTTCGGATATGGTTCACTGCCTTGAGAAGGTATGGCCACCATTTCAAAGCAAGTCCAGATTTGATCAGTGTGGGCATGAGTTTATCTAGGATGATTCGATTGAGAACCTCTGCCAATCCATTTTGTTCGTGTTGCTCCGTCGCCGTGTAGGAGAGATGAATTCCTCTGTCCCGACAGAACATAATCAGGATGTGGCTTCGATTTTCTCCTCCTCGATCGAGATGCAGGAAGTGACATCGTCTTTCCGGTCTTTCGAACTGCTTCAATAGATGCTGGAAGCATTCTTCAAACTCTGACTTTTCTTTGATTGGATATACCCAGGACATTTGAGTAAAGTCATCAATAAAGCAGGCCCAGTACCGGCTCCCGTCTATTCCCACTTCCGGGAAGGGTCCAGCAATATCTGCATGGATACGCTCCAGGGGGTAAGTCCCTTTCTTGATCGGTCGAACATGGGGGCATTCCTTGAGTTTGCCTTGCACGCAAGCTCCACATGGGTTTGATGTATACTGATCCGGTCGAATTCCAGTAGACATCTCCATCAGTCTCTTAATATTTCTCTCTCCCAAGTGTGCGAGCCGTTCGTGCCAAAGATGCAGTCGAGGGTCTCCCACTGAAAAGGAGGCTAAAGCGGTTTGAAAGTGATCTTCCTCAGTTTCGTCGACCACATAGACGCCGGAGATCCTTGTTGCAGTGAGGACGACTTTTCCTTTGTTTGTGACCACTGCCTTCCCATTTCGGAAGAGAACTTCTGCCCCCTTCTTCTCTAGTGCTGACACGGACAGTAGGTTCGAGTATCCTTCCGGAACATACAGAGCGCCATCGAGAGTAACATTCTGTGGCCCCTTGGGTCCTTGCACTCGAAGGGAGTAGGTTCCACGTCCTCCTGGCATAACTGTTGCGTTTGCAATGCCATTGATCGGGAGTCCCTGGTACTTGTGAAGGGCTGTAAAGTTCGCAGATCGGCAAAAGATGTGTGAGGAGGCACCACTATCCAAGACATGGATCCGTTCGAGGGCGCGAGCTTGGGGGGATGCCTGAGATCCAGAGAGTCCGAATGATGAGCCGACTAATCCAAGATGACCTTGGAAGTCATTTTGCCAAAGAGCCAGTCTCGCTTGATCGGGTTGAAGGTATGCAGGAGTCGCATCCGTAGCATATTCCGGTTCATCATTCGTCTTCTCCTTTTCCTTCTCTCGCCTCTGCGTTTTTCGTTGTCGTCTCTCGTGAGCCGTCTTTTCATGCTCTCTTCTGAGTTCCGGGTGAAGTTTCCAGCAAGTTGACTTGTTGTGTCCTTTTCTTCCACAGTGTCCACAACGCGAGGTATCCTGGGCCACCATGGCTCTATGTGCAATCCTTGCAGTGGCTCCTCTTTGTCTGTCCTCTTCTTGGGATGCGGCAAAGATAGCCGTTTCGAATGTGACGGCCTCTTTGAGGATAACGTTGCGATTGTTTGGATCTCGGATAGGGAGGATGTTATGGTTCTGATTGAAAGCAGTGAGGAAGACTTCATAGTCTGGACCAAGTCCGCAGAGGAACTTGTTGACAAAGTGTGGTTCCCCAATCTGGCAGATTTCATCCATCTCCAAGAGTTCAGCCCTCACTTGACGAAGCTTGTTTGCATATTCCATAACCGAGCCACAAGAGTCCAGGGTGAGTTCTTGGTACCTTCGGTCGAGTTCTTGAAAGATGGCGCTTCCAACGGGGCGATACCGGGTTTCAAGGTGATTAATCATGCCCTGGGCCGCTGGTATCCCCGTGGTGAACACTCGGGCGTTGTATCCGAGCCGACTTCGGATGGCGCCGCATGCTCGATCCTGACGACTCCTCCAGGCCTCAATCTGTGTTGTGAGGTCGTTCCCTTCTGTTGGTGGTTGAGAATTCCTGGTCAAAAGGTCTCCGTATCCGCACATGTCCAGTAGGTCGAGCATTTCTCTCTTCCATGTCAGCCACTGACTGGTTTGCTCCAGCTTTGGAATGGCGCTTGAATTGCTAGCGAGGTTGAGCGATTCCTTGGAAAGGGACATGGTGAATTTTCCGAGAGGCTGATGATCAAGGTACAGAAGGGATAGCCAGTTTTTCGACAGGTTTCATGTTGAGACTTGGGGAGTCTTCTTGTCTTCGTTAGGCGATGTCTGCTGGAAGAGGTTTTATTGACTCGAGCTCGTCTGATTCGTCCTCCAAGGGAGTAAGATTGACTGTATTACTCCCGCTGTCTGGGAAAAAGGGGCGATGATCTGATTTCGACCGTATGGCAGACCACTTTCAGGTGGTCTTGGTCTGTGTCGGCATGATGGGCTGATTTTTCGGCTGTTGGCTGGCTCCGCCTCGCGCTGTGAACAGCATTATCGGGACGCCACGCGTCTTGACGGGCGAGTTTCGCGTCATGCCATTCATCTCGCGGCTCGAAGTCAGGCCAGCAGTCCTACCGTAGACCGCCCGACTGGGAGCTTCAACAATCCCAGACTGACAGACTCAGGGACTGGCGCAGGTCTGCCAGTTCGCCAGCCAGACTGCAGTCTGAGAGTCCCTCAGTGACTTGGGATTGATGATTAAAATTCGGTGTCTTGGACGGAGGGATCAAGGGCTCTTTCTGGAGATATTTCTAGACATATCTTGTCAGCTGATTTGCAAGCTCCACGAAATATCCAAAGAGGTAGCTCCAGGTAAGCTGAATGTGCATGCGCAGTGGAAGGAAGTCTTTCGACTTCTTGTGCTGTCCAGGAAAAGTGGAAAGGAAGACAGAAAACACTCAGCTTTGCCGTTGGAGGAAGATGGTGCCCTCCGGGCTCATAACCTGATGAAGCGAATAATTGTCGGTGATAATAAAAGGTCTAAGTTACATGTGTCTAAGAGGAGCATAGCTCCTTATAGTATCCACATCCCAGCCACCAGCAGATCGGACCATCTTAGTCATACGGTCTCAACAACACGGTGGTCTTCATGGTATAAAGTTATCAGTGTCGCCCTCGATAAGAAGGCACAGATCGTCCAGTTTATGGTAGACCATGATAAGGACATCGGCTGTGCTCATCTTTTAACAGGCGCCGACTGGGATATACTGTCGAAAACGCATACTTTCCTCCAGCCCTTTACCGAGGCAACTTTGATAACAGAAGGCGATAAAGCGAGCCTCTGCAGTACGCTGCGGCTGATGGATGGTCTTCTCGCCCACTTTGAGAAAGCAAAGGTAAGGTCTAGCTCCGTTAAAGAGACAGCCTTTGGCTAATTTGTTAGATACACTACTCGACCCCGGAGTTCCATGATAGCCGTATGCTCCACTCTATCGAGATGGGATGGTCTGTACTCAATAAATACTACACACTGTCTGATGAGGCTCCCGTTTACGTCGCCGCTCTGCTCCTCGATCCACGCTGTCGAAAAGCATACTTGGATAAAAACTGGAAGAGTGTATGGATTAATCCAGCGATTGTGAGAGTCCAGCAAATATGGGAGGAGGAATACAATATCAATATCGATGGAGACATAGAAACTACTCCGGAGGATATCCCAGCTGCGCTGGGAAAGCCGCCTTCGCAGCTACAGCTATTGCTACAGGAGATGGAGGTCGAGACGGCTCTTTCAACCGATGGCGATAACCTGGACGCATTTATTAATTCTCCGGCTATCAAGATCGATTGCAAACCTCTAGAGTGGTGGTGTCGCATTGAACAACGACGGCAGCTTCCACGCCTTAGCCGTATGGCCATCGATATACTCTCGATAAGCCCTCAGTCGGCAGAGCCAAAAAGGACCTTCTCAGGCGCTCGTAGGACCGCATCATGGGACCGGCTCTCGATGACGTGCGAGCGGCTGCAGGAAGTTGAGTGTCTCGGCAACTGGATGCGGAATGGGCATATTATCGGGACTCAGCACGGTGGACTGGGGCTAGTATGCGACCCGGACATTGCTAATGATGATATTGATATAGAAATTAGTGATATTGAATAGCGCGACGATTTTCTGTACTTCAATACCATAGATTTTTATCACCAACTCCTATTTGGGAAGCTGGCGACGTCACATGATCATCATTCGTGAGTTGACTCATGAGTCTGAGTTAAACTCATGAGTGAGTTATGGCTAGGCCGTAACTCATATGAGTGAGTTAAAAGGGTCGAAACTCATGAGTTAACTCAAATGCCCAGGTATGTCTCAGGGCGTTGGGCAAGTCGTTGGATAGCCCGTGAGACGACCCACGTTGTCATTATCCTCTTATCCTTGACGGACCACTCTGTCTGCCCTTGGGCCTCCTTATTCATCATGTAAATAAGGGTTTCTTCTCGTAGCAAGTCCTTCAATGGTCTGTTGACGGACACGTCAAGCGGTTGAAGCTGACCCGTACAGCCCGGCGGGATAAGCGCCCTCGTCACCTTCTGTTGCCGTAGCTGGTCTGTGACTTTGTCAGTCTTATGAAATGTGGCGACGTCCATCACGAGAAGGAAGTCCCGTGTTTTCGCCTGTACGTCTGCCAATTCGTCCTTAATCCAGTCATAAAATAAGTCCTCATTATTGTACGCTGTCTCATTGTACGCGACAGTCACGTCTGGTGCGTAAAGATGGCCCTCATCAGCGAAAATCCTGCCTGTTGGACCGGCGGCGCCGTGGAAGATGATCTTGGGCTTTAGTCGGAAAGACCCGTCGGCAAAGATATACATAATAAGGGTGGCCTGTCTAATATCTCGGTACAGGTACCAGACGGCCCGGCCTTCTACTGGAAAACACTTGACACGGGAGACGAACAGCACACGGCAGAGAACTGGGTGCGGCTGATCTGGGGAGAAATGCAGCAACTGTGCGGCGGCGATCTCTCCAGGATCAATTCTATCTGTACGGATACCGAAAATACGATGCGCTCTGTACACGACCTGCTAGGGGGATTCCCAGAGCTCTCACACATCAACTTCTCGCTGTGCGATTCTCACGGCCTTCAGCTTCTGATTAAAAATATTCTTCTTCTTCCCTTCTTCGAGGATCTCTTTAATAACGTCAGCACCCTGCTCGTGTTCTTCTCACGGTCTAAATTACAATTACAAAGATTGAGAATGTGCCAGCGCACAAGGTGGAACGGAGTAACTCGCGCGCTGATCAGAAGGTACCGGTGAATTGTTAGCTGCGACTGAGAAATCGATATGCTAACCTGCTCGTTCCGAACAGTATAATTACGCGTTGGGGTTCCCAGTACAATTCTTTCTTCTCCCTCCTCCGTTCTCGAGATCCTGCCAGAGACTGGTCTGTTCGAAAAGATGTACGGGATGAGTTGCGATCTCAAGATTGCCCCGTTCTCCTGCCCGAAGCGGTTCGGATCATCAAAGACAGCAGCTTCTGGCTAGAACTCGAGGCTGCGATCGCCGTGCTGAAACCGGTGAACGAATTTCAACACGCTTCCGAGGCTGATGGGGCGGGAATCGCACACGTTGTAAATCGCTGGCTGCAAATCAAAAGCAAATGGGCCGAGATAGGAGAGGCTGATCAGTTTCCTGATATTCCGTGGGACGACATTGACGCTATATTCAAAGCCCGGCTCGATAAGCAAACGTACGATATACATTGGATCGCCGATGCCCTCCGGCCTGATACAACAGGCCCAAATTCGAAACTGCTGCCTAGCGTCTTTGCGCGCGTACAAGAATATCTGCAGAAACAACTGAAAAACGACGACGAATATCACCGTGCCCTTTCCGAATTCACACACTTCCGAATGCGTACAGGCGGCCCAGACGGCTTATTTAATAAGCACAGCGCTGTATACGACGAAGGCTTCAAGCCAGCAATGGCGTGGCAGTGCCTCCTCAACCAGGGCTCGATTCTGGCTAGAGTAGCTGTGAAGGTAATGAACACGCTTGCGAACTCCGTGCCCTCAGAACGAAGCTTCTCTGCTATTAGTTTCATACACACGAAAGCTCGAAATCGCCTTATGCCCATGCACGCTGACATGCAGGCCTTCATTTTTATGAACGACCGCGTATTAGATCGCCTTAAGGATCAGAAGTACGCCCATAAAAAGCGCTGGGCGGATCTTGAGGAGAATGATTGGCTAGAAATCGAAGATTCATATCTCGAGTTATTTATGAATGCGCAGGGCAAGAAGGTCTGGATGGATGGTGTGATGGCCTCCACCTGTGGAGATTTTGAGTGGGAGGGTGTATTACAGTCGACGGGTGATATATTGGGGGTTGGCACTGAGGTGGAATCAGAGGTTTGAAGCTAGGATGGCAGAAGACCTGGACCAGGACCTCGAGAGCCCTATTACCAGTATTGCCTAAAAAGGAAGGGGGAAATTTGTATGGTACGTATTTGTATGTACAACTCCATTGTACGTAGGGTTCCGTCGAGGTAATTTACCGAACGGTAATTTACCTATCTGACCAAGGTTTTTGACGTCAGAAACCTCGAGGTATTTCACATGACAAAAACCTCTCATTGGCCGATGTCCATTTCTTCTCCACTATTTTCTAAATCGGTCTCTTCCCAACCCCAGCCATCCACAAAAATGGAGTCTTGGAAGGTGTTTTCTACCTTCATCAGCCGAGCAACATCAACTGTCTCCCAGTTTTTGACAGCCATCGGTTCTGCCGGATTATCTTTGACCGTCTTAAGCTCTTTAGCACCCGACTATTCATATAGATGAAAGTGACCTGGTCAGTGCTAAGTGGACTAAACCGATTCCGAAGCTTACAATGAGTGTAGTTCGTAGCACTGAGAGAACGCTCTGAAGGAACAGAGTTCATCGTTTTAGAACAATATTTGCACCGAACGCGAAGTTGAGTGAATTTACCCGCTCCTGGAGGAATTGGGGCCACTGCAAAGTGTTCATGAACACCAAAAGTTTCAGGGTGGCCGCCTTTACTCATTGTGACAGTTCCATGTCTATTACTTTTCGACATGGCGGGAGGGAATTGGTGATATGACGCACTAAACCTATTCCGTTCACTAACTGATCCTAATATGTCTTAGAGCTAAGCCTAAAACGGGAGGGTTTTTGACGTAAATTACCGCCAAAAACCCCCTTTAGGAATTTGACCGTCAAAAACGGAACCCTAATTGTACGTACGTACAACGGCTAAAATACAGTACGTAACTACGTACGTATACAAGAAATTGCATCACTCACTCTCAGACCGCAGTCTGGCTGACGAACTGGCAGACCCAGACCAATCCCCTCGGTCTGCCAGTCTGAGATTGTTGAATCTCCCCGGTCGAGCGGTCTGCACCCCCACAGACCAAGACCGCCTGAAACGTGGTCTGCCAGATGGTCGAAATCAGGTCATCCTCCCTTTCCCAGACACCGGGAGTGATACCGGTATGTCGGTCGTTGATGCCGCATCACTGCAGGGCTTCTCCGTGTCGGGCTTCTCCGTTCAGCTGCTGCCGTATTCCGTGGCAAGGTCATCACCGCGGAAGATCTGAGTCATCGCCAGCAGGATGTAGCCCTCCATCCAGCAGTTTGAGAGCGAGGACATCAGCCCAGTTGCCTCCGTACGATTCCTTCGAGGCCCCAGAACCGGTGGGCTCCTGATAAGGAAGTGATAAATGGTAAACTTCCCCGTCTTGAGAGTGATAGCGTCGCTGTATCTCCTCCAGGGCTGCTGTACGGAGGCTAAGATGGAGGGCAAAGGCGATGCGTGCGCGGTCACCCGTGGGTGTGAAGCATCGCCTTGGAGATGAAGATGATGACTCTGGTCTAATGTCAGGGGCGTTGAGGGCATAAGCTCTGCCGCTTCGCCTTCTTTTCGCTTCAACAATCTCGGAAGAAGGGGACGCTAATATAAAGACGTCGTTCTCGAGACTTCTGAGCTCGCTCGCTTGTTGAGAGGACGAAAGAAAGTCGTCCAAGTCATAGGGGCTCATGGGTAGAGCGCGCTCGCTTGAATAGGAGTAGCATCATCACCCAACGCTTCAAAAAGCTTCTCCTCGAGAGGCTGTTCATGCTTCTAGGGCATCCCAGGCAGTACACCCCATTTCCTATTCCAAATCCCTCTCTTCATCCAAGTGCTCTTTACTCTCTTATAGGCCGTTGAATTGATATCGAGTAGATGTGTCAGTCCTGTGTCATGCGATAATTTACTTGTACAGTACCTAATATGGACCCATCAGGCTGCTTGTACAAGGTGAATTATGTTCCGCTGCGATGGTATGGGCAACAATCCCGACTCTCATACGATGCCTAGCTTAAATCGACCGTTTGTATAACTCGAACAAGCGCCAGACTCGGGTGCTAGGTTCAGTCTACCAATTTGTATGGTGGATTGCGACAGAATCGCCGGATAATAAGACCTAGGCATCAACAGTCCCATCCCACCATCCATTCAATCTAAGACTTTGGAAGACTTAGCCCAGCACGTCATGTACTCCTCTTGGGGACCTTCTGGGACGAAAAATACACGTCAATGCACTCTGAAGCGTTCTTTGGCTTTTACAAATAGAAACTAGCATGAGGTTCTGTTGAAGACGAGGAACAGTTATTTTTTGTCTTGTTTGTGAAATAAAGCTAACGTATGTGATAAGTGAGTGGGCCAGACAAGCGAGTGGGCCAAAAATCCCTCAATATCTCCTCTTTTCAATTGATCAATTGATTCTCAACCACCCAAGATGTCTCGATCAAATAAGGAGGCAAATATCCTTCTTGCTCTTCGAGCCCTTCAAAATGACCCAAAATTAAGTATCCGGAAAGCCGCAGAGATCTATGATGTACACCGTAATACCCTAGGTCGCCGGCAGAAAGGCATACAGTCTCAACGTGATACCATTCCTAAATCACGCAAGCTATCTGATCTAGAGGAACAGATCATTATTCAATTCATTCTTGACCTAGATTCGCGAGGGTTTCCCCCGCGACTGCGTGGTGTTGAAGAAATGGCGAACCGGCTGCTTGCTGACCGCGATGCATCACCTGTTGGCAAGCGATGGGCTGCCAACTTCGTCAAGCGGCATCCAGACCTCAAGACTCGTTTCTTTCGCAAGTATGACTATCAGAGGGCTAAATGCGAAGACCCGACTATTATCCGCAATTGGTTCGCGCTCGTAGCGAATACAATTGCGAAATACGGTATCACCCTCGCCGATATCTATAACTTTGATGAGACCGACTTTATGATGGGCATGATTATAAGCGGAATGGTCGTTACAGGCGCAGAGAGGCGTGGAAGACCAAAATCAGTCCAGCCTGGAAACCGGGAATGGGCTACAGTCATCCAGGCGATCAATGCGGAAGGGTGGGCGATCCAGCCGTTTATCATAGTTGCGGGCCAATATCACCTCGCCAATTGGTACCAAGAAAGCAACCTCCCGGGCGATTGGGCTATTGCCACGACTCACAATGGCTGGACCGATAATGAGACGGGTCTCGAGTGGCTTAAGCACTTCAATCAGCATACAGCCATTCGATCAAATGGTCGCTATCGTCTTCTGATCCTTGACGGGCATGAAAGCCACCATTCAGTCGAATTCGAGAAGTATTGCGAGGAAAATAAGATCATCACGCTTTGCATGCCGCCTCATTCGTCTCACCTACTTCAGCCTCTTGACGTCGGGTGCTTTGGGCCGCTCAAAAAGGCATACGGTCGAGAGATTGAGCAATTGATCAGATGCTCTATCACCTGTTGTTGTGTCACGCAGGGATGCTGAGTGCACTTGACAAAAGGTAGTTCTTGTTGTTGTGATTGTTATTATTCTTGGTTAAGTTTTTATGATCTCAATGAGAGGCCCTTTGGGGCCTTATATCCTTGAGTGATTCCATCTAGGACTTTGAACCTTAATCGTAGGACTTCAAACTTTAATCTTGATCCTGAAGTTAAGGGGGAACTCTCAGTTCTTCCAACATCACCCACATCTCGAAGACCGAGTTCTTCCTAGCCTTTTACGCCGCCTACCAGGCTACCATAACGACAAGAAATATCAAGGGGGGTTTTAGAGGAGCCGGACTCGTTCCTTTAGATCCCGAAAGTGTTATATCAAAGCTTGATGTGCAGCTACGGACCCCAACGCCCCTGGAGGAGGAGGCCAGCCACCTTAACCCTTGGGTGTCAAAGACCCCAAGGACAGTCCTTGAAGCAAGCTCCCAGTCTAAATACCTCGAAAGACGAATTAGAAGGCATCAAAGCAGCTCTCCGGAGTCTATTCTTGAGGCTCTTAAGTCATTAACTAAGGGAACGAAGGCAATAATGCATAAGATGGCCTTATTAGAGTCTGAGGTTAGGAACCTTCGACAGTCAAATGAGGCCCTTAGCAAGCGGCGCAGAGCAAAAAGAACCCGCCTGCAAGATAGAGGGAAGATGACTATAGATGAGGCAAGGGAAGCAATTGATCAAATGGATATTGATGTACAGGTACAGGCTGAATCATCAAGAAGTGGTGGTCGAGGCAGGTCGGCGCGACCGAAGGAAAGCTGCTGTGGAATATGCGGCAAGGCCGGTCATAACAGAAGAACATGTCAAATTATTATTGACCTATCTGAGGAAGAATAAAGTAGTTTAATTTAATTAACTAAATGCTTTATTATGTTTTTATCTTAAATCCCGTCTTAAAGGTTGAGATTTTTGGCCCACTCGCTTGTCTGGCCCACTCACTTATCACATACGTTACACTAGTTAATGATAACAGATGGATAGGATCGGAAGTAACCTTGCAAAAAAATCCGACTGAGAAAATTTCGAGTGCCTTGATATCAAACCAACGACATGTTTATCAAAGTAAAAAATCACTACGTAGAGGATAATTTGAAACACGAACATAAATAGAGACAGGCGAGAGACGACCTAAATGGTTCTTATACGAATCTACCTGGGTATCATGTCTTTATATGCGGTGCCTTCTCTACTAGCAATTACCGTAATAACAACGCTCACAGTCCTCCCATTCGCCCAGACATGTTGCTACCGAAGGCCTTAATTGACTAGCGACTGTTATGATATTGAAATTTCAATTCCGGCGCAGGTAATTCATCTTGAACCTACGCTCTATCTCCTGCTGTTGCCATGAGCTCCTATCGTAGTGTACATACCACATGGCAGCGCAGCGCTGTGCAGCAGGGCAGATCTCGGGTCACCAACTCTGTCTTCCTTCATTTGCTCAAATAGTCGCCTCCATCCGCGGCCCCGAGGTCCATTGGGGTTACTGGACCAGGACTGTCCATTGGAAGCAATCTAGGGGGCCGAGGTTTATGCGGGGTTTGAGCAGGGAGCCGAGCATTCCAAAGGGGCAGAGAATTGATGGGAACACCATTGGCCATATAATTAGCGGAGGTGGCAGGGTTATTCAAGAGTTCTCTGACGGCTATGCTAGCCTGAACAATCATGTCCCTTTGGTATTGCTGCAGTTTGCGCTGCAATTCAGTCTCGGGAGTCGCCAGGTGAGATTGGTTGGTCGACCGAGGAATAGTCTCGCCGTCTGGGCTGATGGAGGATAGGGCTCTTGCCAACGAAGGGCGTAACATGGGCGTGCAGGCCCACCTGTTCTCAAAATTGGATGGATAGTATTTGCCTATGGGCAAGGGGCTGTCATATAATCCTAGAGCGAAGTACGAGGTAACAGGAGCGTTGGAGGGAGCTACTGGTGAACTGTGAACTGGGTGCGATGTTGGACTATTGGTGTAGACTGGGGCAGACTCATCGATAAGACCGCTTATCCTGTCATCTGCTTCAGGTTGGCCTGGATATGGGCCGTGTACCTGACTGTTGGGATCCTCGTGGAAAGGGAAACAGTCTCTATGGTCCAATTAGCTATTAGCCTTGATTGTAGAGACATCAAAGGCTCGACGGACCCAGGGACCTCTCCTTGGGTCGACAATGGCTCTAGAAGAGTACGTGCAGGAGTGGTACTGAAACGTTTGAATTGAGGCAACTCGATGACTATGGGCCGAGCATCACCGCAGCGATGGGGCCTAGGCGAACCAGGTGTGTCAGGAGCAGAGACATGATTATCTAGAAGAAAGGGAGAAGGTGAGTAGATGACCCAGGAAGCTAAGGTATAAAAGAGTTATAACGAGTGCCAGCGGAGAAGCAAACAGGAAAGGGGAAATGGAGCGAAAGCTAAGATAGGAAGAAGTATGGGCGGAAGCAGAACCAAAAAAGATGATGGAATCCCCGGTTAGAATGGGAAATCGGGCATGGAACATCTAGGAAACCGGGCAACGGGATCCTCAAAGGCCTTTGACCACGGTGGCTTGGGATGACGGGCATATGGATTCACCGCTGCGCACAACTGAAGCGTGGTGACGGGCTCCCTCCGAAACGAAAGCTCCTCCATATTCGCATCCGGTTGCACATGTTGCGTGCTGAGCGGGTTCCCTTGGCTCAGTAGTGGTGTACAATGTGCAGCATGTCCGTTATTGGGCAGGTTATGTGTGTTTCCGTAAGAGTGCACCTTGGGGGTGCCGCACATGTCTCGTCTCGGAAAATGTCAAGATGAGCCGTGTGAATCGCCATTGGTTCAGTGGTCGGATGGCCGCTAGCGACCCCATGACCATACTAGCCAGACCTCAAGATACTCACATGAGGCCAAATGAAGGGAAGATCAGCACAAATGGGAGCGGGGTAGAGAAGAATGTACGAGGTCTGCGCCGATGGCTAACGACGGATACCGGGAGATTCCATCCAACAAGCAGTATAACGTACCTGGAACTCGGAGATTTCGAGGGCTGGCATCGTCGCCGTCCTGATATCCATCTCGGCCGTGTTCTGGCCGTTCGCATGCCAACATCGGGGTGTTGTGACTAGATGTAACAAGATCGCCGAGGTAGTCGGACCGCGGGCTGCTAGGGGAGGTGAGGGAGTAGTCGGAGTTGGACATGGTACGGTTTGGCATCGAAGGCCGGAGCCGGGGCAATAGGTAAGGGGGGCTGAGCGTTCGAGTGAGGTTGGACATGGTATCGTCGTGTATTGGAGGTAGTATTTGGGCTTGGGGTCTGTGCTTTCGTGGCTAGAGCACTTGGCCTGGCTGGTCATACAGCCTGATTCTGGCAGCAGTCGGCGGCGTCGTTGCATACACCAGAGAAAATCGCACGAAGAGCAGTCGACTGGGCTGGGATGTGGCCGCTGGAGGAAGCTGCGAGAGACCCAAGGGCCGGAGGAGAAACGGTTTGAAGCGGTGGCGGAGGGTGTTGATTTTACAAAAAAGAAGAAGAAAAAAAAAAAAAAAAAAGGATGGCAGAGTGCAGACTCTCTATATAGAAGAGAGCAGCCAGGGAGGAGTTCCCGCTGAGTCGTGTGCGAGAAAGAGGCCACTGATACTTGCCACGCGCCAGGGGTAGTCAGAGGCGAAGGTACAGAGGAGAAATGAATGGAGGTTGAAAGTTAATTAGAATGTTGGCTGTGTTCGAACACTGCGAAGGTAATGAATAGGACAAGGAAGAGAAATAAGGTTGGATGAAATCTGAAGAAGGGATTCAGAAGAGCAGGTTGGTTTCGCAGCGAGGAGCCCAGTCGACGAGGCATTTTCTCCACTACCAAGTCCCTGCCAAGGCTTTGGCATGTCGTTGATCACCAGCAACGTACCACGTGTTATATACAAGGTAGCATTGAAGCTGAGTGGCTAACGTACATGATAAGCGAGAAGACAGACAAGTGAGTGAGGCACCTCTAACTCCTTGCCTGCGCGAAGACTGCCAACGGGTACTCGCCCCACTGCTAAGGCACTATCTAAGCGTCTCAGAAATGCTTGAGACGGCTGATATTGTTATATTGCTGCCAGAGTGGGCTAAGTGAGCTACTAACCTTGATTGGTTTAGATCCTTGCAAAGTACCCGTTGGCAGTCTTCGCGCAGGCAAGGAGAAATCCCATATAAAATGCCGTTTTCGACCCCCTTGCAGAAACCGTCAGTTTTTGGTCAAACTTAATTACAATTACCTGTTTATTTGACTTTAATGGAATAAACACTTGAAATTTTTCCGAGATTTTATATGATTTTATTTATAGAGATATTTTGAATTTTCGTTTATAAGAATACCTACTGCACGCCGTCGTGCTGGTAATTCGTTCAATTACACAGAAACTGGCCCGTGCACGTTACCGGGTCGTCCGTGCACGCGTCACGTCTTCCTGTATTTCATTTAATTACAACAGAAACAAATATCAGCGGCAAATAGGAAGCAGTCGCCGCAAATAGGAAGCAAGGGACGACGAATACTCTCTCGAAATCTCATTTTTGATCATCTTTATATCTCTTGGAATACCTTGTAGCCACTGGGCGGAGATCCACGCCTTTGGCGGATGTCTGGTGCTGCGAACCCCGCTTCAGACGTCATCATCGTCATGGCACGCGAATCGGACGTTCCGGGCGGGGGACATCATCGTCCCCTGCGTAAAAGAGCGAGAACGACGAGGGCAATGCAATCAGAGCAACAAGATGATATGGAATGGCAGGAGGAGGAGAGCAGTGAGGGGGTGCAGAGCAACATTCGACCCAGGAAAAGGACCACGCCTAAGGCGGCCGACAGTATGACCGACGCGATTCAGGGCCTGAAACAACTCCTGGAGCAAGACTTCAATGAGAAAATTGAAATCATGAAGACAGAGTTCCAGCTCGAGTTCACTAAGCTTAGCGACCGTATGACCGAGGAAGTCGCTAGGACCACGGCCCGGATGGCACAGGAATTGTCGCAGGTGCGAGAGCAGCTTACTCAGGTGTGCAGCGAGCTGGAGTGTACCCGACTGCAGCTGGATACCGTGAGCGAGGCTCATGCAGCACGATCGCCTAGTCAATCATATGCGGATGCTGCCAGGATGACGCCTATTAGTATTACCACTCAAACTCCATCCACGGTTCGATCGGCAACCCCGGAACAGGTGTTCTGCACGGTAGACACATCCAGGGTGCCCGAGGATCATATCGGAGACGCTACGCCGGCAGTGCTTCGCAGAACCATTGAACAGGAAATGCGAACGTCTAGCGACCAACCTAGTTGGCGATGTGTTGCAGTGACCAGAGATGGACGAAATACCAACCGCCTGAGGGTCATCGGTAGGAATGAGAAAGAACTGAAGAAGATCAAGACCATTATTGAGGTCAAGAAGGCTCCAGGTGCGAGAGTCCTCCGAGACCAACTGTACCCAGTCAAAGTTGACAACATCAACCGTGCGGCCGTCCTCGACCAGGAAGGCAAGGTCCTTCCAGGAGCAATGGAAGCTTTGGGCAAGGAGAATGAAGTCCAGATTGCCAAGATGGCCTGGTTGAGTCGAAAACAGTATAAAGGCGTACGGATCTATGGTGGTATACCTCACCAAAAACAGCGATGCCAGGAGACTCCTACAGGAACGCTACTTCCTTGCAGCGGGTGAATCGGCATATACCAGCGCGTTTGAGCGGAGAACCGGACCGATACAATGCTACAACTGCCAGGAGCTTGGCCACAAGGCCTTCTCGTGCAGCAAGAATCGGGTATGTGCGAGATGCGCCGTCGAAGGCCACCATCACAGAGTGCCAGACGCAGGTACCCAAGTGTGTACCCTGTGATAGACCGCACGAGTCGTTCAGCAGAAGCTGCCCGAAACTCTATCCTACCCGGCATGAGTAGGATGTTTCAGGTGATCCAATTGAAGGTAAGAAAACAGGATATGGTACACGAAAGCCTAATGAACGACAAGCGACTCCAAAATTTTGCAGTTTTGGCGATCCAAGAACCACAGGCACGAAAAGTCGATAACAAACTACTTACTGTCCCTATGGAACACCACAAATGGATCAAAATGGTCCCCACAATTGGGAGAGAGGGCAGATGGGCGGTCCGGAGCATGTTGTGGGTGAACAAGAATGTGGAGGCGGAGCAGATACCGATTGAGTCACCGGACATGACGGCAGCCGTCATAAGGCTCCCTGAGCGGCTGGTCCTGGTAGTATCAACTTACGTGCCAGGAGGAGATGCTCAGGCACTACGAGACACTTGCAACATTCTACGCCAGGTTATCACAGACACAAGAAGAGAAGCTGGTAGGGTCGTGGATGTGGTGGTTGCCGGAGACTTTAACCGGCACGACCAGCTCTGGGGAGGAGATGACGTTTCTTTAGTGAGGCAGGGTGAAGCGGACCAGATCATTGACCTTATGCACGAACTTGGCCTCACCAGCTTGCTCCCCAGAGGAACGAAGACGTGGAGTGGCGGAGTCTTTGAGACAACGGTCGACTTGGTCTTAGCCTCGGAGGAGTTGACGGCATCAACTGTCAAATGCGCGATTAACGGGACGGAACACGGCTCAGATCATCGGGCGATTAACACGGTCTTCGACATTTCGGTTCCCGGACCAAAACAACAGACTCGGCTTCTCCTGAAGAATGCGCCATGGAGAGAAATCAACGCAAGAATTGCAAGCGCGCTGGAGGCATTGCCGTCGGAAGGCACCGTACAGGAGAAAACTGACAGGCTGATGTCGGTGGTTATGGAGGCGGTTCATTCCCTGGCACCAAAAGCCAAGCCGTCGCCGTACGCCAAACGGTGGTGGACGACGGACCTGACGCAGCTTCGCCAAATATACACGAACTGGAGGAACCGCGCTCGAGCCGAGAGGCGGGCAGGGCAAGCCAGGACGGAGCTGGAAGAGATGGCGAAAGGGGCTGCAAAGCAGTATCATGACGCCATCCGACAACAAAAGAAGAAGCATTGGAACGAGTTTCTGGCGGACAATGACAACATCTGGAAGGCGACCAAGTACTTGAAGTCTGAGGATGATACGGCATTTGGCAAAATTCCGCAGCTGGCCAGGGCGGATGGGACAGCCACGACTAACCACAGGGAACAAGCTGAAGAGCTCCTATCCAAGTTCTTTCCTCCCCTGCCGAACGACATCGAAAACGAAGGCCCTAGGCCTCAAAGAGCCCCTATAGCGATGCCAGATATCACAACAGAGGAGGTAGAACGACAACTGTTCGCGGCAAAATCTTGGAAGGCCCCCGGGGAAGATGGACTGCCGATGTTTGTTTGGAAGCAGGTGTGGCCAGTCGTCAAGCGCTGGGTGATGGCAATATTCCGGGCTTCATTGGAAGAGGGAACGTTGCCCCACCAGTGGAGGCACGCAAAGATCATACCGCTCAAAAAGCCTGGTAAAGGAGACTACACGGTGGCAAAGGCCTGGCGACCGATTTCCCTACTGGCTACACTCGGCAAGGTGTTGGAGTCGGTGGTCGCGGAAAGGATCTCACATGCTGTGGAAACGTACGGCTTGCTCCCGACGAATCATTTTGGAGCCCGCAAGCAACGATCAGCAGAACAAGCGCTTCTGCTCCTGCAGGAACAGATCTATGCCACTTGGCGACGTGGACGGATCGTGAGCCTGGTCAGTTTCGATGTCAAGGGAGCTTACAATGGAGTGTGGAAGGAAAGGCTTCTTCAGAGAATGAAGGCACGTGGCATCCCGGAGCAACTAGTTGGCTGGGTAGAAGCGTTTTGCTCCAATCGCACGGCATCGATCCTAATCAACGGAGAGTCATCGGAAATTCGAGACCTACCACAGGCGGGCTTACCCCAGGGCTCTCCGCTGTCTCCAATCTTGTTTCTTTTCTTCAACGCAGATTTGGTACAGCGGCGGATCGACAGCAACGGAGGAGCGATCGCGTTTGTGGACGATTTTACAGCCTGGGTCACAGGGCCAACAGCGCAGAGCAACCGTAAGGGAGTCGAAGCAGTTATCAAAGAGGCTTTGGATTGGGAGAGGAGAAGCGGCGCGGCATTTGAGGCGGACAAGACTGCTATCATACATTTCACCCGGAAGGAGTCCAAGTCCGACTCGGAGCCCTTTGTGATCAAGGGGCAGACAGTCCAACCGAAAGACCGTGTCAAGATCCTGGGAGTTATCATGGACGCCGGGCTCAAGTACAAGGAACACATCGCCAGGGCAGCATCCAAGGGGTTGAAAGCAGCAATGGAACTAAAGAGGTTAAGGGGCTTATCACCAGCGACAGCAAGACAGCTATTCACAGCTACAGTAGCCCCGGTTGTGACTACGCCTCCAATGTGTGGATGCACAGGTGCCAGGACAGAATCATGGGACCAATTAACAGGGTTCAGAGAGCGGGAGCCCAGGCTATCGTTGGAACGTTTAGTACAGTGGCGACGAGCGTAGCGGAAGCAGAAGCTCATATCGCTTCAGCACAACAACGGTTCTGGAGGAGGGCAACTAAGATGTGGACGGATATTCACGCATTGCCCAGCACCAACCCTCTCCGCAGGATGACATCCCGCATACGAGCGTTCAGAAGGGCTCACCGGTCACCACTCTACCAGGTAGCAACGACACTCGGAGACATATCAATGGAACAGCTGGAAACCATTCAACCATTCGCACTAGCGCCATGGGAAGAAAGAGTGGAAGCCATCACCGACGATGCAGCCCCAGGAGAGTCGGAAGCAGGCTGGGCCATACGCATCGCAGTGAGCAGCTCTGCGCGAAATGACGTAGTGGGTGTTGGTGGAGCAGTCCAGATTCCGCTTTCGGTGCGAGGCGGCCCAAAGCTCGAGACCTTCTCATTTACTCTTGGTATGAGAACAGAACAGAACCCATATAGCGGAGAGCTAGCGGCGATGGCGTATGCCCTAAGGCGAACTCCACCAAGGGTGAAATATCGCAGCTTTGCACTGCTAACGAGCAACAAGGCTGCTGCGCTTACGCTCAAGCAACCCCGTCAGCAGTCCGGGCAAGAATACATACGCGGTATCTACGATTCGATCGAAGATCTGCGGGAAGACGGAAACGTCGTAAGGGTCCTGTGGCTACCCTCAAGCGATGAAAACGAGCTTCTGAAGCAGGCCAAGGCAGAGGCATGGAAGGCAACACAGCAAGGAGCCATTCCTCAAAAGCGAGTTCCTGGCATGAAATCGACAACGCTCAGGATTGCACGATCCAAAGTCAACGCCAATGAGTCGTTGCCAGACAAGGTTGGAAGACATTCTCAAAGAGTCGATGCGGCACTCCCGGGGAAACACACGAGACAACTCTACGACCAGCTGTCAGGGAAAGAAGCTTGTGTGCTCGCCCAGCTCAGAACAGGCAAAGCGAGATTGAACGCATATCTCTTCCACATCAAAGCGGTACCATCGGACCGGTGTGATTGTGGACAAGCGAGAGAGACAGTTGAACATTTCCTCTTCCGATGCCGAAAGTGGAGAGCATACCGGACAGAGAGGCTTCAATGCACCGATACCCAGAGAGGCAATATCTCTTTCTATCTTGGAGGAAAGTCACCATCTGATGACCAAAAATGGACGCCAAACTTGGAAGCTGTTCGAGCGACAATCCGGTTTGCATTGGCCACGGGCCGCCTTGATGCAAGCTAACCGGGGAGAGGAAACCCCCCCAAACAAAACCCTCCCCACCAACCAACTATTTCCCAACTTCACTCGACCCTCACCCCGTGCCAATAAAAGCGAACACCGCTTCAGCCTCCGTAGATAGGACACTGAACACTTGGAGAATAGGCTTCAAGCTAGTTCGTTAATAACATTACCAAACCACGGGAATCCGCAGAGAGAGAATAGGTAAGGAAACACAAGCAACAAGCGGGCACGGTATGGGCTCAAGGAGACAAGGACACAATTTGAGAAATGTATGGATATATTAGTGATTGGTGCCCTTTCGGTTTAAGCCGCCGGGCGTAATGAATAAATAAAATAAAAATAAAAAATAAATAAAAATAGATGCATCACTGATTCAGGCCACTAACAAATTGGCCGCTATTGATGGAACTACTGGCCACTATTGAAAGCCTTATTGACCAACATTGGCACTATTGACCACTATTGATGGTACTATTGACTAGTATTGATTGCACTATTGATCACTATTGATGACACTATTAGCCACTATTGATAGCGCTATTGATAGCACTATTAACTACTATTGATGGCACTATTGATGGCACTATTGATGGCACTATTGGCCACTATTGATATGTAATAACCCAAAGCCACATTTAGCGCGGCGTGTTGCATATAACCGCTAGGTTCGTGCGACTGGATATGAGACGTGGCTCATGCTTTGGGGTAGTGTATCCGGTTTCACATCCAGCCTGTCGCATCATCCTAACGACATGAGCTTAAATAGCTGTGCCCGAACACATGGCTGTTCAGTTTCTTTTGTTCTTTAGATAATTCTCATCAATTGACTGGTGCCATCAATGATCCCTGTGGAGCCAGCTGTCTGACACTCTACTGTTTGGACAAGGCGCTAGCAAGCTGGAGCAACAGCTCCGCGGCACATCCGATGACGAGCGGTTTGAGATATGGATGAAGCAAAGCTTCATCGGCAAGCTCCACAACTTCTGCGTGTGGATCAACAGAAGCGACCAGCGACGGGAGCGGCTGAAACAGTACATCTTGAGGCTTACGAAGAAGGCAGCATTGAACAGCTTAATACTAGAGTCCTGGTCGATGGCGGCATCCGCTGGAACTCTGTATATGCCATGATTGAAAGAGCCCTGAAACTTCGCCACGCAATCGATCTATTCTTTCTCCATTATAGCCATGTCGGTGAGGGATATGATATCTCGGGCGATATCCTGACTCCACAGAATTGGGTCGATCTGGGCCACCTCCATGCTATCCTCAAGCCTTTCAAAGATCTAACAAAACGCATGGAAGGACGGGCAAACAAAGTTGGCCGAGAAGGATCACATGGCTCACTCCACGAGACCATCGAGTCGCTGGATGTACTCTTCAAGAAGCTCCAAGAGGCTGGGAGATTCGCAGATGATCATCCTGACGTGGTGTCAACATACTATTCCCATGCTATTGATGCTGCTCGTGTCAAGCTTGAGGAATACTTTGGCCTCACAGATGCCAGTCCTGCATATCGATGCGCAGTTGCCTTGCGTCCGGCCAATAAGTTTACCTACTTTGAGCTTGAATGGAGCCACAATAAGCAATGGATCAGCGGGGCAAAGAGAGTGGTGCAGGAGGTGTTTGCACAATACGAGGCAGAAGCGGAGGCGGACCTAATGGACGGAGCGCGACAGGAGCTGGAGCTGGAGGAGCTAGAGGAGAAGGCTATGGTTCATGGCAATGCGACACTTCATCCACTCCAGCAAGCTCGTAAGCGTCGTCAGAGGCTTGCCGTCACTGCGATGTCAGCTACACGAGGAAAGAAGCGGGTGAAACGGACCTCTGAGCTGGATGAGTCTATGGCGAGGACCAATAAGGCTGATCTGGATGTTGAGGATCCTCTGGAGTGGTGGGTTCGCCATGCATCTGACTACCCAATCCTGTCCAAGATGGCGTTTGACTTGTTCAGTTGCCCAGCTATGAGCGCTGAGTGTGAGCGTGTTTTCTCAGGCAAAGAAGGTCATCACGGATGAACGGAACCGGCTCAGTTCGGACACTGTAGCAGCGATTGAATGTCAAAAGCACCTGCTTCGAAGCGGCATGTTAGCATAGATCTACGACGGGAGGCCCGTAGAGGAATGGAAAATAGTCGAGTAACGTCAACCAACCAAGCAAAGCAAGCCATTCTTACCGAGTAAACCAAGTCAAGCAAGGGGGTCCGGTCAACCAAGTCAAGTAGAGAGTCCAAATTTTGCTTTACTTGGTTGATGGACACACTGAACATCAGCCATTCCAAGCTCCATTAGGTAGTTATGAATCAGATCGTAAAACGTTCAATAAATCCCCAACCCACTCACCAACCCAAAACACAAGTTCACTTTGCTCTGTCCGTACGCAAGCTTTGCTGCATCGCTGCCATGTTCTTCAGTAGCTGGTCGTTCCCCATCGCAAGCTGCTTGTTTTCCTTCTCCAAAGCCAAGATACGCTGCCTTGCGGCATCCAGTACCTCGCCTCTGCTGAAGCAATGGTCCGGGATAGCCGAACCATCCTCGTCGGGGCCGGCATCCTTGGCACGCGACGCTTGTAGCACAGCAAGCAGGTTCTCAAAATGTAGCTTGAGCCGTGTTCGATACTGCTTCTCGACCCTGTTGTGGCACTCTCGTTCGTGCAAAAGTTTGTCTGGGACAGGTGGCTTCCTGCGCGTCGGGGTCTTGGGCTTGCGGGACGCCGAACGAAGCTTGACATCAGGCCGAGTTTTGCTGCTGCTGTTGTCACCATCAAGGCTGTTGCTGGTTGGAGATTGAGGCGGTGAAGGTCTCCCGGGCGTGGAAGATGTCACGCTGTTAGTCTCGGCATCTGTCCAAGGAGTGTTGCTTTGGTGCAGGGTTTCGAGGGACTGATCATTGCCGTCGATATGGGGATAGGGAATGTCTGCCGTGTACGAAAAGTCGGAAACGTCATTTGGTAGGAGAAGAGGAGTTCCGAGCGCCGTATTAACATCGCGGGTGGAGGCCTCGGATATCGGCGATTCAATCGCACTCCAGGCATCATTAATGAGGACGCCTGGGGATGAAGGCGTGTGAGCTTTTGGTGGGAAATTATGAATGTCTCCCAGGAGGGCAGCTTGATCTAGAGTAAGAGTAGCCGCAAGGGGTAACTGAGGGCTTGTCTTAGTGATTGGACGTCAAAGGAGGATTTCAGAAATGTGGAGCGAGATGATCTCGGACACGACGTCGATCGGAAAGTATCTACCTGAGATTATCCCGGACCAGGGCGCCTTACCTGAAATTGATTTTCTTCTTGGTCCCAATACAGGAACCCAAGATCAACATCATAATCGATGCCACTCATTGTCGGCTTTAGTGCAATGTGCAGTTGCTTGTGTTGATAAGATTAAATACTTGATCTTTCAACCTTGAAGAAAAGAGCACTTGGTCTTATTAAACCCTGGAGGGAACAGGACTGCACTTGACCAACAGCCCAGCAAATAAGTGCAATACCAGTAACATTTGGCGCCACCGTCTCCAACTACCGGACAGCTCCGTCAGCTTTCGTTGCACAGCTGCAAAGAGTAGTCTAGTCATGGGTCGATGCAGCAAGTCTAGAACAGCCATGGACTCTCGAAAGATTGAGCTCTCCTCGTCTCCATTTGCCCCCACACGTCCATGTGCCGGCAGGGTCCAGCCGCCCGACAAGGTTCCATCCAAGCCACCAACCAATACCGTATCGACTCGACAAATTGATAAAACTTCGTGGGTCTTGATACCCTTGCTAGCCTCTGCTTTCAGGCTCTTGATTTGCTATCCCGCAGGAGAGGCTCTCACTGGCAGCTCGCGAAGCGGCAGCGGCGTTGAACTTATGGGGCCATAACCAACCAATAACTCACGATCAGGGCTTGACCAGGGGGGTCAAGACCCACGAAGTTTTATCAATTTGTCGAGTCGATACGGTATGTATGTACCATCATCCGAAGACCGCTATAATACAGCATCTATTACAGACAAATGCCATTTTCCACGTCTTTTTTCCTCGTCTGTTCCCTCGGCTGTCGATCACGCATTGAAACCGGGCCGTAATCTCTACGTATCTTCATCAATGTCTCCCCCAGGTTTCTACGCAGGGCTGGGAGCTACTGAACTAGCAGTCGGCGATCGTTCTGTGCGCACCACGGGTGTCGATCGTCGCTAAGAACCGGGGAAATGCCGCCCTTCGTACTGTGAACGGCGCTCTTGGCGATTTCTGGTGTGAATCAATCGATGAAATTTATTACGCCGGGGAGGACTAACCTCATAGGGCCAGGTGCGTTAGGCTGGGTACAGTTCTACGTTTTTGGTTCGCGTCTCCCAGGAGCCCCACATTCTTCCTCATCTGATCGTTGGTCTCGCCTCGCTTGACTGTGTGACAGCGTGCTTGAAGCATGGTCTGCCAGCTTGAGGCGTTTTAGTATCGCCAGGGTTTGATTCCCGGTGTGGTGGTTCGATCGTGTCTGGCTGCCGGGGCGCATGGGCTGACGCATAAGTCGAACGATCCCGGCAATTATGAAGCCTTTTTCCATTGGAAGGCCATGTTCTCATCTTCTCGCTCGGCGCGGCCCGATGGACACGACATCGCGGTGGTGGCGTGATGAAATACGACGCAGAGCATACTTCGTCGGCGTGTTATACCCTACAGTACATGATTCAATTACCCGTGGCCACAAAAACCTGCGACAATCAGATTTCTATGGCAATCCAGTGGCGTCATATTAACCGAAGAAACCCCGTCAAAACCTTCCAGTTCAGAAATTCCTTGCAGCGGGGGATACTTCTGCGCTAACAAACTTTCCCCATTTTTCACGCTAAATCCGATATGTTCCAGGTTTTTCGTGGACAACTAAGCTGTCAAGCTTAGTTGGTTCGCCATGGAGCTTCGCTCCACATGAACTAACGGGTAGCTTTGCAAGCACAAGTGGCTTCAATGGAAGGTAAAATCTTGAAGTATATTGGTGTTGGCGCCTGACTGGTCACGACCGTCGCCTGGAGCGCTGGCGGGGTTCGTCCTGGTTGCTGCTACAGCTCGCAGCGTGGGTGGGGCGCAAGACGAGAACTGGTTCCGTCAGTTCAGAAGCAAGGACATTAGCGCCGGAGACTGCAAAATCTCCCAGGGTAATCCTGGCCGTTGGGCCACTCATGGGTGCCCAATACAGCGTAGCCATCGAGCCAGCACGACCACCACTCACCCTCATCAAACTTTAACCCTTCGCTTCTCACCCTTCATTGCTCTCATCTCCTCAGTATGACGTGTGTATTGACGTTAGCTTTTGAATCGCGCCATTTGCCGGGCGGCTGGGACCCTTCGCCGCCTGCCGACTCTGGTACGAGACCGCATGGTGATAGATTGTAACGCCATGGGCTACCATGCTGTACCCCTCTCTCGGTAAGACCCCTCTATCTCCTGAGTGTGTGAAGCCCTCCAATGCGGTCACGACAAGGGTGTCAGGCCAATCAGAGTTCTCGTTAAAAGCGATACCTCACTCTCGCCTATCTTTCGCCCAAGGTTTGAGTAGACGTATGGTAAGACCTTAACTGTCACGCTCCTTTGAGGTCCCCTATAAAGGACGCTAGCTGTTAAAGGCATAACACTGGAGCGGGGTACGCCTTGGAGGGCTTCACGCACTCAGGAGATCGGTAAGCAAAAATAAAATTTCCTAATACAAAATGTCCCATTTCAATTACACAGTATTTGGCCAAAATTGCAGTTATTTGCATAAAACAATGTCTATTTTATTAAGGATTTCATGGTATTTGACATTATCGCACTGCTTTTTAGATTGCAAAGGCGGTATGGTCGCATATTACTAATGTACAATTTCTGCACATACCTCCTTGATGAATCGGTGTCCTCATATGTTGATGGAATAACCCTCCATAATCGCTTCAAAAATGCATCGAGTGTCATGCAGAGAATGAAGCTATTGAAGCGATACTAGATGTCACAGATAACTGAAACACCTCCCCCCCAAAAAAAAAAAAAAAAAAAAAAAAAAGGAGCCAAGCCGCTCAGAAGCATGGAGTCCCTCTGACGACCCTTTCGGACAGATTAAGAGATTTACCGTTTGTCTGAGGTCATCTAGCCTGCCCAGCTGGTATCCAAGCCTCAGGAGGCCAGATTAGTTATCTGGATACTTCGACAAGAGGCCTTGGGATATTCCCCCCCCAAAACAGCCATGTTCGTGCCACCGTCGCTGATCTCGTCAGACAACAGGGCCAGGAAAGGCACATCGGTGTGCATTGGATAGCCAAATTTCATGAAACATAATCCGGCGGTCAAGATGAAGATAGCACAACGCCAGGAGGCGTCGAGATTTCATTCTTTTATTCTATTGGCCGTCGATTGGTGCTTTGAGGAGAGTGTATGGTTGGGTCAAGCCTGAGAACACAGTTAATGTTGACGAGGGCGGTATAATGGCTGGATTCGGTGAGTGTTTATCGTGCTTGATTTAAAAATCAGCAACTAAGTTATGTAGAGCTCCCCAATTTCCTTCATGTACCTACACTATTTAGCTATCCATGATCATTGTGTTGCAACTCCTCAAGATCATCGCTAACGTGACACCTACAGTCAGAACAATGTCCCAATAACCCTCCGACCTAGATTTATGCCGTAGGAATTCCATGTCATCGTAAGGGTGTTATAGAACCCTGGCCCTCCTGAATCAAAAGTCCTCCTTCCTGTCGCATTTGGTATGAAACAATCCCAGCACCTCCCCCTCTTTTCTCTTTCCTGCGTCGCTCTCTTCACAGAGCCGGGGCTGCAGATGTTGAAGCTGAGATGGAGTGTCCAGAGCTGTGATGAGGGGTGCGAGGTGAATCTGCAGCTCCATTTTTTGCTGCAAAAGGCTTTTATTCCGCTGCTCTAACTCCATAATATAATCCGTTGCCCTTTTGAGGATCATCGTCTTGCTAGGATTGCGCAGTGGCGTTGATCTTAGTAATGCGTTCTCCAGGAATGCTTGGCCTTGCTCGTCAGCCTCGCTGTCCGTTTCTGCCATTTCCTGCTGAAGGGATTCTAAGGAGAGCGGAGGAAGACATTTGTGAAGCGCCACGAACTTGTCGTTTACGTCCGTGTGGTACAAGTCCTCGATCAAGCTGGGCGCTGTCCCTTTGGATAGGTAACTGGATGTGTGATGATCAGGGGGTGAAAGGGGCGGCGATGATGACTTATTAGGCGACGGTCGGGTATTGCCTGAAGACTCTGGCCTGGGCGAACAGCGAGGTAAGGAAGCCTCGGGTGATGAGGATGCGAGCAGCCGCTTCTGCTGAAGTGATAGAGGAAGGGCAGGTTTAAAGTCCGGACGATGACCATTTATTTCCCCCCGTCTGATTTTGCTAGTTCCATTAGATAAAGGGGCTTAGGCGGTCAAGGATGTTTGCCTGCAGGACCGATGTGGGAGCCAGACGATTCAGCAACAGAGCTCTAAGCTCCCTGATTCTGTGAAACGGGTCGATTAATATAGGCTAGCTTGGTCATTGCTATGATCAGTCTATTTTGGCTCTGTATTGCATCGTATAACAGACGCACAGACAGTCTAAATGGTATGATTATGGCATGATTCCTGATGGAGTGCTAGGCCGGTGACCAGGCCCCACGACGAAAGTGTAGAGGGGCCAGGAGGTGGCCGATGGCCAAAGTTTGAATCAGCCACCAGAGGTCGGCATTAGGCCAGGCCCAGGCCAAGATGCCCTTGCTCTCGCGGCTAATAATGACCATTCTGGCGGGCTTTCCCAGGAATAGGCGCTGAGGGTGGCGCCCCTTAGTCGCTCAGCTGCCAACAATCGGTTGGGCGCACACTGTACGACCAACCGAGAGGACACACTAGGAGTTCGAGTGTGAGGGGAGGGGGTGGAAACGGGAACTCGAGAGAGCTAAGCTGAATGGCTTGGGGGCATTGGCGCGTCTGGTGATGAGTCTTGCAGGTAGAGGCAGCGTTGGTGTGGGACAATCTGGACGGGAGACACATCTCATGCGTCTTGTGGGAGTGTGATCAGTCAAATGCATCCTTCTAGAAGGCCTCCTGTCCTCGTTGCAGATCAACAGGGGCTTGATCTATGTATGTATGTATGTGTATTTTTCGTCCGGGGGGCCGAGAGGCCCCAGAAGTCTCCTAAGGGAGCACAGGACGTGCTGAGCTGAACTATCTACAATTGCTGTCGCATTCGACCTCGCCCAGAAAACCCGCAATGTCCACTCGCATCAACGGAGAGCCCCCAGGGCTCATTCCCCCAAGTGGCACTTTCCTACTCGTAGCCAGCCCTACGGTAGATTCAAGCACATCATCTAGGACGTCAATGCAGGTCGTCCGAGTTGAGTTCCCATGCGACCGCGACTCCATCTAGCTCATCCATCATATCATCGGCACGAAAACACATTACTCCAAGAGGGCATCCCGTAAGCGGGAACAGATCCCTCTCCAGCCGAGAATTCTCTTACACAGATAGATCAAGTAGCCTTCCACACCCCAAGGCAGGAAGTCCATGTCCCCTAAGATCGCCAGTAGCTGCGACCAAAGCCGTGCATCCTTGGGGAAAACCCTTACAGGAGAAAAACCCAAGTCGGCCAGAACGCTGCTTTGCGGGAGAAGGCAGTCGCCTCCTTCCGCGGTCTCCAGGCAAGCTCTGTACCATTTCGACCCAGCGGTTTGTGTCTGTGCTGTCTCGAGGCGGTGAGACAGCAATGCCGAGCCCGGTTGTACTCCAGGCAGCAGCCGTAGCTGCAGAAGGAAGATCTCTAGGCAGTGCACAACTGCAGAGGTAGGTCAAAGCAGCGTAAAGCTGCAGGCGAGGGCGAGGGTGCGAGGACTGTCAGACAACTGGCTCCACAGGGATCATTGATGACACTAGTCAATTGATGAGAATTATCTAAGGAGCAAGAACTCAATGGCAAAACGCGTTGAGTCGTGCAGCTCTTTATACACAAATGAAAGTGTTGCCTGTTTAGGCAGTAGCAGCTGCATTGCAGGCAGCTGCGCTAGTGGGGCCAGGGCTTGATATGCGACAAAATGCGTATTTTCACTTACACGGTGCTTGCCCAAAATTGAACCTGTTGACTTGAAACGATGTCTGTTTTATTAAGAATCTCATCAAGTTTGATATTATCGAATTGCTTTTTCGATCATGTGTGCAGTATGGTCGCATGGCACTAATGTAAAATGTCTCAAAATGCCTCCCTCATCACCCAGCCTCCCTGAAGCTTCACCAAATCTTTTCCTACACCAGCCCGCCTTCATCGCCTCGAAAATGCCCCAGAGGTCTTATACAGAGAACAATGCTATCGATGCTATACTAGACATCACAGATAATGGCCTCTCCCAGAACCAGGCTGCCCAGAAGAATGGCATGCCTCCGACCACCCTCTCTGATCGATTAAGAGCAGTGTGAGAAATAGGCGGTTCAGTCCAGTCCAGACACCCTGGACTGGACCGCCTATGTAACAGGAAGCACTGGACTGGACCGCCCAGCAGTCCAAAGGGCTTGGACTGAACCGCCTGCCTTAACTGGACTGGTGCCAAGGTCGGACCAAAATTTGGTATGGCGATCAAGTTTCGGTGTTGTTGTGCCTAGTTATGCTTTAGCAGCCGCCTGCGCAGCCGCCTGCGCAGCCAGCCTGCCGTACGGCCAACTTTTTACCCAGCAATATCTGCTTTATAGATTTCGAAGGTATGTAGGCCGGTCAAATAATCATAGTTTCCACCAAACTCAACCAATCAGATTGCACTATTTACTCACCTAACAATATGGGCCTTAAATGGGCGGTCCAGGCGGTCCAATGACCCTGGACTGGACCACCTGGTCCAGCAATTTTTCCGGACTGGACTGGACTGAATAGGCGGTCCAGTCCAAGAGCCCATTATGGACCGCCTATTTCCCACACTGATTAAGAGGCGTACCGTCAAGGTCAGAGGTCACACAGCCTGCCCAGCTGTTATCCAAGCCTCAGGAGTCTAGATTGGTTGCCTGGATACTTCGACAAGAGGCCTTGGGCTATGCTCCTTCTCACAGTCAAGTTCGCGCCACCGTCACTGCCCTCCTACGACAAGAAGGCAGGGAAAGGCCTATCGGTATACACTGGCTGGCTAGGTTCATGAAACGACATCCATCAATAAAGAAGAAGATCGGAAAACGTCAGGAGGCGTCTAGGTTCAGTTCTTTTACCCTAACCGCCGTCAATTGGTACTTTGATATCCGCGAGAGCGAGTATGGCTGGATCAAGCCTGAGAATACTGTTAATGTTGACGAGGGTGGTATCATGGCTAGATTTGGTGGGTATTTATCGTTTTAATCATTGATTCTACTAATTCATTCCGAATTTAGGCTTGGATTCCTTGGTTATTGGCAGTAGCGATCCCAAGAGGAAGGCCTTCCTCAAAGGCCCTCAGTCCCGCGCTTGGACTAGCTTTCTCGAAGCCGTCACTGCAGATGGCCGTCTTTTAAAACCGGGGATTATTTTCAAAGGCAAATAGCTTCAGCAATAGTGGTTTATCGATGAGTTCAAGAAGATAGCCGACTGGTATTATATCACGTCCGACAATGGCTGGACAGATAACCATATCGCAGTTGAGTGGCTCAAAGACGTCTATCTTCCCCAAACGCAACCGGAAGATGAGTCTGATGCGAGACTTATCATCTTAGATGGCCATCGAAGCCATGTATCCGTGCGTGTCTGCCTGTTCCAAACTTTCTGAACCAAAAATGTCGCTGACTCAAAATCCAGGATGAGTGGATGGCTACGTGCTTTTTGAACAACGTATATTGTTACCTGCCGGCTCATTGCTCCCACGGCCTACAGCCACTTGACAATGGCGTGTTCATGCCTCCAAGGCTGCATATCGCAAAGAGCTCCAAAAACTGACAAGCCTGACTGATTCGGCACCGGCGGACAAGGTCAACTTCATCAAGGGTCATGCCAAAGCCAGGGAAGTAGGCATGGCGAAGAAAAATATCCTCTCAGGCTGGAGGGTGACTAGAAACTGGCCGATTTCACGGGCGGAAAGCGCTCATACATCCTAAGATTCAGCCGGACAAGAAGGAAACGACGCCAGGATCGGACGGCCACAGAGACGGGCAAGTCGACTCTGATAATACGCCAAAGACCAGCCGCCACATCAGAGATCTGGGGAAGAACAAGAGCCCGTCAACAAGAAGGCGCTATTCTGTGATATCGAGGGGGTTTGAAGCTCAAGAGTCAAAGATCGCCTCTCTGAGTACCAGAATAGCGAGTCTGGAGGAGGAAGTTGGCCGGTTGAGCAGAGGCAAGAAGAGGAAGGCGATACCGAATCCCAACAAAAGGTTCATGACATTGGCGGAGGTTCTAGTGGCTGGTGAGACTATTTCCGAGCCAAACGAAGCAATTAAAGGGGCGGATGCTGTTGAGGATGTGATCGAGGTGGGAGGGATGGAAGAAGATGAGAGGTCAAATTCGGAGGGGGAAGAATTAGCTGTGGTACGGACCCGCGCGGGGCGTGAAGTTAAAATACCACGAAAATATTAAAATTCATTCGATTACAAAACGAAATTCAACCATTTTTTTATTCTTGTTATTTTTGGTGAATTATCATGGTATGGTTGAAAAATTACATTTTGTATGGGGAACCTTTTTTTTTTTTGCTCACCAGTAGAGGGGTCTTACCGGGTGAGGGGAAGTGCATGGTATTTCCCGGGTTAGCCATGGACCTACGGAATTTTCAGCCATTACTACAGAAGACGGTATATGTTATCTACTAGCTCGCACTATGCGTCGCGGTTCACAGTGATTAAACGATACCGGCCTGCATGCTCACGAATTGTAAATGCACGTTCGTCGTCGCGAGCAGGATCCTGTCTTTGGCCGGAGGGCAGAAAGTTGGGAGGGCTGGGAACGTCTAGATGTCGAGCAGCTCACAGTGATGCAGGCTACTTCTCGCCCGCCTCAGCCTCACACAGGTAGAATCAGTCAGCTGTTCTGCCCAGCGTTCTACATAAGTAAGGTAATTGCAAGTAAGTAAGTAATAAGTAAGTAAGTAAAGCCTCCAAGAAGCAAGTAAGCAAGTAAGATCCAAGTAAGTGGGGCAAAGCCGCAAGCCCCGCCCATCCGCCCTGGAGGTTTTACGGCAGTAAGTGAATGAATGTTTTGGGTCGGAATTGCTGCGATGGTGGCTTGGCCGCAAGACTCAGTTCCCTCGGTTATTCAATATGGCTATGGACTTAGTTTCTATCTCAGCCATGTCCAGCGAAAATGAACGTGTTTTCAGTGCCGCAAAGCTCACCATATCTTCATAAACGAACGCCTTGCACTGGGTTACTGTGGAGGCATTGCAATGCCTCAGAAACTGGGCACGCAGTAATGCGATTTCCTGGGCAAAGCCCAGGGTGGATCGGGATACCACGCTCTACGATGATTGGTTATTGTACGTGGATCCACTTTACTTGCAAGTAAGTGAGTAAAGTAAGTAAATAGTTCGCGGTTGCAAGTAAGTAAGGATTTCGTTAGTAAGTAAGTAAGTAAGCCTGAAAATTTTACTTACTTTACTTATGTAGAACGCTGGTTCTGCCCATTAGAGGATGCGTGCAAGCTAGTGGCTTCACTCGCATGGAGGTTTTCAGCTCGCACAGCTTAACGGAACAGTCGGTGGCACCTGTCAGCCCGGAAGACGTTGAAAACTGCTGCTGGGCGCTGGGCTGATTGATACCTGGCAGCAGAGATAGGCAGCACCTAGCCAGCGATCCCTTTGCGACGATCATGCGACATCATCCCCTGCGGCCAACTCCTAAGCCACACCCATAGGGATGGTACAAGATCATAAGATGGGCGTATAATTCCAAGTGAAGGCTAAAGTTGGCGTTCATGTGGCGTGCGCCACTTAGCCCACACCATTGCGGGAGCAGACGACCATGGGATGATTTCATGGCCAGATCAGCCTTGTGATGGGCGAAAACTACAATAGCTGAAAATACTCTGTCTGCACTCTCAGCATCAGCCCACCTGTTGGTGAGCTTTGAGATGATTATTAGACTGCATCTCCAGTCTGAGTACTGAGCTCCCTCTCCGTAGTCTACTTGTCAACATCATAATGGAGTCCAGAAAGCAGTCTCGAAAATTGTGCCAAGGCTCGCTCGCCTTGTTGTGCACGGTAGTCATCGTATTCCTCACCATCTTCGTTGTCCTCCATCCCATCTACATCACGGCCAATGGAGCCCTATCGAGCACCGAGCGCTCGGTGTACATCACGGGGGTGACTGTGGCCGGCACCATCTGCACAGCCTTTATAACTTCAGCGCTCCAGCAGCTCCTCGCAAGGAAGTTCGACTGCAAGCTGGAGAGCTGGAACCAGAGGATCCCACTTCAGCCTCTCAACAGGGAGTGGAGGGCAGTGACGAACTTGGACAACTTTTTCGCCAAGTTTCGAACCATCCAGATACACTACAGATACTGGATTGCTGCTCTGACCACAGCAATATTGACAGCCAGCCTGAGCCCGACGGCGACGACACGCGAGTTTGGCTATGTCCAGCAGGTTCATGATGGACCCAGCACGCAGATGCGGACGGTTGGTAACTGTACCGGGGTCTTCAAGCTGCCTCTCCAAGACCCTAACTGGCCTTACTACTGGGACGTTGGCAACGACGAGGTGTTTCTTGTGCAGACGAAACAGGGGGACTGTCCGACGCGTGACGCCCAGCTCATGGTCGGCAACATAAACACCCTTGACCCCGACCTCTACTCCTACATGGACGCTGGCGTTGCAGTACACCGATCGGCAAACGGCGTCCCCAGGACCATGTATTCCCCAGAGGATGTGTCTGCTCCAGATCTAGATCGGATGCTGCAATTGTATGGAGCTGACCTCGTCTCAACCCGTCAGTGCTCCCGCGTCATGGTTCGAAATCCAATCTCCTGCCATCCTGGGGGCACTATCGTCTGGGGAACCCAGTGGCTCAACGTCAGTGCTGATGACGGCCACTGCAGCGCAGCCAGGAGGTTCTCGGAAGCCGAGTTCGCTCACTACTACAGTGGCGGCGGAGGCGTCATGCTCAAGACCATGTGTGCGCATGGAGAGATTGGCCAGGGCACAATGGTGATCGGTGCCGAAGGTGGCTACGCCCACTGGCTGGCAGTATCCGTCAATGATACCGCAAGGGCTCCTCCCACGGCTCCCGGCTCGACCTACGTGGTCACTTGCACCGTGGATGCCCGAGGTGCCTTCGAATACCGTGAGGTCTCGTTGCAACTTCGAGGCACTGGCGCAGCGCAAAACCGCTACATGCGCTATCTGAAAGCCACAGGCAACTCATGCAAAGGGCCGCCCATCATCCGAGACGTCATTGCGACAGCTGCGTCTGCGAATTGGCAGACCCTTCTGCAGGGAGCTGGAGCAGACGGCTGGTGGGATCTTGTCTGGGAAGCTTCAAATACTGGCCATGGCCCGCGGTCAGGCCCTTTTGGCTTCACACAGTCCACCAACGCTCTTGAGGATGTCCTTGGCCTAGTTGCCGCCATGGTCACAGCACGGATGAACTCAACCACGACCCATACCTTCAACAGCACCGCTGTGGTGGAAGCAACAAGAGTTGGCAATGGACAGCGATCGTCCTTTTGCTTTGCTATACCCCCGATCCTGGTGGCTATAATACTCATAGGAATGCTCTTTGGTGCGATACAAAGGCGTGCTCCTACGATCGACTCTACCGAGTTGGAGGACCTGATAAACCTAAAGGCATATGAAGTTTCCCAGAATGACATGAGAGAGAGCTGGATTCCTTGAGCCTATATCATAATACCAACTACACGTTCATGTATTTAGTTTACAACAGTCAATTTAAAGGCTCGGGGTTACTCCTAATAAGAGAATTTCGTCATTTAAACGAGGCTATTTAAACGCTTATGCAAACAACGTGATACCTGAAAGGGTTGGAACTGCAACCCGCCATCCTGTGGAGACCAGGATTATCGGAAGCTGCCTGGGCCCAAGAGAGCTGCTTCGACACCCGCTGAACAGCGGCTCGTTGTGTCCGGCTGTTGCTAGGGACGTATTGATCATCATCAAGTTGATGATGCCGCCTTGGCTCGGAGAGAGGACCGTATCCCCTAATTTTGCCATTTCTCGTCTAGCACGCTTTTCATGATTCATTTAGCCGCGAGAGACACTTTGAGTCCACAAAACAGCACGGCCAATCTGCCTCGTACAGGGACTTGGGAAAGTAGACTCGCCTGATTCCTCAGATGAGCCGGATAAAAGGCTTCAAGTGCCCCTCACTCCCCCTGGCATTCGAGTGCCGACTATTCGAAACACCTGAGCCGCCATTCTTTGAAAGCCACAAAATTTGATGCCCTGCTCGGGATTATTGAGGCGTGATTGGTTCGAGCTTGAGGAATCTGGAGTATTCAATCCCCGCACAGCTGCTTTGGCCCCATGAGATCCATGGATCAGACCAGACCATGTTCATGCGGAGAGCCCCAGGAATCTGGATAAAGCCGCCGTGAATGTTGTCCCATAGGTTTAGATATCTACGAAGTTATGGTCGAGAGAAGCATATTTAAGAGCACAAGTCCCCCCTGTGTTCCCTCCACTGTCTTTAGTTTGCACTCGTCAATCTCGTTAGACATCAGTACTCCAAGTTTCTCTTCTATACCCTCCATCCTGTTGTCATGGCCAAACCAAGCATGGAAGCAAACGACGTTTCAGATGCCAACCCAGGCGCTAAACACGTCCATACCATCGTTTCCAACTCAGCGTCCGCAGCCTTGGACACAATCACCGAAATTCATAAACCGTCCCTTTGGTCTGGAGGCGGTGCATGCATGAGCAGTGTGTCCAACAACCAAGTTACTCGACTTGGTTGGTATGTATGTATGTTTTATTACGCCCGGGAGAACTAATCTCATAGGGCCGCTAGATACGCTAAGCCAATTACACTTCCGTGATTACAAGGGAAGGTGTGTGTTTCTAGCTATTTTATAGTGAGTTAGATAGTCTAGGGTAGGCTATTTTTGCAGTACAGTATAGTGGCTCACTCGCTTATCATATACGTTAAGCTTATAAATTTCTTAGATTTTTAAAAAAATCTTTTTAATTTTTTAAAAATAAAAAACTATAAAAAAACAGTGCGAATATGAAATTCTTAAATAACTTATTATAGCGCTATGACTGCATATCTATATTATGTCTCCACCTTTGTACCAAGCTCGGACCTTCATCGTCAGATGTCGTTTGGACACTACGCCTCCTCGTAGGTTTCGGACGAAGGAAAGGCACTAGAAGCTGAATGCTACGAAACCAAGAGTCGACTTTCGACTTGACGCTCACTCGCATGTGTATCAGACCTCCCATACTTTCCTCGAGGCTGTCGAGCCTGTTTTGCGGCCATTGGCACGACATCCCCGCGTGCCTTACCAAACCCAAAACCCAGAGGCCAACTCTCGTGTAGATTTCGACTGGTGAGCGTAGGAAGAAACAAAAGGAGAGCTCGATAACTCGCCACAGGGTGCTTAGCGCATGGTACTTCCATTCTGCCCTTGACGCAGAGGTTTTCGAGGCCCACCACATATAAGTGACAGAAATGACGAGGGTTAGGGCGGAGATGACGAAGGGTAGCCAAATTGGAGCTGGTCCAGAACCGAGTGCCGAAACGTTCATGCCGAAGACCGAGGTGATCAGACTGAGAGGGATGAAGATGAACGCCGCATAGGTGAGCCGGTTGACTCGGTGAGACTCAGATATGGCCTTCTCGCTCGCTTTGATTGAGAGGAGACCAACGTGCTGGTCAAGAGTGTCTCGTAAATCGTTGAGCAACGACTTGCCCCTCTCCTCCAAGTACTTGATGTCATCGGCCAATCCGTCGACAGCAGCGGTTGATTTGAGCCGTAACACGTTCTGTTTGGCAAATGCGATCTCATCTAGCCAGCTCTGTAGACTTAAAATCATCGAATCTACAGAGTCGGCCATAATGTACGTACTCCTCCCATAATATCTCTCATTAGCGTAACGAGTGAACCAAGAGTCAAGTTCTTTGCCAAACTCTTCGGCCAGGATATGGCCAAAAGGAATGGCATATTCGATTGGGTTTGCGTCTGCACTTCTTGCCGATTTGAGATCCATAGTCCTTACGCGAGACAAATATCGAGACGACAGGGTGTCGTCTTGGAGGCTCACCGTTGGGTATAGTTCCCTTAGCTCAGACGGGAGCGGCATTTGGACGTCCGGCCAGCGGTTTTGTGTAAGTCGCCGGTTGGGGCGTGGGGGGAATGGTTCGAGGCCGTCGCGAATCAGGACCAAAACTATATATATATCTTTTAGTAATCGATGAAAGTAGCTAGTATTCTGATAGAGATAACATTGAAGGCATGTTCTTCGTCTCCTGTATGATATGCAGAAAATAAATGGGCAAGTATTTCCTCTAAGCTCAGAAGAGGAAGTGAATTACGCGTCGCTGATCTCGTTGCGAATTCAGGGGCTCTAAGGATGTGGTGTACATACCTGTCTTCTTATCTTCTGGGCAATTAGAGTTGCTCGGGTTGAGAACCATGGCCGAAAAGGTGTTGCAATTTCTTTCATGATGTCGAGATTGTCTTAATTCGAAGGATATGTTCTGCGAGGGCAAAGTATCAACCCATGGTGTTGTAAATTGTCGCTTGAACGTCGGAGGAGTTATGGTGTGGATTCGATCACCGTGAACAAAGTTTCCGTAGAAGAACCGGGGGTTGATTCGAAACCATTTTCCAATGCTCTCAACAAACTTGCGGTCAAAGTTCCAAGGATGCTCGTAAGTGAGGACGATAATTCGGGTTGAAACAGTAGGCTTTCGCCCCTCCAAAGCCTCGGAGAGATTATCGGCATCAATATCCAGATGAAAGTTCATTTGATCGTTAATCCTGTCCACAATGGCGACTCGCGTGGGATACCCAAGAATTTCCTCCCATACGCTGGCGGGTCCAGGCTCATGCCCCAGCCATTGGGCAAACCAGGCAAAGTCCGGGATAACACTAACATAATCTAGGTACGAGAAATCCTCCAGGGGTCCCTCACTATCCGCCTCGGGAAATGGAGTATTGGGTTGTTGGGAGACTTTGGAGGATTGGGCATTTTCATCGTGGCTCTGTCTTGCGTAGTTTTCGCCGACTTGTTCTGACATTTTGCGTCCCTTTTATGTTTAGACGGTGTGAAAAGAGGAATAATGGGAAGAACAAAGAAGAGTGACAAAGGCGCAAGCCAGCTAACAGATTGATAGCTGAGGGTTCGATGATGAGCCTATTGATTTCTGCCCTCCTCCTCTCCTGAGGATCCTGGCCTTCTTATATTTCAATCTCGTGGCATACCTGCCGCCTATTTTACATTCCAACGACTCCTATTGTACTGATTCCTCGCGGCTGGATCCCGGTTCCCTCCGAAGGTTGAGGCACCCTTGACGGCAACTCCGAAAATAGGCGAATCCCGGCGACCGCGCCTTTTGCCTGATGTGACGGTCAAGGTTCCCAACGTAGTAAACCGTAACCTAATTGGTTGATGTTGGCAGTTGTGACGGGGCGTAGAGTACTGAGCGTAGGGTATCACGTCCGATAATGTCAAGAAATATTCTTGAGTAATCGAATTGTATTGAAAGCTGAGGTAGCGAGAGTGTCTGTCTAAGGGATGTTGTGTGGTTTTTATAGGTAGGGTCTGGGGAGCATCTCACGATGCCCATCGTGAGATAGTGTTACATTCTCACTTGCCCGGAGTGAGAAAATGGGTCCCGCTCACTCGGTGCGAGTGAGCGGAATACGTTGATCCGTGCCGTGTGGCGACACGCATTCGATCGCGGCATGGGCCGTGACAGGTTGTGCATGGTAACACTTTCACAAGCTACTTACAGAAGCCAACTGCGAAGAAGGCAGTTAACTATAACCCCCTACTAGGTTATCCGACGAGGGAAGAGATCCGGGGCAGTGTGGCTAACAGACCGACCGACCCAGACCGGCCCCTTCGGTCTGTCAGTCTGCTGACAATTGCCGGTCGGTCGGTCTGTTAGCCACACTGATCCGGGGAACCAAGAAATGGAAGGAACAGACAAGGAGAGAAAACGTGGAACTGGGAAGGAACCAATTGAGCTGGCTGCAGAAGAAATAACTGTTGCGGTTGTAAACAACATGAGGAATCAATCCCAGGAGCAGCTAGTTAATTTACGTTGTTTTGGTGGGAGGAATTCAATTGCAAAGTTGAACGTTGTGTTCATCAATTTGCGTGGCAAGGTGGGGCGCGACGCTAAGCGCTACCCGCAAGACTGCAGCCGGAAATACTCAAGATATAGCACCAACTTGCCAGATACAGAAGGTGTCAATCAATCTTAATAGCCAATTTGTCCTTAGAATCTCCGTGCTAAAAATGTCTCTTGCCCTTAGGGAAAGAAGTATGGTATACCAGTAGCATAAGCTGTTCAGGAAGTGTCCTCACCACTGGTATCGTCTGCTTGCGGGATACCTGCGGCGGTACCCTTCCTTCCTGTAGCTGCGAAGCTGCTGGTGCGACGAGTGGCCTGCTGAGTGCGGTTAGGTAACATTATTGTCTCAGTATCTCTATTGACATGGTCAATCTTCTGATCTTGGGACGATTCGTCTGGATCGTCACCTTCCTCAACACCACTGCTGACATCGAGGCCATCGGGATAGCTATCGGAATGATATGGGTTCTCCCATCGGCTCACACGCTCCTCTGAAGATCCAGTATTGTCTATATCTGCAGGTACGCCGTCATCTTCGTCAGACGTGGAGTCGTCAGTGCTAAACGGCGGGAAGAAAATAGCCGGAGATGGCAGTTGGACCGGCGCTAGCCTCTTGATGCGCCCCGACAGATACTCAAGTTCGATGGGCGGTGGTTCTTCGCTTGGTCTTGTTTTTAAGCCGCCAAGGACAGGGCAAGAAGTTGACACCGTTGCCAGCCGATGGATGATCCCTTCTGTGCTTTTGTTCAACCTCTGAACTTGGGACTCAGAAGTCGATGGGAGGGTATCTTGCTTCGGCCGCTTAGTAGCAATAACCACCATAAAGTGATCTTCGGGGAAAACGCCGCCAAGTCCGGAGGGTTCCAAGGGCGGGTACTCTATGTACTGCTGATCGTCGGGCCAAATCAAATCCAGCTCGATATCGCTTACTGGTTCGCCGTCATCATATGTCAGACCCCGAAGTCCATTATTATCCCCATCCATGGCTGAACTCTGCTGACGTAGGATCTGGCCTCGATCAGTCAACGGTCTGTGGTTGATGAAGGAGCCAGGCGCTGTTCGCTGTGGAGGAGACGGAGTGACGTCTGATGCCTGCTGGTAATTCTTGCGGGTTTGACCGCGCGAGACCATGTGAGTGGCCGGTGACATATCAACTGGGTCACCCGATAAATCGATGCAGAAAGGTGCGCCGCTGTAGTAGATGATAGCACCTTCATGGCGTTGCTTTTCGCGAGTTGACCCGCCGGTGCAATTCAAGTCCAATCCCGGCTCGCCGAGATTGTCGCCCTTCGCTGGTCCAACAGGACAATCCGTCTCATCCATTGGAGTGTGCCTGCCGGATGAATCCTGCTGAACGAACAGTGGTTTGTAATGAAAGCTGTCGAATGGAGCGTAAAGTCGCGGATCAAATTTAGGCGTATGCTTACTTGAACCGCCAGATTGGAGCTTGTTGCCGGTGGAACGGCTAGGCTTCGGACGCCTGCGTTTCTTCTCCGAACCTTCGATGTCATCGACAAAAGGACTTTTTTGCGAGTTGTAATCAGAGCTGTCTCTACTGAATTTGGTACCTTCGGATCCACCTCGCCATCGAATCTTGCGCCCGTCAGGGGACAACTGAAAGTTGGTGCTGATTTCTGAGACGGCAGAGCGAACGAAGTCTGGTGTCATGTTCATTATCTGGAGCTGGGGCAAGTTGCAGAGCAGGTCCAGGTACACCCAGCCCTCGGCGTCAGGATGGATGTTGTCCTGATCGGGCAGTAACTCGGGGGACGGCACAAGACCCATATGCCGGATGTAGTTCATAATCTCGGATGAAATTTGAGCACGATCGGGGTCCAAATCACAGGGTCGCAGCTGCTCCGGCAGAGGCGGCACTGGGGGAGACAGCTTGATATCAGAACCGGTGCTGTTACCATTGCCTCCGGTGCCCGTGTGATCCTCATCGGGATTAGAAGCCGACCCATGGCCTCCAAAACGGCTCATGTTTCTCAAACGCCGGGATTGTTGCTCCAGAGGGAGAATCCTTGCCTCCCGGATAGGCTCGGCTCCAAGAGTGGGTGGTTCAAGGGCTGTTGATAAGCCCGTCGTCTGTGTATCCCCTACAACGCGTGCAAAAGCGAAGCTGTCACCCGGCTCCATAGACTGCTTCTTCGACATGCGGCGAGTACTGGCCTTAAACGTGAAAAGCTGTTCAAGACGACGAACAACGAGATTCTTCCGCTCCTTGTCTGTCATGATCATGTGTCGCAGGTATAGGCCATCGGGAATGTTTCGCAGATAATCCTCCACCTTTTGCTTCGATGATTTGTTTGAACTCATGATAGGACCGCTAAGACACGTGCTCGCAGACTTGGCACCAGTTGACATGGAGGCGTAGGCGGAGTCGGCTGGCCGGAAGTTGGATGGTGGAGAGGAAGAGGCATGTTCTGGCCGGGTTCCAGATCCCGAGTGTATGTGATCGCGGTTGTGTCGAGATGACTTTTTCCTCCTCAACGATGATGCATCTGGGGGCCTATCGAGATTGGCGGCAAAGTCTCTTAGAATAGCCTCGAGCTCTCTCTTCTTCTTTTCGGGCAGCCCATGGATCCTGATCTCAAAGAGCGTGTCTTTACGAAGGATGTCCGGACCTGTTTGCCTATAGCGCTTCAATTCCTCCTTAAGCTGTTGAATCTCAATCGTTAGGTCGTCAATGACACTGCGATAGTCATCAGCGCTACTGCTATGCGCCGTGCTGAGATTCGGAGAGGCGAGCTGGTATTGACTTTGGGAGTATGGATTCTCCGAATTCGACGAACTAGATTCTGGCTGGAAGAAGGGGGGGTCAACTACAGCATCGCATCAGTATCTTCCGAAATAACCCTCGGTCCCAGTACAGGCAGTCCATACTGTCCATGGGATTGTTGCCGATAGTGGCGGTCGGGTTCTGGTTCGAGTGGTCAAACCACTTCTGGGGGTCGCTTTGCCCGGTCCCATGACTGTTGCTGGAAGAGTTGCGGCGAGGACTGGCTCCAAACGAGGCCTCGCAAGCCAAACAGTAATCAACAGGCTTCTCGGACGAATTGCATCGGTGAAGAGGACGACCGGTTGGCGGCGGTTGGGTCCTAAAGGAGCTACTTCGATTTGAGGGCATTTTTGTCACGTAAGGCATGGGTGAAGTCGAAGAAGTCTCTAATATTATTGCCTAAAGATCGATGCAGCAAGCATTTCGAGGATGCGCCATCGTAGGGTTGAGCTATGGCAGATGCAGGCGACAAAAGGGTGGATGGGGGTATTTGCCATGTCAACAATGAACGACGTGAGTATCACGTGATTCATCGGCAAATCTGCTCACGCTTAATAACCAGTGCTGTGAGATCCTGGTCGGTGATCAGCCAGTAATTGGATGCGGCCACCTCCATGGTTGGCTAGAGATACAGGGTCTAGACCGTCTAGCCGCATTAGCTTCCTACGGACCACGAGATCGAGACTGACATCTCCTCCAATAATAGAGCCTTCCGATGCCAAAAAGCACATTCTCTCATTGATGACGTCCGGACCATTCTCGTGCTCCTCTCCCACCGACGGCTTTGTGGGCGGTGCTTGCCTGAACACCTTGGACAATGTGCTATGGGCTAGAACGGTCTGGGCCCGGCTGGTCTAGCCAACCCTGGCGGTGGCCCCATCTGTGCACAGGCAGCTATGGGTCTGGCTAACCTGTGATTTCCGTTTATGCCTGCTTTTGGGCATTAGGGAGTTGATTGCTGTTGAGACTTCCCCCCCTTATCTACACATGTGATGGGTCATAACCGAGTACCGGGATATGGACCCCTGTCTGCACCTTATGAATTCCAATCACCATGCAATCAACGTGGAAGCTACCAGAAGGTCCCCGAAAAGTAAATAAATAAATAAATAAACAAATAAATAAAATAAGCAACCAGTGTCATTCCAATCTGTCTATGCCCATAATCGTACTCTCGCTGTCTGGCATTATTCTGATACCAAGCTCACCCTTGCAACGCAGTCGCAATCACCACAAATTACGGCTCTAACCCAGCGCTCAATTCCGGAGCTCCGCATTGAGCCCGAGACTACGCTATAGCGACTTGGGCAATAATCTATGAAAACTTCCATCAACCCGACCCTGCCGGGTCCAGACCAGCACGGCTCTAGCGGTGTTGTAGAGGCACATCCAGCTGTGCCGTCTGAAGAATCCGCAGCTTCAGCTCCATCCTCGACTGCCAACTCAGCCCTGTCTGCACCGACTGGCAATGCTCGACGTTCCAAGCGAAGTCGCAACTTTGATGTCGTCACACCCCACGCCTGCACTGAATGTCGCAAGAAACGCGCCAAAGTATTACCGCCTCCCCTTGGTTGATCATTGCTCGTATTGTTATGTTAATTGCCGCCCTGACCATTTGTTGTGCTATAGTGCGACAGCCAAAAACCTTGTGGACGATGCAGTGCCCGGAGTATCAAATGTATATACATCCCCTACGAGCATGTGTCGAAAGCCGCCCTCCGCAGCGAGATCGACAGTTTGAGAGAGCGTCAACGCTCTATTGATCGACTCATTGCGGGCCTTGTGCAACCAGACTTGGGGGATGAAGTCTTGTCACGTTTGCGTGATGGACAGTCCGTCGACAGTATCGCCGAGCGACTTGATGAGCTTGTGCATTCAGGCTTCAGCGCTCCGTCAGCCTTCTACCAAGACATACCCCAGTTTAGCATATACAATTCTTCTCAGAGCCGGAGTAGCTCCACAAGTGAGCCCCACTCCAACGTTATGCGCTGGAAGGACGGTATGCGAAACCCACCACGGGCAAGCATTGGAGTCAGAGATGAGTCTGTAGATATTGACCGAATATCCGATGACATACCAAGATTCAGCGGCTTCCAACACGTCTTGTGGCCTCTCGGCGGGCCCGAAACTGACTCTGTACATGGAACTTGGACGAGTGTCACAAGTGACATCAACCTAGTCCACCACCTTCTAGCCTTATATTTCTGCTGGGAATATCCCACTTTCGCCCCACTCAGTAAGGAGCACTTTCTTCAAGATTTCCGTGAAGGAAGACATAGATACTGCACGCCGATATTAGTGAACGCTCTGCTTGCCCTCGGTTGCCGCTTTTCAAGCGAAGCTGTCACTCGCCTGATCCCCGACAACCATCGTACATCTGGCGACCACTTCTTTCAGGAAGCCCAGCGACTGCTCGACCAAGAAACGAACCATCACTCGCTGACTACGATCCAAGCACTTGGCATCATGTCCGTTCGGGAGACCAGCTGTGGTCGACATTCAATGAGTCGATATTACGCAGGTCAGGGCATCCGACTTGCTCTAGAGATGGGGCTACACCATGTTCGGGGCGACCAAGAGGAAGATGAACGTACTGTGGTACTGGCCACATTTTGGGGAGCGTTTGCATTAGATAAGTATGGATTGGTTGCTACAGGGACCATGATATGTCCTGCTAAGACTTATCAAGTGTATGGTCTTTGGCCACCAACTCGCTGCCGCACTTGTCCCGGTTTCCCCAGTTTCCTCCAAAACCCGTCAAAATCAAGGATATCGAAGAATCACTCTGGATTCCATACACGGACAACGGTGGGTTCTAGAGGAAAGCATCGAAGAATCCATTGGCTTGCTAACATTACTTAGGTGCATTACTCCATCATGTGTGTGCGCAGCCTTCGAATGTCTTGTCGGTATTTATATGCTTCGGTGAACTAAGCGAATTGGTCCATCAGTCGTTATACCTGTTAAATTCTCCAGGCAAGCCTTACACAGCAAAGGAGATAGGAAGTCTCTATATAGCATATCTGGAGTGGTACGACCGTATACCTGACTCTTTACGCCTTGGCCATAACTCCACTCCAGCTGTGCTGTTCATGCAGTAAGTCTATAAGAATGTTGGATATTCATCCTTGGCTCTGACGGAAACAGTATGTATTATCAATTTGCCGTTCTGAATCTCTTTCAATCATCCATAAAAATCGACACCACGCAACCGAGAATATCGCCGCCCCTTATCTGCTCCCAAGCCGCGGATGCCATCCAATCCCTAGTCAAATCCTTCTCACTTTTGTATTCTCTGCGTATGGCGCCGTCGTTTATCTCTCACCTGCTCCTAGCGTCAGCATCGATGGCCGTCACTGGTGACGCAATACCCGAGGGTTTTGGCATCCGAAAGCCGGAATCAGCGGCAACGGTGAGCCCTCATATTTCCGAGGCCATCAATCGAGGCATGGCAGACCTGTCAGAGCTAGCACCAACTCAACAGTCTGCTGAACAAGCGCTTGACATTCTCCGAGATCTAGTTGAGAAGTGGAACATAACATCGACATCGACGGCTCGCACGTCATCAATTGGATTGAATAGCAAATAGAAGGACTAGCCTCAGGCAAAGATGCGAACCACTCAACCTACTTCAATATATTGAATGGATTGATGATGCCAGGCACAAATTCCGTGCTGCGACACCAAGGCCAACGACGTAGTGTATTAGACGAAATAGAACCCGCCACGCCTTCAATAGACGATGAAATCGAGACGCTCTCCCGCACGACGCCTGTGGAAGCTTTCCTGGCAACGCCTACCTCCAGCGCGCGACCAGAAACACCTCATCAAGATCCAGAACATCAATACCTCTGGCGGTGTTTCTCCGACCATGTATGGTCACAACGTGTTCGCGATACATCATCTTGGGTATGGAGTTTTGGGTACGATGTTCAGAAGCTCAATGGCAGCCGCCGATGGGTCTGCAAACGCTGTATCCAAAACAAGAGCCCAAGACCAAGAAGCTTCGCAGAAAAGGGCATCCAGAACGCGAATGATCATTTATTCAAAGGTCATGGAATATGGGCTCCTGCTGAGGCGACGAAATCAGCGGCTCAGAAGAAAGCAGAGAAGATGAAGACCAAAGATTAAAGGTCGATCGCTGATGTGATGAGGCTCACTCCCACGCGAACAAGAGATTGCGAATAGTCTTGTTAAGAGCTTTGACAGGAAGCAGTTCCAGCGTCTTCTACTGGAATGGATCATTGAGGAGAATCACTCATTTAGCGTTTGTGAATAGGGAAGATTGCGCCAGATATTCGAATACCTCAACCCACTTGTCAAGATCACTGATGCCAATATCACCAGGATGACTATCCGCCACAAAGTTCTGTCAGCGTACGAATCACACAAGGATAAGGTTATAGCGGTGTTGAAGCAGTCATGCGGCCTGATTCACGTCTCCTTTGACGGTTGGAAGTCAGGAAACAGGCACAGTCTGTACGGGATTGCTTGTTTCTTTCGGGACGGGAATGGCCAGCCGCGCAAGCTGGTGCTTGGCGTGTCAGAATTACGAACGCGCCATTTCGGACACAACATTGCGGCCGAAATACTTGACGTCCTTGATGCCTATGGGACCCAGGACAGGATTGGGTACTTCACGCTGGACAACGCAGAAAGCAACGACAGAGCCATGGACGTTATTGGTGGCGAGCTTGGGTTCGTCGGATCGACGAGGCGAGGCCTCTGCTTTGGCCATACTCTAAATCTCTCGGCCAAAGCGCTGCTGTTCGGCCACAATGTTGGGGCTTTCGAGGAGCAGCTGTCAGGCGCAGCGGCGCTGTCTGAGACAGAGCATACACTTTAGCGTCGCAAAGGACCCAGCGCTCCTAATAGTCCAGACCGTTTGGACTATTAGTCCAGACTGCAATCCAAGATCAATAATCAATCCACGACGGGCGTTCGTGGATTGACGACTAGGATGATGCGTCCCTTGAAACGAGCCGTGTTGATCTGGATCGCACCAGTAAATTGGGCAGAAATATCTAAAACAAAATGGTTGACACAGCAACAATCATGGGTACCCTGGTTTTGTAACACCATGCCAACAACCTAGCGTACTTAGCGTCCACACCGGGCGTCCGTATTCCCTGCCCTGATCTGCAGTCTGGACTAATAGTCCAAATGGTCTGGACTATTGCGAGCGCTGTGTCTAATAGAGAGACAAGTTACAGAATTGAGATAAGACTGGAGATAATCGATGAGATAGCAAGCTTGGATAGCAGTTGGTAGAAAGCCTTCCCACTACATTAACCACTGGCTTTTAAGGTTAAGCGTTTAACAATCAGTGACGCAAGTACGACGGTATTATCTCGAATCTCCAAAAGTACATGGTCGGTACAGACAGATGGCATCTGTTAGTGCAAGTAATTAGCTGCACTACCCGTTCAAGCGCTGTTAGCCGCGATATCATGCTTTTATACCGGTACGTTATGGTATATGTCTTTGTGAGTAATTTTACTCCAGAGTGAATGCGATGTTATTGAAAATTTAGATTTTGTATGGGAGGATCGAAATTTTGGTGATGCATTAGGTAGGTGGGGCTATGCATTAGGTGGACTTGGATGGTAGGGAGCATCACACAAGATTTGCATGGATTCTGTGACCAAGAAATAAAACCCTTACTGGAATAACTACCACGGTGCTCTTAGCCGGATCCGTTCTTCCATTCTTGCGCAGTCGTCTTAACAAATTCTTTGTAACTTGCCGGAGCCTTCCCCAACAATGCAACTTGATCCTCATACTCAGCCTCATTCATTCCAAACCTATTTGCATCGAAACCTTTATACATCAACGTGATACTCCTAGCCAAAACAGGGCCAATGAAAGGTTTGAAATGCCCTTCGAAAGTCGCCAGTCCCTCTTCGTCACTCTTTGCCGCAGTAATTTCAGTTCCAAGCGCTTCCGACCAAAGCTTGGCTATGTCGACAATCGTGTACGTCTCCAAGCTTCCAATCATGACCTTCTTGCGCCCCCAGACCTGCCCATCGTCTCGCAGCGCGTTGGCCGCAGCCAGAGCAATGTCGCGGGTGTCAACTCTGCTGACACCTTTGTTGCCCAGCGGCTCATTAAAGAAGCCGTTCTTTAGCATGGCCTCCTTGCTGCGATAGTCATTGCTGAAGAACTGACTTGGCCCAAGGATTGTCCAACTGAATCCACCAGGCTGATTTCGAGGTGGCGTGCCGTATCGCAGCTTGGCTTCAATGATATGCTTGACGAGTGTGTTCCCGGCCCAGTTATCTCGGATGCCACCTGCCCGGATCGCATCAAGATCATAGTTGCCGCAGCCTGATAGATAGACTAAATGCTTGACTGTCCCGGAACGCTTGATTGCATCGAAAAGATTCATCGTGACTATGAGCTCGTTCTCGCCACTGAGACAGATGAATGCGGCCGTGACATTATGAGACTTGAGGGTGGCTTCGATAAAGCCGGGTTCCTGGATGTTACCATGAACGACTTTAACTCGAGAGTTATTGGCTATGCTACCAAGCTGCTCCTGCAAGCGATCAGGGTTGTTTGTGGGTAGAACGATCGTTGCTTTGTCATGGTTGTAGAAGAGATGATGGATAAGGTGCCTGCCGATGTTGCCAGAGGCGGCAGTGATGAGATACGTCGGCGTCGCGTTGAATGGCATGTTGTTCTCGGTTGTGGATGGCGGTTAAAAGGGTATTCACGCTCCATTGCGAAGGCCTCGTCAATTATACAGCTTGTGAACTCTCTTCAGTTGCTGAAGAATTGTTGCAATTGAAAGCGACAACAAACTCCCCGCGGTTTGTAATCGTGCCTAGATCGGATCATCTTGGTCACCGGCCCGCCCCATTGCGTTGTAATCATCCCGCTCATCCCACTCATCCCACCTATCCCACTTAATCCTAACCACTGTTGTTGAATTGCGCAGTGATGCTGGGTGTGATTGATAAAATCAAGGTTATTGTTATTATTGTCATGGTGAGAGCTCCCTAGGGGTTTATATCCCATGCGATTCCATCTAGGACTTTCAACTTTCAATCTAGGACTTTGTGATGTGACCCTGAAGTGAGGGGGAAGCTCCCAATTATTCCAACAGCAGCCGGCTGCTTGATGCTAATTGTGGTCGTTCACTCTCATCGTGAACTTGTTCACGATGCGAGTGAACAAGTGGGGCCAGGGCTTGATATGCGACACAGACTTTTGGCCTAACATTTTAGGTTGGCTCGCCTGGGGCGATAGCCCCACATGAGCCAACAGGTAACTTGGGCATGCCCTTCAGGCTGACGAGCTGAGCTGAAATCTGACTCTGTGAGCATCGCCTAACCGCATCATACGAGTACCACCGAGTGTTAATATCTCGGAATAGGACCGGAAAGCTACCTTGTACCAGATAAAGATTAGTCATCTTATAAATTCCCATCATCCTTCCGCCTGGCAACATGGCTGAGTCAAAATACGGCCGCATCCGCCTCCGCCCCATGCCTCCAGGACCCGACCTCCTCCCAGTTCCACCCCAGTACCCCCCAGGCAGAGGTGACTACCATTCCGACGAGGACAAATCTATCTTGAAGAGAGGACGCCCCCCACCCCGCGCGCCTCGGCCCTACCCTATATCCCATCACCGCCTCCAGTTCGGCGAAGGCGGGCTTCTGGAGACTTTCCTCAACCACTGCCTCCTGAAGCTATCGGCAAAGGCAGGGGCGAGTACCAAGACGCCGAAGAGGAGTGGGAGGAATATCAAGGGTACATCACATCCCACGACGCTGTGGTGCCTCCTCGTCACTCGCTTCCACCGCCCAAGGATCGTAGGAGATCCTTAAAAGCCCCCAAAGCCCCTCGACCTCTTACGCCCGAAGTATCATACAGCAGCGACCAAGAGCTACTCTCGCCTCCCACCAACCGCCGGAACGCGTCCGCATTGGGACTGATTTCTCCCCAGCTGCAGCGTTCGAAGAGTGATAGAATTCCCAAATCTGCTAGGATCAACCTCTCGCCGACCCACAGCGACTTTGCAAGGTCCTTGTCAAACGCGTCTCGGTCGTCATTCCTTGGTGACAGAGCGTACCGCTACCGGCCGCTTGAGGAACAGTCCATCAGACTGATCAAGATCCTACCGGAAAGAAAGACAATGATCAAGTGCGAGATCATCCATGTATCCCTAGAAGAGCCCCCTCGATATGTCGCCATCTCGTACGCGTGGGGAGACCCGAGAGACACGGGCAGGATCGAGGTTGAAGGATGTCCCACATATGTCTCGGCCAGTCTTCACGGCGCCCTTCAGGCACTTCGAAAGAGAGCAGAGTCGGTTCTGGTGTGGGTAGATGCTCTATCCATCGACCAGCAGAATCGAGACGAGCGAGCTCAGCAGATTCAGCTCATGCCCGATATCTACTCCAGCGCTGTGTATGTCGCGATTTGGCTGGGTCCTGAGGAAGACGATAGTTCACATGCTGTCAACTTTCTTTGCGACGTGGCTAAGGAGGCCAAGTACCCGGACGAAGTCTCGCAGCTCTTGGCGGAGGGAGCAAGGAACGGAGATCTCGCTGCTGTAGTATCCTTGTTTGAGAGAGACTACTGGAGAAGACTGTGGGTTGTCCAAGAAGTCTTCAACGCGAGGGAAATCGACGTCTATTGCGGATCTTCCAGGGTTCCATGGAACACGTATCAGCGTGCGTCAGATGTCTTCAGTCAGCACCGCGGCAACCAGGCCTTCCGAAATGATCAGATCGAGGGGAGACGCGCTGTTGGTTCACCGGATCAGTTCAGCTGCGCTCAGGTTCTGATGTACCAAGGCCCAGCGAGTATTCCTGACCTCCGAGCCTACATGGACTGCGGAGAAGCAGCTCTGCTCGAGATTCTTCGAGCGTGTCGGAGAAAGCTTGCCTCGGATCCAAGGGATAAACTCTTTGGCATTCTCGGCGTCTTGCCGGATGAGATACGCAAGGAGTTTCATGCCGACTATAATCTCCCAGTCAAGGATGTATACACCGAAGTCGTCGACTATCTCCTAACGACGACGCGATGTCTTGACGTTATCTGCGAGGCAATACACTTTCCAGTCCACACAAGCTCAGCCAACCTACCCTCCTTCATCCCGGATTGGTCACACATCCCGCAGACGACGTCCTTGGGTTGCAAGTTCGGCTTCTCTGCATCAGGGAATACCAAGGCTCGCTGCGAATTTCTCGACTACCGACTGAACAAGCTGCAAATAGAGGCAATACCCCTCGATACGATCAAGACGAGAGGCGTCGCAGTGGGTACCCTCTGCAACTTGGGAGACTACCTCATGGCCTTTTTGCACTGGAGGGCATTGCTCCTAGACGCCTTCAGCCAGGAGAGCGACGCGTCTAGTCAGGCGGCCGAGGAACACTTTGCAATAACGCTGTGTCTCGGACAGATCCCAGAGCCATATAAGGGAGCGAGTGAGTGGGTGGCGGCCTGCTACAGTGTTTTTGCCAACTTGATCCGCGAGCGGCTGCCGTATCTGCCCCTGGATCAGACCTTGCGGGAATATCTGCATTTGGAGGTGGGCGTGCAGCCCGAGGAGAGGAGGGATTTTTTACAGAAGCAGATTGGAGATAGGATGATGGGGCGGTGCTTGTGCATCACCGAGGAAAACAGGATCGGGATGGGATCAGGGTTCATGCTCCCTGGGGACCAGGTCGTGGTGCCCTTGGGTTGTTCAACCCCTATTCTGCTGAGACCTGAGGGTACCCGTGGCGAGTACCGCTTTGTGGGGGATGTGTATATCAGCGGGTACATGGATGGGAGGGCTATTGGGCAGTGGAAGGCAGGGCAGAGGAGCTTGAAGAAGTACGTACTGCATTAAACATGCCGAGTTTTCTGATCACTTTCTCCTCTGTCATGGCGCCATGGATACACATGGTGTGTTCTACTTGATGCTCGACTCACCGAGGCCAGCCCAGCGGTGGTATGAATGCATGTATTTTAGAGTGGCAGGAAATCAACTTTAGCTACCAAGTTAGGGCTGTATGGCTGGCAATCCGTATTTATCCCATTGCAGGAAACGAGGCTGTGATCATGCCTTGCATAACCTCGGCATATTCCAGTGACGATTTGACAGTTCGAGTCAGGTGACGTCTCAGGCAGCTGAACAGTTGGTGGACAAGATAAATGATGTGATTCTCAACATCAGCTCAAAGCCCAACATACGATACCCGTCCATCCTCTTTTGCGATTGAGACACCGCCGGCTGCCAAATCCCACAACTCATCCAACTGGTGATCCACAATGCTCTGTCCAGCATGCTCCTGTCATTTACAACACGAGTTCAAGGGTGCTATTCTGAGGGAGCTCAGCAGGACATCCCTAGGTATTCAGTCGCGGGGGGGGGGGGAGGCAAAGCCTCCCGACCGGCCAGCGCAACCCCGGTCGATCTAGCCTGGCCAAGAGAAACGCGCCAGCGTCGTCGCAGACAGCAGAGTGGATAGATGGACCCGTCGCCATATCAGGAAGTCGGCGATAGAAATAGATATGCCGGAGCTACCTTATATCGAGCGGACACGCTGCGGAGAATGATGACAGTATCGTTATACAGCCAGCACGGCTGTCATGACGATAAGTGTGGTTGATGTAGCCGTGGGAAGCTGCGCGCGTTGTGCGCGTCTGGTTGTGTCGGCGTGTCTGTTGGTCAACTTCTATAAATCGGCCTGCTGAGTCTTGCTAGATGATAATCAACCTGTCAGGAGCAGTTCCTTGACACTCAGTCCTAGTGTTCTATCATCATCGTCATTATTCTACACCCCGTGATGTGCCTTGTGTACGAAGCCATCGGGTCAGTCGAAATTTGTCAAGCTCCGGATACCTTCGCTTACTGGTGAAGGCAAGGATCACGATCATCGTGAACAAGTTCACGATGAGAGTGAACGACCACAACTAGCGTCAGGCAACAGCCTGCTGTCTATGAATCGGCAGACTAAACACGGGTATAAGAGACCGACTCTTGTCGCTCCTTTAGATAAGAAAGGACACGCTCATTTTTAATCCTCAATCTACACTGATCTTTTGTTCGATGTCTGCATTCATGTATCGGTGCTAGGTTGACAAAATTGCCCTTTCGAGTTTCGCGGTCAATACGCTAGCCTATTTTGGACTTAGTGCTCAAAACCTCTAGCCAACCAGAATTTAGCCGTCGCACACTAACTTCATTTGATTTTTACGGTCACGCACTAGCTTAATCAGGATTTCGCGGTCAACCTCAGGGGCAAGCTCATCTCATCAAGCTGTAGGAACTTCAAGACAGTCCAAGTCAATCATTGTAACACTGCATCTTGATCACTATGCCCGAAGCACCCAAGAAGCGTGGGCGACCTCGACAGTACGATACACCAGAGGAGAAAGCAAGGCAAGATGTCATTGCTAAACACGCTCATTAAGTTCTTGCTCCTCAGATAATTCTCATCAAATTGACTGGTGCCATCAATGATCCTTGTGGAGCCAGTTGTCTGACAGGCTGTGCTCCTCTTAGACATATGTAACTTAGACCTTTTAACATTACCGACAATTATTCGCTTCATCAATTGGACTTGACCCTGACACCGGCCTCATAACTCCAGATGAATCCTGCTTTCCCCTATCCGTGCCTCGACTGGAAGTGGAGTACTGCCTGTCAGAGCCGTTCGTTGCGCCGTGTGAGGTGCTGGTGCAGAATAACACCCTGCTGGTTGTTTGCATCTTTTGTCTCGCGAAGTCTGTATTCTGTCTCGCTTCTATTGTTCGAGTTCGGCGCCAGAACCCATTAATCACCCCGGGTGATGCCGTGGAATCGTTCATCACGAGACCCGACCCGACCACTAAGAACATGTGCTGGGTGACTCGGCGGCCGAAGCTGTTGGAGATCACAAGTGTGAGGCGACCAAGGCGGTGGCAAGGTGTGGAAGAAGGAGGAATATTCTACAAGAGATCGTGCCTGTACATAAATAGTGGTTCCCCCACTGCACTTTTAGGATGAATTAAGCAATAAGCGTCTTCTCATTTCAACACTTTCCAGCTATGCCAGCCCACACCATAATAGACTGACGAGCTTTTCCGTGTTGTTGAACATTGACTAAGTCCTTACGAAGCTTTTCATCAGGCCGGCGAAAGACCCAGCCGTCTGGGTTATTCGGAGCGTTTTGAACTATGCACTCGTCTGTGACGCAGGCCTGCGGGAAAGTCAGCGGTAGAACCCTCTGTCTTTCAGGGCTAATTTACTAGCAAAAGCTCGTCAATCCGAGGGATCCAATACTCAGCAAATTCAAGCCGCTCTTTTGCATCGTCCTCTGATAGTGCGATACGTCTTTTGGACCGCCATTTGCGGCGCCAATAGCTCTGAAGCCGTCGCTGGAGGGTCCTCTTGCTTATATTCAAATCGAGCTCTAGAATCAGGTCGTTCCACGTCAGGTGCCGATGCCGGTTAATAAAAGAATTCATCCTCACAATCTGTATAGCCGTGAGTTTCTTTGGCCGCCCTCCACGAGGTCTCGAGTGGTTGTAATGGTGTTGTTCCCAGCGCCGCTTTGTGCGATAGACGGTGCCCGGATCCGTGCCGTAGTCATCTGCGACATCCCGATACGATTTACCGGCATATATCTCAGCTACCATCGCAGATCTTTGCTCGGGAGTAAATTCATGATTTCTTTGGCGATTTCCGCTTATTTCAGTGCCAAAATTGCGTGTCTCAGGTGCCATTTTGGGTGGTTATTCTTGTTGAGATGAGCATGTTGTATTGATTAAAGAAGAAGAAAGACTAGCGCGAACCAGCGAAAGCTATAGACAAGAAGACATCCACATCCCAGCCACCAATGGATCGGAATAGCCATTGATCCGTCAAAGCAACGGATCTCAACACTCCCACTCGAGCCATTGGTGCGAGATGTTTCTGCGTAACAGAGTGTGGCCTCATTAAAACCTCAAAAACACCTTCGTGGGTGAAAAATAGGAAAGAGCTTCTATTACCACACCTGCGTTGGATTGTTCGGTCGCCGGGGCCTTAGCACCCTGGATCCCCCAGATTGTTTGATGATTTGATATTTGTGAGGCGGACAGCCTTGAGTTTCTGGTCACTGGAGCCTTAGCACCCCATATCCTCCAGATTGTTTGATGTTTGGATGAAGCCTTGGAATCTTCGATCACTGGAGCCTTAGCACCCCAGATCTCCCACTTCATCACGGACAGGTGGTTTTGATGTTTGGATGAAGCCTTGGAATCTTCGATCACTGGAGCCTTAGCACCCCAGATCTCCCACTTCATCACGGACAGGTGGTTTTGATGTTTGGATGAAGCCTTGGAATCTTCGATCACTGGAGCCTTAACACCCCAGATCTCCCACTTCATCCTAGGTTTAACGTTTGTTTGATGTTTGATGTTTGAATGAAGCCTTGGAATCTTCGATCACTGGAGCCTTAGCACTCCAGATCTCCCACTCCATTCTAGGTTTATATTTTCCGAAATAAATGTAGAGGACATTGATACTATCCTTTGTTGATATTGACGGCTGACTACGATAGTCGAACTGTCTTGCTTTCTTTGGCCGGATCCGATTGAGCAGGTTCCGTTGTATGTCTCGTAGGACTGTGGTTGTTAAGGCTGAAGAAGCCAATCCAGCGGCGTTCGCTGCGTTTTTTGTGTTTTTGTGTTTTTGTGTTTTGTAGTTTTGTAGTTTTGTAGTTTTGTAGTTTTGTAGTTTTGTAGTTTTGTAGTTTTGTAGTTTTGTAGTTTTGTAGTTTTGTAGTTTTGTAGTTTTGTAGTTTTGTAGTTTTGTAGTTTTGTAGTTTTGTAGTTTTGTAGTTTTGTAGCTCGGCCATGTGCACCTGCAATGGGATTCTTTTGCAATTGGATCCTGTGTGATCCGTTTCTGAATGAAATGGCTCTTGTATGTACGTATTGAGCGTTCAGTTATAGCTGGAATTGTTGTAGAATTTGTTATAAGAAGCCGAGGAATTCCGAGCTGAGGACCTGTGGGTCGCTTGGAGGCTCGATGAACGAGATAGACTGTTGGGCACCCATTCTCTCCCACTTGGGGCATGATGAAAAGGGATAAAAGAAAAGAGAAATCGTGTGAACTTGATATAATAGACTTTCGACGCCGCTGCTTCCAAATCCCAAGTCAGTTTGTTGGTAGGTTACTTGGTTGTCGAGAGATCGCGGAGTGTCAGTTGGCCAGGTGTTCCCGGCCACCTCCTTTTCTCATGATCCATACTTGCGTGACCAACAGCGAATCATGGGTTGGAGAGGCCCAGCGCGTTGCGAAACACGATAAACCGGTCTTTTGGGAGAGCTTTCGTAAGTCCGTCTGCGATTTGTTGCTCGGTTGGGACATATTGGAGTTCAACGTCTCCATCCGAGACTCGTTCTCGAACGTAATGCCATTGAAGATCAATGTGCTTAGTCCTGGCGTGGAACTGTGGATTTTTGGCCATTGCAATTGCCCCTTGATTGTCCCCGTAGAGAATAGTTGTTTGAAGGTCTCCATGTTTGTATTGGGCCAGAAGTTCGCGCAGCAACCCTCGTAGCCAGATCGCCTCTTTGGTGCATTGTGTTTGTCCCATGTACTCCGCTTCGCAGGATGATAGTGCGACCGTTGGTTGTCGTTTGGAGTTCCAACTGATGGCGCCTGTGCCGACGTTGAAGACGTAGCCAGCCGTTGATCGTCTGGTGTCGTGATCGCCAGCCCAGTCTGAGTCGCTGTACCCAACTAACGGTCTGAGTGGTCCGCTGAAGGTGAGTTCCAAGTCGATCGTCCCTCGCAAGTACCTCATGATGCGCTTGACGGCTTGGACGTGTTCGTTGGTTGGGTTTCCCAGATATCGGCTGCAGAGGGAGACGGCAAATGCGATGTCTGGGCGAGTGCCAAGCATGGCGTACATAAGTGACCCAATTGCTTTTGCGTACCATAGTTTCGTCGTTTTAGGAGCTCTGTATTCGTCTGGGACAGGTTGGAATTTTGACGTGCTCAGGGGAGTTGTGACTGGCTTGCTCTCCCACATGTCAAATTCCCGTAGGACCTTCTCGACATATGCTCGTTGGGAGAGGAAGATGGCCTTGTTGCGTCTGTCTCTCCGGACGGACATTCCCAGATAGTACTGACACGGGCCAAGGTCAGTCATTTCGAATTTCTCGCTCAAGGCGGCTTTGATTTGGCGGATTTCTTCCTTATCGGGACCAGCGATTAGGAGATCATCCACGTAGACGGCGATGTAGGTTGTGCCACGGATGAAGACGCCAACGTCGGCGTTGAGTGGTTTGAAGCCGAGGGTTTCCAGGAAATCAGATAAAGTCTGGTACCAGATTCGGGGAGATTGTTTGAGGCCGTAGAGAGCTTTCCGCAGTCGGAAGACTCTGCCTGACTTGTCGTCGAAACCCTGTGGCTGAGTCACGTAGATTTCTTCTTTGACGCCGCCATAAAGGAAGGCAGTTTTGACATCCATCTGTTCCAGTTCAAGGTCTAGGGCCGCAGCGATGGCGAAGATCATTTTATAGCTCATCGGCTTGACCACGGAGGCAAACGTTTCGTGGTAGTCGATTCCCTCTTTTTGTTCGAAGCCTCTGACGACGAAGCGAGCTTTGAATCTGGTAATCTCGCCATCCTTTCCCCGTTTGAGCTTATACACCCATTTGCCTTGGAGGGTATGTTTTCCTGGAGGCAGGCTGACTGGTATGAAGGTGCCGTTTCTCATCAAGGAGTCGATTTCGTCAATCATGGCTTGCATCCATTGTTCGCTATGAGGCGAGTTCATTGCTTCGGCAAAGGTTTTGGGTTCGGTCGGTTCAAGGTTGTTGGCGATCATAGCCAGGTGAATGGCGATCATGGTGAAGCGCCACTGGTTTTGTTGGGCTGATGGGTCTTGTTGAGCTAGGACTGTGTATCTTGATGGAATTTGTCCTCGGGTTTCCCGTACTGGAAAACGTTGTTGGGGATGACCGTCGGCTGCTTCCGCAACGACTTGGTGTTCGTCGACTGCACCGTCGGGGCTTTGTGTTCTTTCTGGAGTCCCCAGTTCCACATGGAAGCTTGGCTCGTCTTGATTCAGTTGATAGGATTGGCTGGGGGCTGACTGTATCTCTTCGTCTGTTCTGATGTTTTCGGTTAGGGGTATAGTTGGAAGAGATGGTGTGAGATCCATCCGTTTTGCGTTGGGTTCGTCAGTTGGTTGCTCGGATGCAATTCGTTTTCTCAGCAGGGATTTCTCATCGAACACGACGTTATTCGCAAAGAATATTCTTCCATCGTCGTCGACTAAGACGTAGTTTGTGCTCCCTTGATAGCCGAGGAGTCGGCAGGGGACTGTCTTGTCGTCCATCTTCTTCCGTTTGGCTGAAGGCATCTTTGCAAAGCCTCGGCTGCCGATAACTCGGAGATGGGAGAGATCCGGCACTTCCTTGTGCCATGCTTCATAAGGTGTGATTTGACGACCCGAGGCTGGTGAGAGGTTTCGTACGTATGCCATGGCTTTGAGGACGTATGGCCAGAATTTCTTTTCCAGTCCTGAATGGATGAGAGTCGCTGTGAGCTTCTCGAGTAGGACACGGTTTGCTACTTCGGCCACTCCGTTTTGTTCGTGCTGCTCGGTAGCAGAAAAGATCATCTCAATCATCTTGTTTTCGCAGTAGAGAGTGATTGCATCAGCTTGGTTTTCTCCCCCTCGATCGAGGCGAAGGTAACGGCAGCGACGGGTTGGTGTCTCGGCTTGTTCCAGAAGTTGTCGAAGGCAGTTGCCAAATTCGGACTTTTGCCTGATTGGGAAGACCCAGGTCATTTTGGTGAAATCGTCTATGAAGCAGGCCCAGTATCTATGGCCGTCGATGCCTTCGTCTGGGAAGGGGCCAGCGATATCGCCATGCAGGCTCTCCAGTGGTCTTGTTCCTTTTCGAATGCATCCGCGGTGAGGCCTTTCCTTCATGCGCCCTTTTACGCACGCTTCACAGACGTTGGAGTCAGATAGAGGAGTGATGCCCGTGGACATCTTCATGAGTAAATGCACGTTCTGTTCTCCCAAATGGCCGAGTCGGTCATGCCAGATCTGCAGTTTGGGGTCGCTGACAGAGTATGCGGCCATGGCAGTGTGCAGTTGTTGGTCGTCCTCGTCGATCACGTACAGACCAAATTTCCTAGTGGCGCTGAGGATGACTTTACCGTGGCTTGTAATGACGGCTCGTCCTTTTCGAAATAAAATAGTTGCTCCATCTTCCTCGAGGGCTGAGACCGAGACAAGGTTGCAGTGAGCGTCTGGGACGTAAAGTGCCTTATGAAAGATCGTTGTTCCTTTGGCATTGTTCCGTATGGTTCTGAGGGTGTATGTGCCTTGCCCCGCGGGCATAATGGCCGAGCCAGCTATGCCGTTGATGGCAGAGCCGGTGAATTTCTCGAGTGATGTAAAGTTCTGTCGACGGCAGAACGTGTGGGAGGAGGCGCCACTGTCCAATACGTGAATTCGCTCGAGCAGCCCGGACGGCTCTGATGCAGCCAGGCCAAACTGGGGTTGAAAGGATAGAAGGGCCGCGTTTAAGAAGGCGACGGCGGCAGTGTGATCCTCGTCGAGTTCCAGTGACGAGGTGTTCTCCTTTCTCTTCTCAAGCTTGGCTTCTCGTCGTCCACTCCGAAGTGCTCGTTTTCTTCTGAACTCCTCAAGAAGGTCGGGGTGTAGGCCAAAACATCCGGCCTTGGTATGACCTGGTTTGTTGCAGTGGCCGCACGTCTGAGCTACTCGTTCTTTTCCAGGGCCACGCATTCTAGCCAGCAGAGCCGTTTGCGTCTTGGCCTTTTCTCGTTGTTGAATGTTCATTTCCTCTTGCTCTGCGGCGGCAAGAGCGATTTCGAATGTTACGGCAGGTTTGGTTATTTCTCCGTTGGAGCCTCGCTCGGGTAGCAAGTTGTGGTTTTGGTAGAAGGCAGTGAGGAACATTTCGTATTCGGGGCCAAGTCCGGTTAGGAACTTATTGATGAATTGAGGCGTGCCGATTTTGCATGTCTCGTCTAGTTGCAAGAGTTCAGATTGAGCTTCTCGCAGCCGTTCTGCAAAGTTCATGACTCCCGAGCATTGGTCTAGGGTGAGGCAGTTGTATCGTCGGTCGAGCTCTTGGAAGACCGCACTTCCTTTTGGTTTGAAGCGCTTCTCAAGCTCATCGAACATCTCCGTGACGGTCTCCTTGTCCTTTACCTGCTCCCTGGCGTTGTATCCAAGTCGATTGAGGACGGCTCCGCACGCGCGTTCCTGCTTGGAGAGCCAGTTGTCGATCTTTTCGACGGTCGCGGCGCTGGTGCCGGTGGGTTTGTCCTTGTTTCGTTTGAACAAGTCTCCGTATCCCGACATTGTGAGATGGTCCTTCATTTCTCGGCTCCAGTTGATCCATCCGGCTGTCGATTCTAGCTTCGGGATGTTGGCTAGGTTGCCAAGTGTTCCAGTCGATTCCTTCGAGGCCGACATGCTTGAGGATGGGTTCCTTGATGGCTGGACGAGAGAAGGCGTAGGAAGAGTGTGAGGTAGGCTCAGGTGAATCTTCCCTTTTCGGTGTAGCGATGTCTCTTGCGAGCGCGAAGCTGGAGTTCTGATCGTTGTTGATGGTATCGGCAACGGGTGCGTCAGAACTCCCACTGGATGTAACGTGGATTTGTTCTGGTTCTGATGAGGCAATCGAGGCAGCTTCAAGGCTCCAAATGCTGGTTGGACTTGCGTCTGAAAGCGAGTCGTCGGTGTCCAAGTGGGTTGCCCTAGAACCTATTGGAAGGACTGAGGGCTCACTTAGATCGTAGGATATCGCATATCACCACCAGGTTCGTGCGACCGATGCGAAACGCGGCTCGGACCTTAGGTCGTGTATCCCGTTTCATCCGGTTTCACATGCGGTTTCACGTCCGGCTTGTCGCATCAAGTACTCCAGTCCGAGAGAGGACCACTCGAAGATGCAAGGTCTCAAAGGTCCTGTGCAATCCATCAACAGAATTCGACAGCGGAAAGTTTGTCAAAGTCAGCGACACGATGAGGAAAATGTTGCTTGTGGAGGAAACAAAACAATGTCGGTTTCTAGAGCGGTCTAGCTCTCAAATTAGAGTCGTGTGAGGCCATCATGAGGCCGAGTCTCGAGTAAAAATTTTGCGCAAGTATTTTGGTCGAGAGGCTGGTGACGGATGAGGCCGGGAGGCGTGCAAAATCAAGCACTTGATTCCTAGATAAGGCGGCTAGCAGTATTCAGTGAAAATTCGGGTAAGGTGTGATGAGTATCTTTAACGCAGTGGAAGGAGGCGGTTAGACCTCGAGTTATATTGGAAATTATGATTAGGAGGATACTCAGCTGTAAGGTGGCTTTCCGGGCTCATAACCTGTTGAGATGAGCATGTTGTATTGATTAAAGAAGAAGAAAGACTAGCGCGAACCAGCGAAAGCTATAGACAAGAAGACATCCACATCCCAGCCACCAATGGATCGGAATAGCCATTGATCCGTCAAAGCAACGGATCTCAACAATTCTCGTATTGAAATTGAAGCCTGTGCCGCGAAGTCGCATCGTGAAGCGGGGTCGGGCCGGGGTGGTTGTTGTCAGACTTTTGGCACGTGATTTTAGTACTTCTATCATAGGCTAAAATAAGGGGGGGATTAGGTATCTTTGATCCGATGCATTTTAATTGGCTGCACCCCCCGGCTGTGACCTGGCGGGAGGTTTTCCACAGCTCAAGGGATAGAATAGCGATATTTAATCATTTTGAAGCGTCCTGGACGGCTTTCTAATCGAGGTCAGGCCAATATTGGTCTCTCCAAGAGAAAATATTTTGACTTGGCTTTGGAAGAACATTTTGGCTAACTTTAGCGGTGAGCACTGGACGCCGAGCATCAACGAACCGATCATTGGCTCATGGGCAAGCAACATGCCCCATAGGTGTTGGTGCTTCAAGGAACTTTGCATATGTGATATGTTACAATTGGCTTCGTGGCAATTTGACAGGGGCCCGCCGGTAATAAAGAGGAGGTTGTACGCATACTCAATTTTTGAAAATTCGCTCAATCAACAAACTCAGTACCGTCGCGAACCACTAGACCTGTAAAATGGCTGAATTAAATCCCGTTTTGCTGCCTGACGATGATGTTTGACCTCCCGACTCAGCGAAATGACTTCTGATCAACTAACTATTGACCCAGGTCATCGACGACGGTGACTCGGCGATCGGCGACGTAAGCACGTTTTGATTGCCCAAATGGTGACTGTTGCTGACTTGACCCTTCCCAACAGGATGCCGCATCGTCAACTCAGAGTCTTTCCAGCTCCATCGTCCAGTATCGCAAAGAAAATGGCAGAACGTATCATGCATACAAGGATGGAAGTTAGTTGAACGCGTGGATTCAATCTGGCAGCGCGACCTATCTAACCGTTGAATTTAGAATACAATCTTCCCAACGACGACCTTGAGAATGAGAGACTAGGTACGTCGCGTTAGAAATTTGGCATTCGTGTTTATGCTCACTGTGAAAAGATTTGCAGCATCATCTATTCTTTCTGACCTACGCTGACAAGCTCGGGCTTGCGCCTCCAAACGAAGTCGACTCAAAGGTCCGGCGGGTCCTTGACTTGGGGACCGGCACAGGCATTTGGGCAATGGATTTTGCTGATGAGCATCCGGAATCCGAGGTATGGCTATTTGATGTCGGATCCAAGCCCTACCGCTCACGGCAAGCACAGGTCACTGGCGTTGATCTTTCGCCCATCCAGCCTAGCTTGTAAGGCTCTGACTCGCGTTTCTACTGGTTCGCGCTAACCTTCATGTAGTGTTCCTCCTAACGTCCGATTCATAATTGATGACATCGACGAGGAATGGAGCTATTCGGAGCCTTTTGACTATATCCATAGTAGAATGATGAACTTTAGCGTTGTGGACTGGACCTCATACCTCCACAAGATCCACGAGTAAGTAATATTTGCGGTCTATCGCTAGTTGAAGGATGTATTCACTCTCCTAGTAATCTGACCCCCGGCGGCTATGTCGAAATCCAAGAGATCGACATCAACATGACATCCGACGACGGCTCTCTTTCAGACAACCACCCACTCTTCAAGTGGAGGAATCTCCTTAAAGACGCATCCGTCAAACTCGGTCGGCCTTACGCCAGCTTCGACGTCATCACAAAGGCCATGACCGAGGCTGGTTTTACCAACCTTGTAGACACTCGCTTCAAGTGGCCAACGAACCGATGGCCCAAGGACAAGAAATACAAGGAGCTCGGCATGTGGAACAACGAAAACACAAATGCCGCTTTAGAAGCGCTGTCGTTGGCGTCGTTCACAAGAGCCTTTGGGTGGGGTCGCGAGGAGGTGACAGTCTTGCTGGCTGATGTCAGGAAGGATCTGAACGACCCGAAGGTTCATGCTTACTGGCCAATGCATGTAGAACCCTGCTCATATTGCAAGATCCATGAGCTAATCTCTACAATAGCTGCTCCATCTACGCGAAGAAACCCGAAGCGTAAGGCCTTCCATAGTTCAATGATTGCTATAATGCTATTGAAGGATTGGGTTGCGCGTATCATTTTTTGACATCCCAGAGTATCCTGTAGCTGCTCAAGCGTTCGGATATAGTAGGTAGTCGCAGCCTACGATTAACGAGATTCAATATCACTTCACTATTTCATGTTATATTGGTGATGAAACTAGTCTCGTGAAGAATTAACTGGACTCTTGCGAATCAGCGTACAAGCGTGATTCTCCAATGTCCCAAGGCTAAGGCTTTGACTATAAACCATATATTGAAGGACACTCCAGCGATATGGTGGTACTCCTCAATATGCGTAGAGATGAGTTTACCAGAGGTGGCCCTGTCTTGTTCTACCCCATTAACCATTCAAGAGTTTGCATCACATAACACTGGCTAAGCGATCGTGTACATCTACATTGACCGACGGGGGGAAAAGAATATGATTCTTATAATAATAAATAACTGAAACAGACTTGTCGGGAAGTGGAACAGGAAGGCCCAGCAGAATAACCCACGGGGTATGCTATGCGATGCGGTGTTTAGTTCACTGCTCGGCACCAAGTCCCCCAATTTCTATTTAGCACGGTACACATCTGGACACTTGACCTTTTACAAGCAAGAACATGATAAAAACAGGGAAATCACTCACTATTCGTGAGGCCCAATATGAAGATCTCAAATTACAAAGTGAACTTGGCTCGCTAGGAACCAAAATATGGCTCCTCGAATCTGGTTATTATCCTGAAGGCAGTTCCTTACCTCCTCTTGTGATTGCATTTAATGAACCTCGAAGGATGGTCAATTAGACTGACACCGAATGGCTTCCACTGCACCCTCTCTGGCTTGGCAAGGTCATCGCGAATGATCGACTACAGTATCATCCTCTCCGGTTGCCGTAGTAAATATGGGCAGTCGCGTACATTGCAGCAACGACAGGCGAGTTGTCCTGAACTAGCAATACCATCAATCAATCACGTTCACTAGGCTGAACTTTAAACAAAAGTTATCGCCATCAACATTGAAAATAAGACGATCAATAGCCCTGAAAAGGAAGCTTGTATGCCGCTGGCGTCCTAGAGTCGGGACCAAATTAATATATTTTGGGCCATATTCTACTCCCCATCTTGATGTAGTTACACCATTAGGACTAGACCATCTTTTTTATCCGGCGATGGCCCTACAAAGGAGATAATTAATTAAACCCGGCCTACACGCCTCTTGTTTCTACTCAAAGACGAAAGATAGAAACGGCCTTGGTTTGGGGGTCATTGCTCTCACATTCGTACCATCGCTCAAGTGCCCTGTAGCTAGCTTCCAAAGCTCTCAGGCCATGGCTTCGACGCGGGGCGAGGGACCATAGACATCGATGGGATGATCTACATACGTTATCTCTTCTCCGGGAAAAGGGAAAACTGCGTCGATCCGCTGCCGGTTTTGGTTTTGATGGAAACCCCTGTCGAGGACCCCATGAACCGCTTGTATACTATCTTACCATCTTCATCGCGGACACGCTATTGTGATCTACGCCCCACTTGCCGTCTGGCCTCATTACTCCGTATCACGGTGATCCACAATAATGATCCACAACCCCAACAGCTGTCAGGCTGCAATAACGACGGAATAGTCTCCCCTCCCAGATCCAATGTCTCCTCAGGATGCACGCCTTGAACAACGCAAAGAGGGTAGTTTGATCATTGACCACTAACCACCGCTCGGGCCTCCCTCAAACGTAGCACGGCTGATCAGGCGCCCCCGCAACCCCCTAGTAAGCCACCTCAGCTTGACCAAGGCAACGTGCATTTCGGACGGTAAAAGTATAGGACTGTTTTGGTGTTACTGCAGGTTTGAGCATCAGGCAGCGATGGGTCAATGCATTTCCGGCAACGTTGGCTGAGAAAAACACCGCATCCTGCCGCCTTGGCTGCTGCCAGTAGACAACCAACTCATGGGTCTTCGTACCGGTGAGGTAAGACAGGAAGCTCGGTTACAACCAACACCTGCAATGCAGCAGCAAGTTTTTCCCTCTAAGGGCGAATAGACAATGTAGATCTAAGCGACCTGCGTGGAGCGGACCCCTCCGCCCTACTATTGATGCTGGCAGCAACCGACACACCTTCAGCTACTCACTGCTGCAACCTTCAGTGTCACCTTAAAGCTGAGGCAAGATACCACGGCCAAAGATTCCCAATCCGGTCGCACTTGTTGCTTAGTCGACGGTTCTCCCCCACCACGATTTCTTTGTGCACCTTCCTTCAAGACAATTCCATCTTGCCGCCTCTCACCAAGGCACGTGACCCGCCAAGCTCAATAAACGCTTTCTTGGCTTTTAGAGTTACTCACCTCTACATTTGTCTGTTGATCAAGCGCCCCTGAAGGTCTGATACCCATGGGCCCCCGTCACGACTTGATCAGCTGCCTGCAATCAGGCACCAATCTGGCGTGTGCGCATATCCGCCCTGCTTGTAAGACCCCTCCGACGGGGCTGTTATGGCTGCGGCCGGTCAAACAAGCCGTCAATGGGGTCTTCGACAAGGGTTTCCATCAAAACCAAAAACGGCAACAGATCGACGCAGTTTTCTCTTTCCCCGGAGAGGAGATAAGGTAGATCATCCCATCAGTGTCAAGATGTCATTTGGTATAGAGGTGGATACTCATGTGTGTCTTGGAACGGAACGAGAGGGATGGGGAGTTATGGCCGTGCAATAGTTGGTCTCGCTCACCAGCCACCAATCAAATAACGTTCATGACAGGATCCCTGTAGCAGGACCGGCTCATTTCCCTCCCCTGTGAAGTGATGTGGCACTCATTGGTCTGGAGTCACAGCGCCATAGGATTCACCCAGGTCCCCGGAAATCGCCGGCAGGTAATCCGCGAGGCATCTTGTTATGTAATCAATCCATCCACGGTTGGGGCCTCGCAATGAATTTTCACTTCTCTCACCCGCAATATCTGAAGCTGTCACCTGCATCGGTAACGGAAAACTTTTATCATGTCGTGCTTTATTAGTTACGGCTTTACCATGTCTCATGACTGTTTGGGTCTCTTCTTTTTCTTTTCCTTTTTTATCTTTCTTTTTTCTTGTCTGGCTAGTTATCTCCTCTACTGTGCGAAGACTACAGCTGAGTCACCCGCAGGGATCTAGCCCAATTGAGACCAGCGTATTTTCCGTGACTTCATGAAGCATTGCTCTTAGGAGGTGTGGCGAGTACCGGGAAGTTAATGCTCTATCCTGATATCGAGTCGATACTCTAAGATCTGTTAAGATACTAACTGCGGGGCGAGTGACCTGCTGTAGTCTTCGCACAGTAGAGGAGATGGCACCTGCGAGCGCTGATTCAACGGCATGGACAGTTGTCAATGCAGGTCCTCTTTTTCTATCGCAACTTATCCTCAACAACAAGTTCATCTTCTTCGCGATCTCACATCCCAAGTCAAGAAGCCCCGACGATTTATGGCAGATTACGAGATTGTTGAGACGCCCAAGACCTTCGCATCTCACTGACACTGAGCGAGACATCCACCCACACACAAGCGTGTTTCTCTCAACTCGGCTAAAGCCAAAACGCAAACTCACCGATTTCCTCCCAAGTTTTCAAGCCCCGACATCATTCGGGAGGAAAAAGAAAGTCTACATCGCATCTCCATCACCATTTCGAGCGCCGGCTACGTCACTGTCTTAAACCAAGCATCGTGACTGGGCCCGATGCGGTCTTCCATGTCTCACATCGTGAACCGATCGATTGCGCACTCCTCACCTTTTCCGCCTCTTGCGCCAGGCGAGGTGGAGATCGAGTAGTGCTGACTGTGACCTCGAGCTTCCTATGCCCTCAGTCTCCCAACGCACAGTCTCTCGACTCTTCCGTGTGCTCGGACTCATCGCCGAGCCTCCTCGTCACGTATCCCCCCACCCACACACTTGTCTTCCACAACTGCTCCGCAGCCCCGACTGTCCGCTTGGACACTTCGGGCAGGCGAGATGAAGGGGTGTCACAGATCTTGATTCGCAATAAGATCCCGGCCACCATGTCTGACGCCCGCCGATGGATATCGCAATGCTCCACGGCCCCGATCGTCAAACTACCCAACCAGCATGATTACCCGCCCCGTCTGAAATGGCGGCGTCGTCTGCGTTCCCGTGAGATCTTGCAGCTGCTCCACGGTTCCCGACAGTTGACACTCAGTGTATCCCACCCTGGTTCCGTCAACTTGGATGCCGGCGCCCCTACGTCTACGGTGGTCACGATCTGGTACCCGCGGCTGGCGACTGATAGTCCCTAGTCCCTGGGCTCTCTTTCTGATTGGTCCTGTCCTTGTCCCTGCTTTTGGCTTGTCTTAATTCGTCTGCCCTTGCATTTGCTTTGTGTTGCCATGTCTGGCTTTGCGTTGTGCACTTCGTTGCTTGTACCGAGTAGTATGTACAGAGTATGTCTTTGTTAGGCTCGGTCGTCAAGCGACGGGATCCCATCTCAGTACCTACGTCTTCTCGCAACCGTAAAAGCCATGCTGGTTTCTTTCTCCTCTCTCCGTTTTTTGGCCTGCAGGCTTGCCTCTGGCCGAGTCTGTCCTAAACAAGTGGTTCAGAACTTAGACATAGTAGGTCACACAGCCCGTGGCCATCCCTCCCCTCTCTCTTGTGCTGGAGCAGCCAGTTGACCAGGCTGAGACATGAAATTGTCTGGTGACAGACTCCTCCACGGTGTTGCTTTTTCAGCCTCACTGCCCAATGTGCATATAAGGGCCTCGCCACCCTTCAGCATGAATCAATGCACCGCTCTTTCGTGCTCACTCAAATCGCTGTTGCTCACTTTCAGCTTCTCTTCCTTGGCCGGCGAAGCTTCTTTGACACCTCTCTATAGCCTCACATCATTAATCATTGACCACGAAGCATCTAACTACGATTTTGTTACTCGTAACGACGTCACTTCCATCCCAGCTTGGTTGATAATTGCCCTCTCCATGGCTCCACCCAGATCTAGCCGGGTACGGCCTTCCGAAGTCGCAGCCGATACCAAAAGGAATTTCATCCCACTTGTCAAGAACAACTACGGCGACATCTTTCCACCTTACTCCTACCTTTATCGGCAACCTATAGCACAGCTCACCATTCAGCGTTCAAAACCTAGTACCCGGCCGCCCTCCTTCAGAATCGAGGTTGGCGATCCGGTCATGAAGGCCCTTGCCTACGCTGCAATGGATACGCAAGCGAGCGAGGCAGTCGGTGGCCCCCGTGTGCGAATTCCTTTCATCTGTGCCGCCAATGAACAAAGACCTGGGGGAGATTGGGAGATTGGTCGTGCCGGATATGAAGAGAAGCTTTGCCGACGAAGTAACCTCTCAGCCACTCTCAACACACCCTGGCCCAATTCGCCGGAACCAAACAACTACCCCATCCCATCGCAGGGCGGCATCCTGTCCGATGTTGTCGTAGTTTGTCGCGGGCCTCATGACCGCTACGATAGGTTGGACAGCTGGTTTGACCTACCTGTTGTGTCGGTTCCACCAACCCGGTGGCCGAAACTCAAGAACAACGGCCATAAGTATTCCTTTGCGGAGGAGCGCGAGATGACTCGCGACAAGCTCCGTGGTGCGCTCCGTATCTGCCTCTACAATGGATATGATCGTGTGGTCATTGGCGACTTTGGCTTGGGCAGCGGTTATCGCAACCCACCTCAAGAGTTGGCGGAGCTTTGGCGGGATGTCTTTCTATTTGACCCGGATCTTCGCGGTCAGTTTGCCTATGTGGTTTTCGTATTCGAGAACCCCCTTCAAAGCACGACGCGCTATATTCTCGATGGGATCACCAAGAACGAGAGTGGCTCCAAAGCCAAGCCTCGGGCTGGATCGTCGAGTTCATCGAGTTCAAGCAAGGACGATGGCAGCGCTCCCACCGATCGACACATCTTCGAGCAAGTCTTCAGCCCTGCTGAGGTTGACCGAGTGCTTCGGCAACCCGATCCCCGGTATGGACTCGGCATGATCACGACGTGATCTGGCTCTCAGCAGCTCCCAACGGGTTTCCAAGACAAGACCTACGAACTCGGCCACCAGCACTCGAGAGGATTTCCTGACTATGAAGGTGGCCAGTAAAGCCCGGCCTCAAGAGCGCGCCGTCTGGGTTAGTTGATAGTTCAAGAGCCTAGTAGGGGCCCAAACTTGCCTCGCAGACTCTACAAGTTTGCTTTGTTGCGCCGGTTGTGATGCTAATGCCAGGGCTCTGAAAATGATCCCCGCTTCAAAGGTGTCATCAAGAAGAAGGGGTCTCCAGATCAGATCAAACTGGCAACTCGGCAATGGCGCAGCATCCTCAGGTGGCCTGTACCGTGACTGTAACTCAAACTGTAGTCACGTCGTCCGCGAATAATTTTTCCATAAATTGGTGTTTGTTTACCTAGTGGTATCTCTGGTTCTGCTAGTAGGGAACATGGACATAGACATAGTTCTCGTCCACCAAGGGCTGGGCCTCCACTCCGGTGCGTTATCGCTGAGGAACTCCAGACGTTGAACGAGGTCACACTCTTCGTCACTCTATGAAGCAATCTACAAACCTACAGAACATCGTTAGTACCGAGATTCTCTACGTCACAGCCGTGAACATGTATAAGCTGCCGCTCTTATTCCTCTACTTCCGTATCTTTCCTCTCCGCCAATTGGCAGCATCTCGACGGCGTGGAACCTCGCGTGCAACTTCGCGGCAGCGTTCCAATGTACGTCACAAGAAAAGCTCTAGGAACCGAGGCTGGAGGCCACGTGTATCAACTTGCCCCTCACACAGTTATGTATCGCCATTCCAAGCATTCTCTGCGATATTGCCATTCTCTGTATACCAATGCCCCAAGTCATCCAGCTGAAGACTAATCTGACCCAAAGGAGTTTACTAATCCTGATATTTCTTCTCGGAACCTACGTCGTATTCACTAGCATTTACCGCCTTCGGGCATTCTCTCTCTATACGACAGACGATATTCCCTACACACTTGGAGATGGGTGTGCGTAGAATGTCATCGAGATCAGTTGCGGCATCATCTCGGCCTGTCTACACACATTACCGTAGGATCTCGAGAAATTCGGACGCTTTAGCTCCTCCACTTTTCCACTTCTTAACCTCCAAACCGTCGAGTTACCATTGGTTAATTGGCTGATGCGGAGTTTTGTGGCGACGCTAGAGTGTCCGAATTTCTCGAGATCCTACGGTAGTGAGCAACCCCAAAGCGGCATCCTTGGGAATTGATGCCCTGGACCACCGTAGTCCAGTCCCGGTTTCCAGGCTGAGCCAATTTCTCATTAGAACGACTTTCCACACTTGTGACGACCATGCTTGTTGAGATAATTCCTATCATAAAGCCTAACTCGCCAAAGTTGTAGATATCTGACTCCACGATGCCAATTTGGTGATTACGCTCTGCACAAGCGTAAACCAGCCATGAATGATATTTGTATCTTTGCATTTGGCTCTTTTGTAGTAATATCTCCGAAAAGAACGCGTCTTTTGCTCTGGTTTTCGCTTGACGAAGTTGGAAGCCCAGCACTTGCCGGCGGGAGGTGCGTCGCGCTCGGTGAGCAGTTTATTGGCCATATGTTCCACGTCGTGAAGGCGGGGAGGAAATGATCGCGAATCCAAATCGAGAACGTATTCAACAACTGTACTTTCCTCCAAATCGGTTAACTTGCGCGATTTGGGCGGCCTGTCGCGTCGTGGCATTCGGCCGTTGATCCGGTCACGGAGCGTTGATGGAGGGATGTTGTGTATGGTAGCAAGACGCCCCACGTTGGATTATGGGTCATTTCTCAAAGCTTCAAGGCCAACAGCAGTCGATATTCTTGACAAGTTGATTCCATTGTTGTTGGTGGAGGAAATCGGCGTTCCAGTGTTTGGGGTGGTATGGTCGCGGTTCAAGTGGCGACTCGCTTATCACGGACGTTATGCTTAGAACGTAGATACCCGTGGCAATCAGAGATGACCTACAGTTGCAGGCCCCAATACCAGTCGCTCTTTGTCGTATTTGAGTAAAAAGGTGAATGGCTGTTCTTAAAATAACCTGTCGAAGCGATTGAACCCAGCTTAACTAACAAGAGTAGCGCACGGAGTTCAGAACGGACGATACGGATCCATCGCTCTGCGATCGTCACAAAAAAACTGAGACTACCTTATCGATTTGCCAGAGAACGCATCTTTTATTCAATTTGCAAACGACAGCTATTTGGGTGCATGCACATTATGCGTTGCCGGGGGGAAGACTGGAAACATTGACACGCCCATGTCGTCGTATGCTTATCCTAATGCAGGCGTTTCAGAAAACAAACTCAACAGAAGATTCTAATGATTGCAATTGGCCCAGAGGCCGGCTGCTGTGTAGGTCGCAGTGTAGCCACGATGTCAGATTGAATATCCAGCCTCGAACAACTGGTTATCATAGACCGAAATGTCGATGGGATTAGACGCTTCAGGCATGCCGAACCATGTTTAGGTGTGCCGACCAAGAGCTCCCCTAGCCGCACATCCAGTCCGAGCTTTCCAGGAGGTGCTGTTGTTGTGTCTCGCAGGGATGCTGAGTGCACTTGACAACAGGTAGTTCTTGTTGTCGTGATTGTAATTATTCTCAGTTAAGTTTTCATCATCTCAATGAGAGGCCCTTTGGGCCCTTATATCTTTGAATGATCCCATCTAGGACTTTGAATCTTAATCGTAGGACTTCAAACTTTAATCTTGATCCTGAAATTAAGGGGGAACTCTCAGTTCTTCCAACAATAAGTATTACAATACTTTGAGGGACTCTACAGTATACTACGCCGCCGCCGCCTTACACCCTGGTTTGAGATGGGACTATTTCGACGAGGTTTGGGGTCAACAGCACGCGGGTTGGGCCGATGAAGCAAAGGATATCGTGCAACGTCTTTGGAATACGGAATACAGAGACCTACGAATCACAGTCACGCCTCCTGAAGGTCCGGTTGTAAAGAGGTGAAAGACGGCCTTGTCCTCCTTTGATCGGTATCGTAACCGCTATCGTCAAAGCCAACCCTCCGCTGCTCAAGTGGATGAATATGTCCGCTGGCAGGCCAGTGTGTCTGGGAGCGACAAGGACGTCGCAGATCCAGTTGAATATTGGATTCTCAAGAGGTTTGAGTACCCGAGGCTATCTCGAATGGCTCTTGACGTCATGGCTGTGCCGGCCATACGCTCGGAGTGCGAGAGACTGTTCGCCGCCACCGGGTTGATGGTCACGCCCCTCCGAAACCGCTTAGGCGCTGGCACGATTGGACTAATCTAAACGTTGCGATCTTGGTTACGCGAAGGCATTATCGAAGATGTCAATAGCATACTGCTTGACGACACAGCGTTGGAGGAGGTTGTTGGACGGGCTTGTTTGGAGGAGCACCAGGAGTGAGGCAGAAGAAGTTTCAGCACTAGGTTCACGAATTGCCTGATTAGGAAATTCGAGTTAATGTGACAAGGGTCTTCCACGGGTTCAATATTATGGCCATCAATCCACAGATAGCCTCGTGGACATCAATCCGCGAGGACTTTGCTGAGTAAGCCGTCAATCCAATCCACAAAGTCGGATATTGACGTGGATGGATTGATTGTCTACCCTGAGTCCGTAACTAGACGAAGCCGAGCGCTGGGGGGAGATTGTAGGTAGAAGGATCCATATATGAGGCGTATACCTCGCCTTATAGGAGCCTAAAAACATGTGTCCATTAGTATTTAGACCGCGATCTAAAAAGGTTGGCAGCCCGTTGTAGATAGAGGGTTTAGGAGGAAAAGTGGGAAGTTTGGAGACAGCTGGTCAAACGATTGATTGATTGATTCTGTCCTACTCAGTTTTAGCCGTGTTGCTCCACAGCCATGCTAGGCAAGCAGGGCTTGGCTGACAGCCGACGCGCTACGAATACGAATAGCACACCACTTCACCCTGTTGTTGAAACAAGGCCAGCTGTCCCCGAGTCCCGCTTTTCTCTCCTTCACCTCGATCTACAAGGCCGTTCAGCTATTGAAGATACAGGTTCTCTACTAATCTCTGTATTGTAGGATCCTTTGGGGCATAACGGATAAACATTCGGAGCGCCTCGACCGTCGGCCAAACCCCACTTACCAGGCATGGCTGTCGAGAAATGGCAGCTAAACCCAGTAGGAATGGAATCCGAACCTGAACCTGAACCCTAGTGTGGGCGACCAGGTCTCCACTATTTTCTCGGACAAACTTGTCACCACACTGATCAACTAACGGCACGCTTTTTCCAATGTCATTCCGGCTGAAAGCGTGCTGGTAGACCTGTCCACTTTTTAGCAGTCAGTTACTAAAAGAAAGAGAAAAAAAAAAAAAGAAAAAAAAAAAAAAAAACCAACGCACTCGGTCATTGGCCAGGTATGTCATTCAATAGACCAGTCTGGATTCTGTGATCAGCAACGCTAGGCTCGGGGCGGGCAGCGGCACCATGGTACCCTGGTGCGGCGCTTGGTTGAACCTGGGAGGTGGCTGAGACAAAGCCGGCAGTTGACAACACGCCTTCGCGAGAAGTGAGGAATACGGAGAATCACGCGACGCTTCATTGCGAAAGTGGGCCCAAGAATACATTCCATACAGGTGGTTACTTAAGTTACGACGTATTGAAGTTCGCAGTCAACAGTCTTCGTTACGTTGTGGCCACGGTCAAATGTGGCGGGGGGCGGGGCGGTCGCGAGACGATCATCAGAATCCATCGTCGGGCATAAAATCGCTAGCTCGGTGAACTGCAGGTTAGTCCAAAAAAGGACAAAGCCGGGAGGCGGCGCGCCAGGATTCAACTCGCCTCATTCCTCGATTGGATCAGCGACCTCGACACTTCCGATCAGTTTACGTTCATAAAACGAAGAAATTTTGACCAAATGGCGAGGGACGTGAGGGTCACCTTCAGGCAAAAGGTAAAAAAATGAGCCTTCGACTTTGAAAACCGGGAAAGAAGGTGCTTTGCTTCGCTGGTGGTGAAAAGAGGCAACAGAGGCTCCCTCCGACGACAAAAGGAGGAGGACTATGGCGGATGGCTTGCCCATCACACTGCTGGCCTGGGACTCGTTCAGTACGGCGCCCGCTACACGCGCGCCCGGGTGCGCATTTAGATTTTTTTACGTTTTCTATAATATCCTAACATTTCATTTATATTAAATTATAAAAACTCTGTATGTAATATGTAATAGCATCATAAATATGCTTATGATCTTAATTTTCTTATTATAATTTTCTTTAATTTATTATAATTATTGAAAGTTGAATGAGACTAATCGCGCACTTGGGCGCGCGAATTTAATGAATGATGACCAAGCGCAGGTTTAAGTACCTTATAACTAATTGAATATTGAAGGTATAGTGATTAAAGTAAGATATATATATAGATATAATATAATAGATAGCATAGATATTTTCCCTTAATTTTTAAATAAATTCTACTAATTTCGTAGAATTTAAAACATAAAAAATCTAAAAGCGCGCCCGGGCGCCTCTGTAGCGGGCGCCGAGCATGCCCCTCCTCCCCCACGGCTTTCGCCTGGTGGGCTTGCATGCATCGTTTTGCGTCCGCGTCCGCACAGGAAAGAAACCCATCTCCACCAGTTTTATTTGGCCCTCTATTTCATAATACGCTACCTTGCAAATGGGGAAACAGTTGTGTACCGATCGCGGTGGTTTCATTCAGTTGTGGCACTCACGAAATCCCAGCCTCCTCAGTAGGCTCAGGGGCCCTAACAGAGCTCTGAGTAAGAAAGGCTGCATTCTTGGAACCGACGGCTTGCCCAACACCTTCGCGGATGCTGCACGCTTGCAATGTACGTTCGGCCTCTTCTGCTTCTGTTGAGTCGGGAAATTGTATAGGGCATGATCCGACAGGGTGTAGAATACTAGGCGAGGCGACGATGTACTTGGAGAAGTCCGCGGTACCAACATGTTCCTTCCTCGCTGTTGAACAATCGGATCAAGTGCGACAACTCTGCAAGCATGCACCAGGTATCTCAACGGGGAAAACAAAAAAATATATAACAAAAAAAGAAAAAAAAAAAATAAACAGGGAGGCCAGAGGTCTGACCGTCAACTGGATTGATGTTCTCCTGTGTCGCATCACTGTCGGCCCATTGCCTCCGACTCATTTGTTACTCGTCACTTTATGTGTCGCAGCCCAAACAGGGAACTCTCTCCGGAATAAATATAATGCTCATTCGATGGTTTCTACGTCGTCGCCCGACATTGATCACCAGCTCATGGTCTCTACTATGAGAGCACTCCTCATCCAAGTTGAAACCTTTCTCAGTATCACTCACCCGAAATCTTTATCATCTACGATGTAGGTATTTTTTACCTAGGTTTAAGGTGCCCCGATTTCTTCCACATATTTCACCATTTTTTCTCTCTACACCTTGAGCAGCACCCCTTTTCGCAGTCTCTGAATGAACTCCCTGATATCGCTAAATCCCATGAGCCCGGTTTTAGATTACCCCAATACCTGCTGCCAACCCCTCTCAGCGCTAATATGGGCACAACGAACAAAAGTTACATGACCGTCCATCCTTTTCTTTCACAGCAAACATCTACCATTGACTCGGACAATGCTCGAACAGTTTCGTTGCCAGCCCATGGACTCAACCCGATCTTTGGGGATTCCTTTTCAGTAACAACTAAGTCTCCTTCACGCTCTTTAGATCCAGAATCGCAGCAACAGCAACAGTGCAGGTTAGGGGGGAGGAAGGGGAGGAAGGGGAGGAAAAAGCTTGACTATCGTCGAACTTCTGTCGCTTGCGGTAAGATACCCTCAAGGCCCCTTGAATCTATGTAGGCCTGACCTCTTTCTAGACCCTTGTCGTCGTCGCAAGATCAGATGTATCATATCCTCATCTGACTCTCGGGGGCGGTGTATCGCCTGCATCCGCCTGAAGAAGGAGTGCAGTTTTTATCCGACAGACCAGCCGCCACATACGTCGCATGCGAAGAAGTCATCCCAGCCATCCTCCGGACCAAAAGGGTCACCAACCCCATCGTCACCCGCAACTTCGAGTGGAAAACCGGTGGAACCACCAAGTCAGCCCTTCACCCCCCTGGCAACATTACAGGCACCAAGCATGGTCCCTACTGGTAAACCAACTGGCAATACAGAAGGGTTTACATCCAGGGAAAGAGGTGAGTTATGTTGAGTGTTACCTATGCTTTGATCTTGGTCCGATCCCCATCACGAGCCATCACCAGCCCAATCGCGATCCCTCCACCCGAGTTTGGTAACTAGCCAATTACTAAGAGAACGCGACAGGAACCGTCCAACGTCCTGGCTCCGAAATGGCCGCGCTCAAAACCATATGGGGATCGCATCCATCAGGGTCTCCGATCAGTGCGCAGATTCCCCCATTTGCTCCTATACCCCCAAATTGGACATCTGGAAGTTCAGGGCCGGGCTCTCACGACGATGTGGCTTGGGGAAATTATGCGTCATTGTTGCGATCCATGTCTTTCGGCAGCGTGTCGCCGAATTCCATGTCCTGGGAAGTCGAGCTGCAGGCGATGCCTACTTGGACTCACTCTGTAGCCCAGCCAGGTCCTCGTGACGAGGTCCCAGGCTGGGGACCTCCCTATCGTAACACAATAGTAGTCTCATCGACAGACGGTGGAGCTGAGGGAGGAGTTGTTGAGCCAAGAGAATCCGTTTACACTTAGGAGCATTAACAACTAGCAAATGTGCTGGATAGATTGGGTAAGTATGAGCAAGCATATGAGTTGCATTAAAGATGGTGGTGCCGTGCCTTCCGCCATACATGCATTTTCCGGCTGCCACAATAGATAACTGACAGGGAGACCTCGTAGGGACATCGAGTGAGGGGGAAAAAAAGGAGCGTGCTGTCGTGGGCAGGGTAATGGTGATACCGAAGAATGACCGGAGGGACACCACATTGAGGCGCGGGTCGTGAAGGGCGGCGGGCACTTGAGATGCATACTCTTCGCTTATATGATTGAGAACCCATTCCGCTGTTTTTCATCCTATATCTGAATTGAGGCTTTCGCATCTGAACGCAGCTAACTGGAATATCCATTTCTCGTTTTTGACTCGGAAAGCAGATTCCAAATGAGACCAGAATGAAGTGAGCCCAAGGCGAAGGCTTCTTTGAACCCTCACCTGCTATATTTCAATCCAAAATTTCTCCACCAGTTTCTGACAACCCATCTACGAACCAGCTCGTTACACCAACTTGTGGCTAAGTCGGCCGTCCCAATAACCCATCCGTTGTAGACTTGGATCGGCTGCGAGATTCGGCCCACGTCAATCCCAAGTTTCCGGGAAATGTAGATCCGGACCGCATAGCTGATGCTATTCCTAGACAGGGCTTCGGCTTCCAGCCAGATAAAGATACGGAGATCATCTTGAGGTAGGGCGATAGGGATTGGTTGTCCCTAGAGATGAGAAGGTACATACCCGGGATATTACGGCCTGGGCCGTCATATGCGGGGTCATCCACCGATCACGCACCCAAAAGCCTCTGCGATATCCGCCTGATATCAGAATAGCTTCTACGAACTAATGCACGTCGACGGAGAAGATACTGCAGGGTTGTGACTGCAAATGAGTGACAGCTGCTTATGTGCTATGCAATAAAAGAGAACAATTCACATACTAGAGATGATAGATCATGTTTTCTGATGCCTTCAGCTTGCCAGCGAGTCACTTTGGCCGGGGACGCCAATACTTGCTAGATACTTGGGTTGTAATGAAGACAAAGGGCTCTCCCTGCACAGTTTCACTACCCGGCTAGGACAATTACCCTGCAACCCGATGTATTTAATTAACTTCTCTCCTCGCTCCTCCTCCACCTCGGGCTCAGCCAGCCTTCAAACCGAGACACTGCCCAGATTTACTCTCGGCAATCCTTGAAGGACGAGGACAATGCGCCACAAACGAAAGACAAGGACGCAGCTCCGCCCATGATGTCTCAAAGTAGAATCTCAGCCAGCCATAAAGTCGAAAGACTCTGTTCCAAGCTATCTCCTGACCGGAATACATGCCAGAAAAGTGCCTAGCGCTCATTTGCAGGAAGCTTATCGTGTCGTTGGACTTTCCGCTGCTCGCTACAGAACGTTAAGCGTGTTCGCCAATGTGACCAAATTGGAGTGTTTGGTTGGCGGCTGGCCTTGGCCCTTTGGTTGGGCCGGACGGGCTACAAGACTGGCAGGTTGGGCATCACAGTGTCCAGGGCTAAATCAACCGCAGCCCGGAGGTGACGCTTTGTTCAGCCAGCCACTCGTCCCCACCTACACGCTTCGAGCGCAGTTTGTATGCAGCCTCTGTGAAACCATCATAGTGCCACTCGGCCATACCGAAAGGTATGTATGCTCTTCATTTCAGCCAGCCGCATTATCAGAACAAACTGAAAACGCAGTAGCAAAGACTTACACTTACATCTAACGAGGTTCTTTCTAACAAGAGCTACACCTAACGCATAACTCAACGGCTATTGTTTATCGGTATTCAGCTCCCTATTCTAGAGACCGCTGGGCCCTGGGAGCGGGGAAACGGTTAATGGACTACGTAAATAAATAGAAGATTAGTTTGTTATCTAGACTGGTAGGGAAGCTAACCTAGACATCTCTTTTCACCGACATTGTCCGAAATTCTTGCTTTTTCAGACTGCGGCTGACTGCGGCTGAGCTCGGCCGAGTTCACCACGGTCCAATAGGGGCTGCACACACATTTCAGGGCTTTCGCAAAGCCCAAAGGTAGCTAGTAAGTGTCTCAGTAGAATATAACCCGGCCATGCCACTCACATAGTGGCGCCGCGTGAGACATGGTTCGCCGCAGGCCGGGCACTGGCTCTGGTCCAGACCTTTCAACGCTTCGCAGGACGCAGACAAGAACATTTCTTGGTTGTACTGCTACAGTACCTATGATGTTCACTCTTGTCCTTGATGGACCGATCGTGGGATTCGCCGAAGTACTCTGACATACCAAGGTCACTGGTCGGTAACATAGACCCCAGCAACGACAATTCCTCGAGTTTGGGTAGAAGAAATCCTATCGACGTTGTGTTTTCTGTCTATCCCGCCCACAGGCTTGCGACTCCCGCCCGTGTCATACGCGCCTAAGATGCTTTTGTAGGTTCGTGCTGAGGGGCTGCTGATAGTGTGACTTGCCGAAGGCTCCCAATCTATAGAGTAGCCCGGGGGCTTGCAGATTGGCGTTCTGAAATCACTAGCAGCTGACATCAGCTAGCCCTTCAAGCGGGAGACGACGTGGGGACGAGTGCAAGCGACGATGTTTAATCACACTGAGTAGAGGGAGGGCCATGTTTTGTACAGAAAGAATCTTGTATAAAGCCTCAGTCCTCCTCCCTTCCCTTGCAGCGGTCAGACTGAACAAGCAAGTCAAACCATCAAGATCAGCATCAGCACCATCGGACAAGTCATCCATCCGTTTTTATCCACTCCATTGTGTTCACTCGTCATCCATCATGCCTACCACATACAAAATCTACTTCTCCAACTTCTCCGGGTTCAACAACAACTTCGCCTTCTTCAGCGATTCCCCTATTGTCGTAAACAACGGCGGAAGCCCTGTTTATGGCAACATTGTTGCGAGCCAGTATGTTCCGGCTGACAATGGGGACACCACCTTCGAGATCGACGTAACCAAGACCTACTATGCCTGTAGGAGCTCATCATCTTGTTTCTTCGCTTTCAGCCCCACTAATTCACATATCTTTCCAGGGACCAGCATCTGTAAAGTCGACACCTCGACATTGCCTGGAAGGAACGTCGAGACAAAAATCAGCAACTCGAAACTTGCCACGTTGGGAACGCCCGGCTCGCCAGGAAGTAATGAAGTCCTAACATCCACTTTTGGGCTTGACTGTTTTAGCTAACCTTTCATTCCCGCAGGCACCTTCAAGCTGATCGACAACGGTGGCAATCCTACCTTCGATGGCAGTTCGATCACTTACGAAGCTCCTGACGGATCGTTCCAGATTTCTGCTGACGCAAACGCCTTTATGCCAGACCAAAATTTTATTTGCGGTCTGGGTTCTGTTGATGGAAATGGCCAGAGAATCCCGGTTGCGACGGTACGAAGCTGTCTCTTTGCCACTCCTGCCAGCTAAGAGTGGAAAAATGAGTGAGAATTTGAGCTAACCGTTGGTAATTTCCAATAGTTCGCAGCGCAGCCCAACACAGTCGCGACCATTACACCGAAGGTCAAATTCTACATCGCTCAGTACTCGGCCACGCAGGGTACTATCATCGATGTGTCGATCTTGTCCAAGCAGGCTGCTCCAATCGACTTCACGGGCAAGGCGACCAACGCCGCCTTTGTCACGCAAAGCTCGGGAGGCTCCTTCAACATTAGCTATGGATCTGCCAAGGCCATGCTTGAGCAGTCGCGGGCTTGTGCCGCCAAGCCGAACGGAGGGTTGTCCAACGCTCAGTACCAGGAGATGGCCAAGCTCATGTAAGTCCTCTATTGCCGCTTTCGCCCAACCCCCCATAGTACTTGCTTGGGAAATTTCTTCTCAAGGAATCATTAAGCACATGCTAATGTGTTCCTTCTAAAAAAAAAATATAGCCAGCTTTTGCAGAAAAACCTGGATATGGCTACTCTGTATTTATGCAAGTTCACTTGGGCTGACAGAGCCACCCAAGCGGAGAAGGCTACTGCAGTCAACACCGTGGTAGCTACAATGCTTGGGCTTGGTTACACTGTCACGGCCCAGCCATCTGGACCGACCTACACCCCTGCCGTTTTTGGTATCAGGTCGAACAACACTATCGGCGTCGTCAGAAATGCCTGGGCGGATGCTGTTCATTCGCTGGGGTTGATAGCAACCGACCCCAAGACCATCAATGGCAGCTTTGCCGAGAACCAGAACTGTGACTCCAATGGGCACGGAAAGCTCCACGGCATCGAACAGGTCAATGGAAACGGGAACACTGACTCCCAGCCATTCAACGAGAATGGGTATGACTCGGAGCAGTTGCAGGAGATCCTCAAGAGTGCTAAGAGGCTGGGCGGGTTCAACGTGGCTGCGTGCTAAGCGGGCCTGGCGATAGCAGTAGGACACAACATGTTTCTGGGTCAACTCTTTATGTGGTCGCTCTAGTTTGTCTCTCGGATTTCTCCTTTTCGTCATTTTAAGGTCGGCCTATGGTCCTATAATAGCTCGTCGCAGACTTGCCAGATTTACCAAGGCGCACCTAAACAATACCTGCTAGTAACACACAATCTCTATTGCTTTTGGATAGTTGAACAATATACGACTCGTCCGCGCAAATATTGGCATTAATAGCCACGTGAGTTTTAGGCAGAAGCTGACAATTCATTTTCTCTGGGAGCACGAGCGCTTCTGCAGCGTTCGTCCACAGTCGGTCATGATCCCCCAACCCCTAAGATTGGCAACCCAGAAGGAGTGGAGGTACACATCCATCTCCGTGTTGGTCCTCTTGTTTCATAAATCACGCGCTGTTTGGTGTGGTGGAGCCATTTCTCGCTGCGGTCTCGGGTCGCAAGCATAAGACCTGGACTCCCGTCACCATCGTACCTCAACACCAACTGCATATTCACTCCTGTCTCATTGATTTTGATGAAAATGGACCATATTTCTCGATACCAGATCATTGAGGCCTGTATAATGTCAAGCCTCTCTCTGTTCTGTGTCTGTCTTTTCACCTTCATAACGTCCAATCTCGAGAGGTTGATGTTCCCACAGTGGCTCCTTTACATGTCAATCTCGACTGTGGGCTATCGACTTCCGGAAAGTTCACACAGGAGTCCTTATCCCACGGCTGGAGACTCGGAACTCGGGTTGCATCCAAGTCGCCAACCAAGCCTCAGCCACAGCCGCAGACAATATAGTCCAATAATAGAATATGGTAGAACATAATGATGAGATGCTCGCTCGATTCGACGGGCCAATCTCGAGCAGCTCCAGGAAACCGTCCCGATCGTTTCACCTGTCTGCTGATTTTGTAGAAAGGCTCGATTCTCCCGTTGTCGTCGTTACATACCAACAACTCGCCCTTTAGGATGCACCGCTTCTTAATCTTGCAGCCTGCTGTGTCAAGCTCAAAGCCGTCCCTCAGTGCCCGATGAATTCCCATGCGGTCGCTGGTCGAATCTCTCCCACTCTTGGAGAAAATCTTTATGCCGGATCCGGATTTGTTCAGGTCAGTATGGATTTGCCAGTATTCTCCGTCGTACTTCCTCTCCATACTCATCCGTCTTGGCCCAGCCAATTGGCAGCAATGCTTGATGCTCCTTGCCTTTTCGTAAGTCGCACGCGCAGTTATTATCCAAACCTGCGGCTCTAGCTCCCTACTGGCGACTTCCTTAGGCTCATCGCAAGTATCCACGGCTGGCTGGATGGGCATATGCCAGATAGTCGGGCTGCCTAGGAGCCCTACAACAGCTGGGATTGAATTTTGAAAGCGAAGGAGGTCAGGCAGGAGAAAATGGAATCTGCTCATTACAAGCGCCTCTGAAACGCGGGCCGGGCCGTAATTCTTTGATATCATGCGAATCATCCATTTGGCCTCGGAGCTCTGCAGGACTCGGAATACTTTCCGAGGTAAGTCATCTGCACGGCTTAATCCGCCATGCTTTCTTGTAACTCTTTCCCGTAGGCTAGCAGACGAGAACGATGACAAGGCTGCAACCTGATCGAGGACATCGTCGATTTCTTCCAGAGTTACCTCTGGGCCGGCCCTGGATTCGCAGTCTGTTGTAGCCATCACGCGCTCGACAAAGAACGCAAAGTCTAAACAGCCACTGGTTTTCCATCTCTGAAGATCCTTCATTCGGGATGATCCAAGACACTGTGCGCGTTGTATAGCCCTTTCCAGTTGTCGTACTTGCAGACCAAAGATCCGGTCTGGTCTGCGTTCGGGAAAGAGACACGACAAGAATGCAACGGCTTCTGGGCCTCGCCGTGGAATGGTTGCATTGTGTTTGTTGAACCAGACAAGAATGGTGTCATGTTCCTGGATCTTGCCGATGCTTGATGACCTCCTGGAGTTCCCCTCGAGCCTCTCGAGGAGATCGCAAAGCAATCTGAAGGGAAATGGCATGCGGAAAAAGATGGTGATGAGAAGGTGAAGGTGAAGAAGTAGGCACCCAATTCTCACGGAGTGCACCAATGTGGAGGGTAGTAGGGAGCTTTGCTGATATCTGGCTTTCATTGAGGAGTCGGTCAGCTGCTTATATAGCTGGTCACTCACCAAAGTCTAAGCCGAGACGCCGCCTCTCTGCAAATGGATCCATGTCCAAGCAGCATACTTTTGGATTTGTCATGCTTCCCGGGGCTGATGTTGTCCGCTGAAATCACCTGAGGCCATCTCACAGGCATAAACTCCCTTGGAATGCCTCTCTTCCTCCGGCATGGGAAGGATGCATGAATCCTGGGCTCATACGTCACAGGTGAGGCAGACTTCGGGGAAGCCGATGCAGGGAGAGATGAGAGCTGCGGTGCATAACAATGAGAGAAAAGCGCGACTCATGACCAGGTTGTAGGCATCAACTTGGACCGAACCGCCCAGCTGGTCAGTTCTGCCGCCTGACAGCGATCTGATCTAGTTCCTGTTGCATTCCATCTCAGACTCCAAGATCTCGAACGGCTTCTCCATTGGAGACTCCGGAACCGTTTCGCGAAGTCCTTCATTCTGTAAGAGATCAAACGGTTCCAGCACAGACACCAACGTGGCCAGCTGGTCAGGGGCAGATCGCATGAACGAGGCCGTAGGCTTCGACCAACCTCAAAGCGACCCATTCTATACTTGTTGCCTACGGCAAACGCCCCTCACGTACCTAAAGATAGGCCACTTGGCGCTTTTCATGCCAGATGGAACCGACTTGCCGTTAATATGTTAAACGGGAATGCCCGGTGACGCCTCCTGGATATAGGGATTTTATGATGGATCAAATTTGAGTTTATGTGCAGGAGATATCGCGATGGTGGATAACCGATGCAAGGGCCCGCGGACGTGAATCGCAGGAGAAAGGAAAGGGGTTAGGGATGTGAGGACATTAGAAGCAAATTAAGGACACAGGGATGAGAACTTGGTTGCTCAGCTGGTCAGGGTTGACGTGATGTACAACGCTGCCTAAATTAATATAACTGGTCCAGTTCCAAAACATATTCATGCCTTCTCAGTTAGGAAGGGCCGTGTTCAAGCATCATACGCTCCTTCCCCTCATCGGTCCCCCGAAAGTGATGCTGGCTGCTGTCACTCCTTCCTTTGCCTTCTAGAGTCCACCGAGATGTTCCCTCTCGAGACACCATTCATGCGTCTCAGTCAGAAGATTCACCCTCCTGAATGCTAACCCCACTCTCGTCTATGACCGCCAACGGTACTAGCCAATTCCTTCTCGCCACTACCTTCTCGGGCGGCTACGTCCTCATGATTCAAGGCTTCATATCCCAGGGCAACTCCAAGGCGAGGCAGATATCTGCCGCACCAGGATGCGTGCTGGAGTACTATGCGCATGAATGGATGGCCGGAGATATGACGCGTGGTTAATCTGTAGGGAGTAGTGTGGGTCAGGGAGCGAGGCTAGTGATGTGTACTTCTGTACACGTACGTACAGATGTACTGTATTTTGGCACCTGTACGTACGTACAACTTTTCTGTACGTACAAAATTGTACCATATAAATTTCTTCCTTCCTTTTTAGGTAATAGTTGAGTACGAGCATTCGTACAGTCCTGGTTTCCTGTCACTCTAGTCTCCAACCACTGATTCCACTTCAGTACCAACCCCCAATATATCACCTGTCGACTGTAATACACCTTCCCACTCGAAATCTCCATTAGTAGAGGCCATCACACCATCCATCCAGACCTTCCTACCCTGCGCGTTCACAAATAACTCGAGGTACGAATCTTCAAGTTCCAGCCAGTCCTTCTCCTCAAGATCCACCCACCGCTTTTTATGCGCGTACTTTTGATCTTTAATGCGGTCTAATACGCGGTCGTTCATGAAAATGAAGGCCTGCATATCCGCGTGTACGGGTGTAAGGCGATTTCGAGCCTTCGTGTGTATGAAACTGATAGCAGAGAAACTTCGTTCTGAAGGTACCGAGTTTGCAAGCGTGTTCATTACCTTGACAGCCACTCTAGCCAGGATTGAGCCCTGGTTGAGGAGGCACTGCCACGCCATTGCTGGCTTGAAGCCATCGTCGTATACAGCGCTGTGCTTGTTGAATAAGCCATCCGGGCCGCCTGTACGCATTCGGAAGTGTGTGAATTCAGAAAGAGCACGGTGGTACTCGTCGTCGTTTTGTAGCTGCTTCCGCAAATACTCTTGTACGCGTGCAAAGACGCTAGGCGGAAGTTTCGAATTTGGACCTGTTGTATCAGGCCGAAGGGCATCAGCGATCCAATGTATATCGTACGTTTGCTTATCAAGCCTGGCTTTAAATATAGTGTCGACATCGTCCCACGGAATGCCAGGAAACTGATCAGCCTCTCTCATCTCAGCCCATATGCTTTTGATTTGCAGCCAACGATTTACGACGTGTGCGATTCCCGCCCCATCAGCCTCAGAAGCGTGTTGGAAGTCGTTCACCGGCTTCAGCACAGCGATGGCAGCCTCAAGTTCTAGCCAGAAGCTGCTGTCTTTGATGATCCGAACCGCTTCGGGCAGGAGAACGGGGCAATCCTGAGATCGCAACTCGTCCCGTACATCCTTTCGAACAGACCAGTCTCTGGCAGGGTCTCGAGAACGGAGGAGGGAGAAGAAAGAATTGTACTGAGAGCCCCAGCGTGTAATTATGCTGTTCGAGACGAGCAGGTTAGCATATTGATTTCTCAATCGCAACTGACAATTTAGCGGTACCTTCTGATCAGCGCGCGAGTTACTCCGTTCCACCTTGCGCGCTGGCACATTCTCAATCTCTGTAATTGCAACTTAGACCGTGAGAAGAACACGAGCAGGGTGCTGACGTTGTTAAAGAGATTCTCGAAGAAGGGAAGAAGAAGAATATCTTTAATCAGAAGCTGAAGGCCGTGAGAGTCGCACAGAGAGAAATTGATATGTGAGAGCTCCGGGAATCTCCCTAGCATGTCGTGTACAGAGCGCATCGTGTTTTTGGTATCTGTACAGATAGAGTTGATCCTGGATAGATCGCCGCTGCACAGCTGCTGCATTTCTCCCCATATCAGCCGCACCCAGTTCTCCGCCGTGTGCTGTTCGTCTCCCGTATCAAGGGTTTTCCAGTAGAATGCCGGTCCATCTGGTACCTGTACCGAGATATTAACGATCCTGTGGCCCGAGACATTATCGGAAGCGTCAAATATGATGTTGAACCATTCCGAGTTGGCAATACGTTTGAAAACCTCGTCATAGATCTCCTGATAGAACTCGGGAAGAATTCTCGTGATAACGGCACGGCTAGGGGGCTTCCAGCCAGGCTTAATGCGAGTGAAGAAATAATGCCAACGACGGCTCTCAAAGAGGCTGAAGGGGCGACCGCCGGCGATTACGGCAGCGGCGGCATCATAAGCGAAACTGCGGCTCTCATCCTGGGAGATACGCTGAATTCCGACCTCCGTTATCTTCTTTTGTACCGCTTCGGAGTATGAGGGAAGATAGCCAGCGTTATCTCGAGCTTGACGCTCTTGTCGTTGTTTAGCTTGCCATTTGTCACACGTAGCGAGGTGCTCTTTCGGCCTCCCAACCGAGGTCGCAGCAAACTCCTTCTGGCAATGACGGCATCTGTACCGCTTGCTTTTCTTGCAGTCAGAGCGTCCAAGGTCGATAAACTGTCGCCAAACGAAGGCAGCGTCAGTTTTGATGGGCGGCATCTTTTTGACGATACCCTACTGTACCAATTACCACGGGTAATGGCCCCAATACCACTTTTTGCGGCCCGTGCACCTTCCCCTTTCGGTTTTTTTTTTTTTTTTTGGCTTTGGGTCGGAATACAAGAATATTTGGTCCGTGCGTCCTCTCCAACTTCCCAGGACCCCGGCGCTGATTCCCTGTCACCGCAAATAGGAAGCATCTTTTGTATGGCAAAGCGTGCGCCGGAAACTCAATTGTAATGAATGTAATTTGGGAGCTTTGCTGTCATGTCTCCCATTCACATAATCTCATGAGACCTAAAAACCCGATGCTGGCATCCATTCCACTTGACGTCCTTGATCAACGCTTTTTCCCCTGCATCATCCTCTTACTGACTGAACCGGTCACGAGACAAACAAGGCACAATGTCCGACGATGCAGTGTTTTCACGGGTCAATCTCTCCATCGATGTTCATGCTCGAGTGCTCATATGTTGCCACGACGTATGCCGCGTTGCCCTTTCCCCCATCCCTGCTCAAGTCAGCCAGCATCTCCGAAAGAAGCATAATATACCTGCTGCTGAGCGACGTCTGGTGACCGATCTCTTGAAGGCTCGCATCCCACCACTACAGAGTCCATCTGAAGCTCTTGTACGACAAGATGGCTCATCCCTAGACCCGAACCTGCACCTCGTACACGGGTTTACGTGCAAGTTCTGCATCGAACGTACGGGCAGCTCGCAGGTCATGTCTCGTCACATAACTTCGGCGCACGAGAAGCAAAGACTCCAGCTGGGAGTGCGAAGGAAGGCCATGTACGAACCTGTATTCCTTCAAGCGTGGACTAAAAGTCCTTCGGGAGGACGTTACTGGATTGTCGAATATGGCGGGTCTACAACCAGACCAGTCGGAGGCAAGGAAGTTTACGACCATCTTAAAGATGTTTTCGAGCGTGAGAGAGGCCGACAGAAAGGCTTGTCAGGTGAGGACTTAGCGAATGGGATTGGCACCACTAGGGACTCACAACCCACAACATTCACGGATCTCAGGCCCTGGCTGGAGAGAACCGGCTGGGAACGGACTTTTGAGGGAATCGACCGAGAACTGCTGAGAAACCTAACCACCGCGCCCTCTCCTGCGACTTCACACCGGGGCCTGATACTGAAAGGCAGTGGTAATCGCTCTGGCCATGTTCGTTCCGATGAACGGACGATAAGCTCGGCGGATGACGAACGCAAAATCACTGCTCTTATCACCGCCGTGGACGTGGTAATGGACCGCTGCGAGCAAACGGCGCGGACAACAGGCAGAAGTCTTCTATGCTGGTTGCGTAGTGTACGTCCTCACGGGTGCTATGCTAAGCCATTCACATTTGTGGGAAAGGCGGCAAGCAGGAGGAAATATATCCGTCTCCTCAAACGCTTTGTCGCTATGGTCTTTCGAGCTTATCGCCTACCTGCGGGCATCCGACAGCGCCAGGCCGGCATCCGTTTCAAGAAATCGCAGCTTCGATTGATATCAGCACTGTGGAACCACGAGGCTTGGACCCAGCATGATGCTTTGACCGAGCAGCTCTGGCGATCTATGAAGCTATCTGACGGGGCCGATATTGAGGTTGACTGGGATGTAGAGAGCACTGATGGAGAAGAAAATCGCGAAGATGAAGACGAAGATGACAGCGACGATCAGAGTAGTGCTATGGGTTCTGGCGACTCTGAGACCGACGATATGAACGATGGGGAAGAGGAGAGTGAAGGGGAAGATCACGATCAGAACGAGGATCAGAACGGTAAGACTAGCGCGATGAGAGATTCTGGCGGGGAAAAAACACCACCCTGGATCGAAGAGGTGCTGGAATTCCTATTCGGACTAATCATGGCATTTTGTACGGAAGAAGTCATGGATGGCCGCCCAGATTCAACGCTGCTGGTGTATTTCAGTGGTGTCCTTGGATTCTCGGCTGATCTCACTGGTTTCCTTCCGGCCAGGTCATACACGTCTAACCTTGCGGCACTGATATACATACAGCGCCTTCTCTTCCTCGAGTACGCTTTACCAGCGCAGGGCTACCCTAGTCTTGGAATTGCGAGACGCCCTCGGACGGGTCAGATCGCACGGCTGCAGAATGTTCGTCAGGAATACCTTGTCCTCGGATCACAGTCACCGTTCGAAGAGTTATTTTCCCTACTCGCATTCGGCAGGGCAATAGCAGGCTCAGAAACACCTGCCTTCCTCCTCAAATGGAGCGATGACGGTCAGACTTTGTCATACAGAGACGACATTGCGGTTCACATGGAACAGTTCCGACGTCTCCCGAAGGTGCTTTTGGCGCGCGCGGAGTCTCTTTGTGAGCAGTTGATGTATGGATGGAAACCGCCATGCGATCTCTTTTCCATTAAGGACGACATGGCAAACACGACACACGGCTTTTCATTCGTTAGTCACCCGAAGAACGGGCTGGCAGAGGCTTATTTGGAACTCTCTTTGAAAGCTTGCACCAGTCAAGTGGGCCCTCTTTCGCGCAAAGGGCGATGGGATCAGAAGGCGATACTCGCATACCTGAAGAAGGAAGAAGCATTGCGCGAGATCCTGGCAGGTCTGATGCTCACGACGTGCGGAGGTCAGCCCCGTTCACCAGACCTGCTCAATGTCCGAGTGCGTAATCACAGGACTAGCGAACGTGGTCTCTACGTATACAACGGCTATATGATCTATGTCACTCGCAGCCATAAGGCAAAGCGTTCGACCAATAGGGAATTCATTGTCGCTCGGTTTTTCCCTTCTCAGGTCGGTCACTTGATGTATACACACCTTGTGTATATTCGTCCTTTTGTGGACATGCTTGCTCGAGAGCAACAGCCACACGTCGATGCCTGCTCTCCATTTCTCTTCCGGAGCCGGCGCGAGTCTGACAGCCCCCATTGGTCTACCGAACGCCTCACCAATACCATCAGGCGCTTCACACGAGAGGTTTGGGATCAGGGTATTACGCTGCGCCTCTTACGGCAGATCTGCATTGGGATCGCTGATAAGCACGTTCGTGAGGTGAGCCGGCCTTTCAATCGATTTGATGACCGGACGGATAGGGCGGATCGAGGAGTTGTATTCGCCTGGTCAAGCGGTCACCGCCCGCTACAGCGAGCGAGGACATACGGGCTTGATGGAGCTTTCCCGACCCATCTGCAGCCCCAGTTGCTTGAACGTTACGAATGGGTTTCAGTCTGTTGGCACGAATTCTTGCATCTGCCCAGCAGATATGCCTCCAGGCCTGCACACGCTGGGCCTGATCCTAGTACTCCACGGCTCGGTACACCTAGTGCAACGAGTCTCGACGATGACTCTCATAACTACTTGTTAATCTCGCCGCCTCCATCTTCTCCACTGGCTCCGTCATCTAGCGCTAAATCCTTCACGAGGAACGATAGGGGGCAGAACCTGTTGAAGCGCCGCCTCATAACCACCTCTCATCAAACGCCGGCGAAAAGAAGACGCGCTCAATTCGCGGGATCATCATCTTCCCTATCAGATCCACCAGACGGACCATGGAGAGGGTTTATGACTCCTATATTCGGTAACACGCGCGAGTTTGAGGGTGTAGATACGACAGATGAGCAGGAAATGATCATTTCTTATCTCAACAGGAAGCAAGCTGAGATACGTCCACTCAACGAGAAACAAGCAGAGATCGTCATTCCGACCGAGACCAGTGATGAGCTCTCCACGGCCCATCCATGCTTTGACCTCATCGATCGACTTAACTGGATCCATCAGACCACTGAGGATTGGAGATTTGTCGGTTGCGAGCTTTGTTTCATAATCCAGGGTCGACGGGAACCCAATCATGGATTAGACAGTTGCGGACAATGGCCCACTAGCAAGCATGCTAAGCGTATTCTGCAGTGGCTGACCACCCTGAAGATCCCGCGATACTATGATGTCAGGGGGGCCTGCAGCATATGTGGGCACGGATGGCTCGTTTGTGACGAGATGGCACGAGGAGAGCTAGCCCGTCAGAAAGCACGTAGTCAAGGGAGCAACAGCGGGAAGACAAACCTGATGAAAGAGTATGATGCTGTGCCTGATCCTGATGGCTACTGTATGAACAAACCAGTGGTTCGCAGAATCATCGCGGCGTTATGCGCGTACGATGATCAGATTCTCGGCAAGGTTTTGACGAAGATGACGCTCGATCACGAAGGCATCGATCTGGCTTCGGAGAGTCAGGCAAGGCACTGGCTAGAGCAGCGAATGCGGTCTCTAGACAATTGCTGGATTTCTAGGCTCGTGTATGTGCTAGACCAGCTCATCATGGCATATAACTTCCGTCAGTCGAAAAAACAGTCATTTGGGAGGGAAAAATAAAGTATTGAATTAGGAAGATAGAGACGAAAAAGTGGTGAGTTGCAATTGTATGACTATAAAGTTGCTCTGGAGTGGCTGGGGTAACGGTGTACCTTCTGTGCCGGACGTGGGTTGATTTATGCGTACATTTCCTTCATACTCACAATGTGATAGGGGAGGGGCTACATGGGTTACGAAGGAACTAAGGGATATATTCTACAAATAAGACTTTACTCCATTAGACGGTTGTGGGTTTTATAATTTGCCATACAACTTATGCGCCGGGCGGAGAAAGATTAACCAGGAAGAGTAGACACTAAAGTCCGGGGGCAGTTATACTTACGATGAGTATTTACTATGCGATCTAGGTTTTGTGAATTATAGGGCTCAGTACTACAAGGAGGATTTACTTAATGAGATAGATAAGTATAACGAGGATAAAAGCGAGGGACCCTGCATTACTATGAAGAGGAAATTATAGCACCATAGCTTTATTAACCGCTAGTAACATAGTGGGGTTAAGGCTTCAGAGATACTACGGCGGCTATCTATCTGGATACGGAATTTGGTAGATTTGGAATCATCGGAATCGGTAGTGGTTTCGAATATAGCTATAGACGTAATGAGAGAAGCTAGGTATAAGAAAATAAATAGAAATATAAACCCATGACTATTTAATTAAATAAAGAGCATTAGATGCTGATTTATTGACTCTGCAGAGCAGCAGTTCGGCCCGGTGCCGGTATCGAGTCGCATTTCCGGCACGAGCATCAAATAACAGGACAGACGCTAAAGGACATCAAGGACTACTACAGTACTATGGATTTGGCCGATCCGAAACTCAGTCAACTGCCGGCTGACGGTAGTGCGGCAATTGAACTGCTCGACGTACTACACGGTTATAGCTGCGCCGCATGCAGGTATCTCACAACGGCACGGGATAATATCACCCGTCACTGGAGAGAGACAGGACATGAGGCCGCAGAGAATCGATGGACTGAAGTTCGATTGCAAACTTGGATGCGTAGAAAGCATGCGCGGTACTGGATCGTTCGAGACCATAACGATATTGATAATGCGTCAGATGGTACCGGCATAACGAGAGATAGCGCGATGGAAAAGATCATTGCCGACAGCCAGGCCGAGCTTAAAGCAGAAGATGCCATGCGGCTCCGGAAGGGCGACTTGGAAGAGGATATGGACCGGGATTCGGCATGGGTGAAGAGACTAGGCTGGGTGAGGCACTTTGACTCCCGGGATTTGCTTGATATTTTCGAAGCAGCCGAGTGGATAAGGGCGAAGGCGGTGACAGCTGGGCGAGTCCGGCAAGAAGACGAGCAAGCGGCTCGGGAACGACAACTATTGCAGCGGCTTGGGCAAAGCTTCGATCGCGAGGTCGACCGCTGCTGCTGGCGACTTGATAGCGTGCCGACAGAGACGCTTCAATGGCTCGCCAGCATAACGGCAACAAGTCCGAGTGGAATGCCGTTTGGACGAAAAGGCAAAGAGGCATCGATGAGCAAGTATCGGTCCGTTGGTCATCGGTACTTGAGCTTTTGCTGGCGAGCATATCGCATAGGACGTGAAGAGGCGTTTGAGCGGTGGGCTATTCGCTTTACGGATGAGCAGTGGAGCTTGCTGCGTGATGTAGTAGACGAGCTCGAGGGCGACGGATTTCCCAGCAGTCATGATAGCGGCTTCTGCAGCGGCAGAGGCAGGGAGGATGAGAGCGATGACGACGACGATGAGGACAAAGACGACGAGGCGACGGATGACGAGGGCATGACAGCTCCGCAGCATGGAGCGCTCGACAGGGCTGTTTATTTATTTATTGTTGCTTCGATCAAAGCTCATGTCGGAGGCAATGCATATACGAACCCGCTGCTATGCTTTTGTGCAGCACTGGGCATCCGACCACGCCCGCTTGGTTACACAGAGCCGCACTTATACACCGGCATGCTGGCAGCCGTGCTGTGGTGGGCTCGGCTGTTTTTTTTGGAGGCGATGTTTGAGAACCAGCCCCGGGATCAAGATGAGCTCGGGGCAGAGACAGTGCTTGCATTTCGGGATCAACATGCTACATGGATGTGTGTTGGCACTCACACCGTCGTCAGCACGATCATTGGGTGGATGGCATATGGGAAAGGCTGGCGCAAGAAAATGGGCGGGCAGCCGTCGATACGATGGGCCGAGAACGGAGAGGCGTTGTTCCATAACGGCGAGCGGATCATGGTCGACGATTTCACTCGTACGCTCCGTGGTCAGGTCGTTGAAGCGCAGAAGTTGCTGGATCAACTGTTTGGAGGGACGTGGGAGAAGGTCAGCCAAAAGATCAATATGGGCAGGATTGCTGACAGCATGGTACGGCTAGGGGCAGGCCAGTCGTTTGCGACTAACCCGAAGAATGATTGGCTGGAACCCGGGCCGGCTAAGGCGATGAGGCTGATGGAACCGTCGATTTGGGACTCAGCACGAAACCGTTGGAAGCGACGTGGAGTCAAGAAGTGGCTTCGAGACTTGCGACTACTCCGTGAGGTGCTTATAGTGCTCGTGCACACATGGGGCGGACTCCCGGGTCGGGGTCCAGAGGTGACAACGCTGCGGCACTGCGACTCGTGGCAGCTCATACGGAACATCTTCGTGACAGACGGGCAGGTCATGATTGTCACAGACCGAGACAAGATGAAGGCGATCCGCGACAACGCCCGCAAGGTGGCACGGTTCGTCCCCGAGCTGATTGGGCGCATGATAGTTGGATACATAACGTGGTTAATACCGGCTGAACGGGTGCTACGGCGGAAGTGTAAGCTAGCCGAGCCGCGCGGAGAGCAGCTGGAATTCATGTGGAGAGATGGCAGCTCGCAGGTGTGGGATACCGACCGGCTCAGCAGACAGCTGGCGCGAGTGATGCAGGCAGGCACGGGGGTCAGGATTGGGGTGGGACGATACCGGCCGATCGCGATCGAGATGGGACGACGAATCCGAGGGCTGGTCGCGAAGCAGCTTGAGAGCCGAATAGAGGATGAGGATGAGGATGACAGCATCGATATCGATCCGACGACAGGCGAGCCGGTTGACTGTGGAGGAAGCTGGAATATTGTTTGGGATTTGCAGTCAACGCATGGGACACGGATCGCGAGGCAGCATTATGCCGTACATATTGGCTTCCCCGGGAAGCTGCAGCCGGAAATGATTGCAACGTTCAAGGAGATCAGCAAGCTATGGCATCAGTTTTTAGAGGGGGAGAGTGCAGAAGAGAAGGGGCCGAAGCGCAAGGGCAAGCGCAGGGGTAAGCATCAAGCGGAGGGGCAACAGGGTACTGACGGCTCGGCTCAGACGACCAGGCGTAAGCGGGCAAAGACTGACAGAGCGGGACGAGACGTGGAGGAGGACATGGCCGACGGGTTGCGAACGCTACTGGGACCGGAGGCGACTTGGCGGTCCGACAAGCAAGCCGAGAGCATGCGATCGATCATGTCGTTGAAGACGGGTCAGACAGCGATCAACGTGCTACCGACGGGGGCTGGAAAGAGCATATTGTTCATGCTGCCGGCAGTGATGCGGGAAACAGGGACGAGCATCGTGGTGGTGCCGTTCGTGGCGCTCATGGATGACTTGGTCACGCGAGCAACGGCCATGGGCGTCGATTGTATCCGGTTCAGGTCGTCACTACATGCCGGGCGAGAGGGCGTACCGCGGGCAGCACGGCTGGTGGTCGTCAGCGCAGACATCGTTTCCAGTGCTGAATTTTCAGGATATGCAGACGGGTTACTATGTGCAGGCTTGCTACAGCGAATATTCGTCGATGAGTGTCATACAGTCATCATGGATATCGGGTATCGCGCCAAGCTAGGTGAGCTACAGAGCTTACACCGGTACGGCTGCCCGATAGTATTGCTGACTGCAACGCTTCCGGTCGTGCTCGAGGAGTGGTTCCGCAGGGAGATGCTGGCTCAATCGGCAGTGATAGTACGGGATCGGACGACGAAGTTGAACTGTCGGTATCGGGTTGATCAAGTCAAGCCCGGGCGCGGGGCCGTTGAAAAGCATACCGTTGATGTTATACAGGAGCTCGACGAACAGATGACTGGCAGTCAGAAGGGGGTGATATACTGCCGGTCAAAGGGGCAATGCGAAGCTATGGCTGAGGAGATTGGCTGTGGGTTTCATCATAGCGGTATGGATGAAAAGGACCGCTATGAGGCGCGGACGGCGTGGATCGAGGGTCGGACAAGCCGGTGGATTGTGGCAACGACTGGTTTGGGGACAGGGATCGATATCGAAGGGATTATTGCAGTGGTCCACATGGAACAGCCGTACGGCTTGGTGGACTTTATGCAGCAGACGGGTCGAGGAGGGCGGCGGGCAGGGGAAGTGGTCAAGTCGATCATTGTGCATGATGGACGGCCGCAGCGGGAGGATCGACATCGCAGCTTCGTGGATGACATTGCAGTCAAAAAACACCCCGAACAGGTCCCGGTTAGGGTTAAAAGTTATGCGTCTTTGGGCTATCTATGCTACGAGCCCCAAATATTTTAGAACCCTACTAGTAAACTTGCCATTTTTCTACCCCGGACCCACCTAAACCTGGGTTTAGGTGTCCGTGCGCACCCGACCCTCCCTAAATAGGACATGCGAATCGGGCTCCCCCCAGGCTTGAGTCCTGGGGGACTCGATGGAATTCGCGCGGGTAGTCGACAGAGGCATTTTATTTTGTCAAAATTCAACCACAACGATGCATCTAGCGATATGTGTATAAAACGATAGAGAAGAAAGCAATTGATTGATCAATTTCTATAGAGTCATTTTTTATTTTATCGTTGGCTAACAGACACGCAAAAGAAAGCATCTAACTCGGTGTCGAGACGAAAGCATGGTCTGAGCTCAGAGGCTGCTTACGAAATATCGTTACTCCCTGGTCGCTTGGCCTAGACCTCAAACCAATGAAAGGAGGGCTTGGACCGGACGGTATCCTTGTTGGCCCCACAGTGATTTCCCGAAACAGCTAGCTGAACTGAGTATGAACAGGGGCAGTTCGATATACTGATGACTTTAGCCAATGATAGCATGGCTTGGACCGGACGGTATCCTGGTAGGCTCCACAACGATGTCCTAATCAAGGTAAGTTTCGTTTTGCCCATAGAACTGGCCGAGCGAGTAGTCAAGCAAGCACTGTCGAGACTAAACGACCGGATAGTAGCAGACATCATTGTATTGCGCACAACCTAGACTTTATCACCCTACATAGCATGAATTCAAGATGCAATACATATGATTTTGAGGGGCCGCTTGGTTCATTAAGAGGTTATCATGTATCCTTCGTCGCCGGGTTTACTTTTCCACCGCGATCGCTTGTCGCGATTGTTCTTTGCACCTACCCTAGATCGCCGTATTTTACCTGGCGGCGCTGAGATAGCAAGTGCTGGGTTGAGCTCTTATTTGCTTTTTCCCCTTCCCCCATCAGCTCGCAAACTCTCAACAAGCGCTTCCGTCCCTCCGAAGCCAGTAATCGTTTCTCAACCCTGTCAGCCCATCCAATTATGTATTGAGTCTCGAAATTAAGCTCACCCCTTTACCAGGTATATTGTAGAATACGCGTCGCACCAACACGTAGAGGGAGATCAAAAGTGAAGATGACCAAAACACCGCCGGAAGCATGCGATTTGTTCTGCCGTATCCTCTCGAGATCCTTCGCGCCCTGAGATCATGCCGCCTCCATCGGTTTCGGTCGAGTCCAAGAAGCAGAAAGAACGGGATCGTGGTAGAAAACGGCGTCAATAGTTGCGTCGGCAGGGTCAAGCGCGACAACTCCGGGAAGTTGACAGCCATGAAACCATCCGGCTAGTGAGCCAGGTCCATGACGTGGAGGACGAGGTTACCAGCCGTGAGTTGGACTTACCAATCTAAGATACCTCTTCCTGCTATCAAACTCACGGTCCCGCATCTTGTTAGATCGTCCACACGAGCACTCCCATCGAGGCCATCCTGCCACCTCGTCGGCCAGTATTCAGCACCTCCTACCAGAGACTTCTACTTTTCGAGATTCCTCTGTCAGCAACTATACTCCTCCACGATTATGTCCCCCCACAGCTGCGTCACTGGGCCCTCCAGTGACGCGTTCTCCGAGAGATATAAGACGAACGAGCGGTGCGTTTGAAGCCGTCGCTGATTCAACAAGCGCGGGAGAACCGTTGATGCAAGGGTCATCCGAGACGGCAGCTACCGCCGTGTCGGGTCTTTCGGATGCAGACGAAGAGGTGCAAGCAACAGTGGGTCATCCACGAAGAGACCCAGCCTTGTCGGAACGTGACCTCACACGACTCCGCGTCCGAGCCTATCGAGCCCGTCAACATTCGTCAAGGATTCTACAGACTGCCCAACCCCAGGATAATGCCCCTTTTTCAAACTGGATTGATTCAGAAAACCAGTGTTCTGCCCAGGATAATCCATGTTCTCCACAGAACGATCCGACCTTGCCTGTTCGTTTCCATCAAGGTGACGACGCACAACAGGCAACAAGCGACTGGAGACGAATTAATTCGAGCTCTTCGGCCTCTTCGACGACCTTGACCTCGGACTTTGCTCTCGCTCCGTTTGATACTAATGATCACTACCCCATAGCAGACGATCATTACCGTTCGCTTTCACCCGACCGCTCGATAAGGGAGGACCCAACATTCCCAGCCGCCGACCGAATACAGGTGGATCTTCCATACCTCGATAGCTTTATTGAGGCTCTTCAGGCTCAGGAGACACGGAGCGGCCTCGACTTCCTTGAGTCGCAAACCACGACATATGATCGTATCTTTAAAACATTGTTTACTGCCGAGTGTCACTGTAAGTCTGTCCCTCCACCGCATCGTGTGTGTTTAATCCCACCATCTGATAGGAGGCTTTTTCAGGTTCAGGTTCACATGAGACTCATGATCATGCACGGTCTCATAGCCTTCAAGAAAGGGCGCGGTTCCTCCAAAATTCATTACCACCGCTCACGACTGTCTTTGACGAGCGCTTTGCCCATGAAGCCACCAAATACCTTCGCCAATGGAAGGAATTTCTTTCCGATGAACCTGCTGAGCCTTTATCTTTCCACAAAACCGAAGCTACTCTGGAGCGTGGTCCAGCCCATGTCGAACGGCGGTGGGACGTCGATAGTATTTGGTTTGGGCCCAAGAGCCTGCAGGCTGTCCGCAAACCCGGCATTTTCCGCTTGTCTTTTATGCCGCCGTTCAAACGCAATCTGTCCACGGATCAGGTAATCCGGCCGCACGGCCTCGATCTTGCCACTAGCCGACATATTCTGTTTGGATCAGTGAACACATCAGGGGTTCGCTTTGACGTATATCTATTCTTCCCCGAGGCCTCCAAAGCGTCTGCATCACGCAACGGATTGTCTCTGGATCGCCAGAAGGACCTCTACGACAGTATAATCATCCCGGCGGCGTTTAGTAGCATCTCTGATCCTCTCCGCCAAGAACTTCCTAGTGCTACATACCAAAATCAACTTTAGTAGAGTTGATTTATTTTGCCCCACTTCACAGGGGGTAGAGTTGATTTATGCCGGGGGGTAGAGTTGAATTTCAGAAAATCACTCTACAGGTCAACAGGGGGGGTAGAGTTGATATTTACCAGGGGTAGAGTTCATTTAAGCAAGGGGTAGAGTTGAATTTATGATTGGCCATAAACCTTGTCATCCAATTGAGGCGCGTCATACGCGAGGAACGCTGGTACGCGTCGCCTGGGGCTCGTCGTGATTAGCGTTTAAGGGGAGGAACCGCAATCCGAAAGAAGTTGGAATTTTTAACTGTGGCACTTCAACTTTTCGATCACCACTGCGCCACGACGATGAGTTTTATCATAGAACGAGGCTCATCTAGTGCCATCTACCCGTTCGTTCTACTTCTTGAATACAAGCTCCTTGTGTGCCAGTTGTGCCAGTTTGGGTGTGTTGCAGATGAAGTTGCCACGCACTTGCGAACACGACATCACGACATAGACCCGGAAAGTCGGCGCAAGCTGGTGGAAACCATACAAAAATTGCCCTATGTGTTACGAAATCAGTCTCAGCTGGATCAGCTGCAGTATCCACCACCGACAATCGAGCCCATTGCTTGTCTCGGCGCACCGAAGCCGGATGGACTAAAGTGTCGAGCATGCGGCCTCATCCTACGTCAGGTTCAGAAAATTCAAGCTCATTGTGCCAAAGCCCATCAATGGGTCAATCCAAGGTGCAGAGGACGACCATCAAAGGGATGCCCAATACCTCCCACTGAACTGCCGTGGATCGAAAACATCACATGCCAACGCTTTTTCCCTTCCAGGGCGGGCAGCAGATGGTTTGAAGTCAGTCAAAATACCAGTCGGCAGAGAAAGAAGAAGAAGAAGTCGCAAGCGAAGGCAGCTTCCTCAAAGCCGCAGGCGGCGATTCAAAGTCTTCCCCCAGAAGCGTCCGTCCACCTGAGACAGATATTGGAACGAGAAGAGGGATACCGGGACGCCATGAATCAGCCACGTATAACCAGCAAGGATTCAGGCAGTGAAACTTTCGCAGCTACAAGTCTCTGGTTGGAGAGAACTCAATGGCCCTCTACGTACCAAAACGCTCGGCGAGACATATTACGGGCGTTGACCAGACTACCAAACCGGCAATCCCTGACGACAGATTATATTTTGGGTCAAGGGACCCTTGAAGACGACGCAGACTTTACAAGCCCACACGAGGACGAACAGAAGATATCGTGTATTATGGGAGCATTGGACTCGGTCATAGATCGTTGCGAGGATACGGTTCGCCACACCAGCCGTACCCTTCTCTGCTGGCTGCTCAGCTCACGACTTCAAAGCCCCCGGGAAATACCCTTCGGTCTCGTGGCAGAGAGGAATACCGAGCTCAGATACAGGCAGATTGAGAAAAAATTCTTGGCCTTCACTTTTCGGACGTACCGAATGCCAAGCAATGCTCGACAAGAAATTGCAGACATCAGGCTGAATTCGACACTCTCCGCTCGACTAGAGCAGATCTGGAACCATAGAGTCTGGGACCTATTTGACACGTCGAAGGGGCTCTGGCCTAGGATGGAAAGTCAGAGTTGCTATGGTGGCATTGGAGAAACACTTGATGATGCTCCTATCAGCGACGATCGATCAAACAGGGACGCATGCGATGTGTTGCAGGATGGAGAAGGGATACACGGTGATAGACAAGATGAAGAGGAGGATGACGGGGATGATGATGATGACGACGTGGAGGACTGGGAGCTCGAAGACGACGAGGATGATTACGATGATGATGATCCTGGATATGACAGCGACCTTATCGGAACCAACAAAGAGCCCAACTCAGAACCGCTTATCAGAGTGGAGGGCAAGTCTGCCAAGCCAGCATTCGACGAGTTCCATGAGCTTCTATTCCAACTATGTCTCACGCTATGCACCGAGACATTCATCGATGGACAACCGGGCTCTACGTTGTTGGTATACTTCAGTGGGGTTCTTGGATTCTCTGGAGACTCTCGCAAGTTCCTACTCGCCCGGCAGTACTGCCCCCAACTGTCAGCAATCATCCATATCCAGCGCATATTGCTTCTGGAGCGTGCGTTACCGCTACGTCCATATCCCATTGTCGGCATTCCGCAGCGGCCACGGACGGAGCAGCTCGAGACCTTGAATAAAATTCGAGAAAAGTACATGGTTTTAGGCTCGCAATCCCCAGTCGCAGAGCTGGTGAGCCTTCGGGACTTTGGCCGCAATGCTGCCCGCACCGAGCCACCATTGACCCTCTTCCACTGGAGCAGTGACGGCGAAACAGTCTCTGACGGAACTCTCAAGCTGACAATGAGGGAATTTCGTAAACTCTCAGAATACTTCATCTCACGGGCGGAAGCACTATGTGATAGTCTTATGTTCGGTATGAAACCCGATGTCGACCTAGTAACTAGGTTTGACAAAAATAACCTGTTGTTTATCTATTTTCTGCCCGAAATAAGAAGCGGTGAAATAAGAAGCAGAGGGCGAATACTCTCTCGAAACCTCATTTTTAATCATCTTTAACGTATATGATAAGCGAGTGAGCCAGACAAGCGAGTGAACCACTATACTGTACTGCAAAAAATAACCTACCCTATATAGACTAACTTTCTTAATAAAATAGCTATAAGGCTAAAAAGGGTATCTTTATAAACCTTATTTTATATAAAATCTAAAAATTATTTTTATAACGTGCATGATAAGTGTCACGACCCATGCGGCAATCACCAGAAAAGGCAGGCGGTAGCACATGGCAGAATGATCTCATCACGGAGCAACATACTGTTGGAGAAGTTGTTGGAGAAGTGGCATGCATGATGATGTTACACAGGCAGCCACCTCAAGGGAAGATGTCACCCCATGATACCTTAATTGTCAGAACAGCGTTACAGATCTGTTGCAGGATCAGCAGGTCTAGTATCTTGGCCTTGCCCCCTCAGATACAAAGATAACGAGGGAGAACGAAGAACCAGGAAGACGAACACAAGCAACCTCATCAATACACTCAAGATCATCCCAATATCATCTTTCATGATCAGTGTCCTAGTGAGGGCGCGCTGTCTGACAGGAATTGGCTATTTCTTCCGCAAAACGCAGTTGCGAAGGAAAACCCTCGTGAAGCTAGGTCAAGAGCAAATTCAACTATCCCTTCAATTGTCGAAAGCCTCCGTGATGTACCTCGCCCCACACCACCCCTGTCACATGACCAGTACATGGGGGGAACCTAAGACGCATCATCAATGATTCTCACTAAAATCATCATATGAATCATTCTGCAGCCGTCAATGAGCCCTCAATCAATCCCCGCAGAGGCAATAAATGCCTATGACGACCGTAGCTTCATCAATGAAGCTAACAGCCGCCGCGAGCATGAGTGCGACAGCACCCGGCGCCCCGTTTTCCCCCCTTCTGACACCCGAGGCTTCAATTTTCAACCTTTCGCTGTAGAAAGGCGCGATCTCAAGGTCAAAGAGCTGCCCCAGGGGCCGCTACAGCTATTCCAATACTTTGTGCCTTTATCCCTAGTTGAAAGCTGGGCTCAATACACCAACAAATGGGTCGATAGCCTGTTAGAGAGAGGCGTTATTGATAGCGCTAACCATGAACTAAAAGACGGCTCATGACTGCGAGAGTGGAAGCCAACTACCGCGGCAGAAGTATATATCTGGCTTGCAATCCTGATTTACCTAGGAATACATAAGGAAATCGCGATTGAGGACCATTGGAAGACCCCTGAGCTACAGGATCAGCGCCCTGAGCACTCTATCATTAAGTTCATGACATATAACCGGTTTCAACTCCTTCACCGCCACCTTCGCCCTTTTGACCATACTAAACTCGAAGATGACGAATGCTTCCCTGAGGTCTTCCAATGCGCGCAACCGTGGTCTGAGCATATACAACAAGCTACAACGCAGCTCTGTGAGCCGGGCTCTCATCTAGCTGTAGATGAGGGCATGATCCGTTATACAGGGAGGAACTCAGAGGTCACATATATACCGGGCAAGCCTACTGACACAGGGTTCAAGGTATGGGTTGTGGCCCAACTTGGTATCTTCTTGCGTTGGATTTGGCACCAACCCGGCGCGAAATATGGCCCTATCGGCGTCGAACGTCCTAAGAAGTTACCAACACGAGCGAGAGGCAGGGGCAAGGCCAGAGGCAGAGGGAGAGGCGGCTTAAAGAGGAAGGATAATGAGGCTGATAAGATCGAGGAAGTCATTGAGGTCGCTACGACAAACGGAGGACAGGCTATCGCCCTTAATTCGACCCAGAGCGTGGTTATTGCCCTGCTAAATTTGCTACCAAAAGCTATCTATCACGTCTTTGTGGACAACCTCTTCGCGTCACCGGATCTCTTCCGCTCCCTTCGTCAGCACGGCCACGGGGCTACAGGCACAGCTCGCCCTAACTGCGGCATTTACAAAGAGCTCGCAAACTCTAAGTTAAGGGATCAGACTGGTAAATCAGGCTTCCAATTTAATGAGATCAAGGTTGTACCTACCCCTGATAACCAGGTAGGAAGCTTCGACCCTTCTAGCTATATTTCCCTTACTAACTTATCTACTTACCTAACAGGTGAATCAAATCGCCTGGAAAGATAATGCCCTCGTATTATTCTTATCAACTGTGTTCAAGGGCGATGAGAGGACCGACCGTTGGAGGAAGAAACCATCAACGAAAAAGGCTACAGCGCGGCCGATACAGCATTTCTTTGGCGGTGAGCCAGTCAAGCTGATATCTATCCCTACGGTAGCTGCTTCCTATAACGATGAAATGAATCATGTGGATCGAGGAGACCAAATGAGGGCATATCAAGGTTATGATCACTCGATCCGCAGAGGCGCTTGGCAGGCTCTCACTTGGACCTTCCTTCTTGACGTGGCCCTTGTGAATAGTTACCTTCTTCAACTCCATGGGCAGCCAAGTTGGAAGCGATATACAAGCCAGAAAGAGTGGCGCCGATGCATTCATAACGAGCTCTTCAAGGCGTTCCATACGACCAGTCAGTCAAGGAGAAAGTTTCGGACCGGAGACGAATTTACGCCTATTGCACAGCATGAATTTATCGCAAGAGGGAAAAAATCGGACTGCGTAGCCTGTCAGGGTTATCGCCTTGGGCAGCCGAGGTCGAGGAGCTCGAGGCGGCCGTTGGCGCCGGTCAGTAATAACAGAAGGGGGCAGCGGCGCCGACAATCAACGAAAGGATGTAAGCAATGCGATGTCGCGCTTTGTAACTCAGATTATTGTTGGGACTTCTATCATAGGCTAATTTAGGTGGGAAGTAATGTACCTTCCATGTTTGGATTTTAATTGGCTAGACACCCCTGTAGTGACCTCTACGGAGGTTTTCGACAATTGAAGGGATAGTATATTCTTCTAGATTAGATAGTCCTCATGACTTTTGGAAAGTATTACGTTGCGATTGAGTGCTATGTTAGCGACGTAAGGCTAAGCGGTCAACTTTGCAGGTACTTGCGGCACGTTGAAAACTTGTTTTTGGGTTATTTTCAAGCGCTTGGAGTGCAAGATGCATTCTGGTCTCATTCGAAGAGTGCGACGTGCTACGTGCTGGGTCGTTGAGAAGTACCCAGTATCTGATTGAATAAAAATGTTGGAGAATGAGAGACTTTTGGAGCACTTGCTTATCGCACACATTATGTCGCAATGTTATCAATATAAAGAAATACATAAGGCTCGGGGAGCCCGTGTTAGGCTCGTGAGCTAGTCCGAGCACACGTGATTGGGAATTACAGTGATTCTTATTCATGCTTAACAGAACATCGCTTCTAATTCCCGAACACAGTTAGACTTCTGATGTAGCAAAGTAAGTCGAGCCAACGGGCGTTTGTATCAGCTATATGAACGGTTTGAACTAGGTAAGACAGTTGATGCCGATATTCTCAGCATTGGAGTGCAATAAGTATTGTTATATTCTTGTCCTCCATCATGGCCTCTCACCCGTTTGCCGCCAAGTAACCTATTACCTAGGCAGTGCCTGTCTGAATAGCTGGAACCACTGGGTAGTTCGGGACTGTATGGTCGGCTCCACCCTTTGCCAGAGAAAGGGGGAGCCATATGGTCAAAAGGATACTGGCACGATCAAACTCTACTAACGCTGTAAGCTTCGTTGCCAACACCCGGTCAAAACCAGATTTCTGCTTGACTTGAACCAGATAGTCGTTGAGAGAAACCCCTTCAGTAGGTTTGCGATATGCCAGCTGGACAGCGATCATCTTATCCTCAGGTTGATGCAGCAACCAAACAGCAACTGCCCCCTGGGCTTCTGCAATAGACTTGATTTGAGGATAAACCTCATGCAGATAAGCCTCGATATTATTGGAGGTATAAGACCAGCGCTTGAAGTGTCCAATAGCATGATGCTCGATAGGGGCGAAATTATAAGCACCAATGACCTTCCAAGCAAAGCGCAGAGGTGAATCAAACGCCGGCTGGCTCCAGAACTTTGTTCCTTCCTCATCAATTGTATACTCATTGGTCGTCCAATGGCTATAGTCGACAGCTTCTTCCCACTTGTCGAATAGATAGGCTCCGCCGGTGAGGAGCTTACCGGTGACTTCATCAAAACGGGTGGGAAGATATTTGAGCTGCATTCCAGGGCGCTCCATCATCTCCAAGCTCTGCGGGTACTGGGAGTTGATGATGTCCGACAGTGACAAGCCGGCCTTGGCGAACGTGATTTCGGAGCTGAAGGCTCCTTTGGCCTTGATTTCGCCAACATTATAGCCGGTGACAGCCTTTGAGGGGATTTGAGAGGGAGCTATCTATAGTTAGCTTGTTTGTGATCGAGGGACACCTTGCTATTCAAACGCACCCATTGTCATAATGAACTTGCAGCAAGTAAATGTTATCGAAAAAGTAGGCAGATGGTTTTGGATTTATAAGGAACTGTTGAGTTGAGGCGAGGTTAAAATATGTCGGGCTATGCGATACTATCTATATATCAGTCTGAGCAGCTATGTAGCCGCTAAGATACTAACTTTGAAATCAAGAGCAAGAGGTCGATTTGTCAGACCAATGTAGCATTTCTCCTAATTTCCCTCGTAAGTCGGCATCACATTTGTGCCGAATGTCTTCTTTGTTAATAATCGGGCCCGGATCGGTGGGATTTTGGTTCAACACGTTAGAAGGAACCCCAGTGGAGCATGAAGCAATTCCGAACCCGGATTCCGACGCTGGATTCCGAAGCTGGATTCCGGAACCGGAATGAACAAATGCCAGCCTACTTTGTTTCATATAGTGAGGGGCCCATTCCCCATAACTCATCTCACTCACGCAACCTTTCGTGCGTTTATTGATCCAAGAATGGCAAAGACGAGCGATTATCAGTCATCGATAAACACCTTCATTGTCGAAGATGTTAAAATTTTTGACGGTCATAAGTTTATTGCCAATGGCTTTGTCTATGTTCGTGACGGCCATATCGCCGATGTTGGCAGCGGCAAGCCAGACAGAATTATCGGACAACATATCTTGAGGATCTCTCGACCACAGCATACACTCATCCCGGGACTGATTGACGCCCATATTCATGCCCTTGCTGGTAACACCAACAGTGTTGAACAGTCGCTGCGCTTTGGAGTCACAACCGTATGTGACATGCATAACGAAGTGGAGGATATCATGCGGCTGAAACAGGTTTGTTTGTCCTTTGACTGGCACAGGGGAATATGTGGAAGACTAAATATGAATGCAGTGGGTTGCCGAACCGCAAAACAAGGCCAGGTACTCGGATTATAAGTACGCTGGAATAGGAGCGGTTGTCGAAGGGGGATGGCCTATCCCTGTCATGAAGAAGGAACTCGAGTCGGTTCCTCAAGGCGAGAAAATACTAAATGTCATTGTCTCAGGCTGGCCCAAACTGAACACAAGCCATGATGCAAAGCCATTTGTGCAACAGCAGGTCAATCGGCATGGAGCATCATATATCAAGATGTTTCACGAGCTGGGAGATACTCTCGGCATGAAACTACCGTCGCCTCCCATAGATGTGCAAAATGCTGTGGTAAAGGCCGCCCACGAAGCGGGCGTCATTGCTGTTGGTCACGCCCTCAGCTACACTGGCGCCATGGATCTCCTCGAGGCTGGAGTCGACGGCTTCACGCATATTTTCCTCGACGAACCTCCCAACGACCACTTCATCAAGATTATGAAATCACGCAATGTTCACTGCAACCCGACGCTGAGCTTGTGTGCATCACAAACCGCTGAGCGACAGGAATGGCAGCAAACATTCAGAAGAGACCCCCTTGCTGAGAGTATGCTGATTCAGAAAACACCCGATAAGCCACTTGGGCTAGCCAAAGAAGAGCGCCCGAGAGCTGGTGTCCAGCATGCCTATGAAACCACGAGAAAGCTGTACCGGGCAGGTATCCCTTTGATAGCAGGGAGTGACTGTGCTGATCAAGGGTTCGGTGTAGCATATGGTCTTGGCATACATATTGAGATGTACCTTTTTGCCCATGAGATCGGCATGTCGCCCGAAGACGTCCTCAAATCTGCCACGTCTACTACAGCTGCTCGGTTTGGGTTCAAGGATAGAGGAGAAATTTCTTTTGGGAAGAAGGCAGATCTAGTACTTGTCAAGGGCGACATTGCTGAGGTACTGTCCGATCCAAAGAATCGTTGTTTGCCAATCGCGGGCGTTTGGAGAGATGGTGTTCTGGCATCTTTTTATGAGCGGCTTCATCCTGAATTTGTGCGGATATTTGTTACGGATGATTCCCCGTGTCAAGACTTGACTATGTAAAAGAATTGAATAGAATCTGGTTTGCTTCGTTTGCTGCTGGACCACTGCAACATTGTCTGGGTGTTTTCACAAAATGACATCCACTTAGACTCACTGGAAGGGGCCGCAATCAGTGACCCCTGGCTATTGGCGCTTATCATTTCACAGGAAAGGGTAGACACTAATTGAGGGGGCCCATAAGCAACCTCAGGGACCACATGAAAGGCCTGCGAATTGATGTTACGTTCACTTAACCTAGCTGTGTTGAGATTCCTTGACTGGTAGACTAGCTCTAACTGGTGTTGGCCAAGCCCTCATTCACATTTGTTACCTATCGCTCGAGGCTGGTTTTTATCATTCAGGAGTCAGTGTGTTTTTGTACCAGTTGAACGAACTCATAGCCTTGCAGAAAACGAGCAAATTATGGCATCACGGCTCACAGTTGACGACACACTTGAAAACGAACTGACGCAATGGCCACACCACCATTTGATATTCACTATACTATATCTAGTCTAATACAATTTCCCATACGCCCAGCCCACCGACGATGCAAATGCAGATGACTGTAATGAACAGGGGAAAAGCCTCAAGCGAGATAAAAACCCCTCTTGCTTGCAACCATCTGCAAAAGTATACCCCAGGCACCTGCCGATTTCAGAGCCCTATTTCTCCTGGACATCAGGGAGCGTGGGATACATGGGTGAAGAATAAGGAACTCCACCTTCGAGACGAGACCTGGGAAGCCAGATGGCCAAAAACAAACTGGTCCAATCAACAACCTTCTTCATCCTGATGGAGACGGGGAAAAAGCTGCCCAGAGAAACTTGGTTTGCAGCTGCAGCCAGCGACTCGATCCCGATCGACGGGAACTCAACGCTTTGAGCCTTGGGAAACGCGAGTTGAATGCCGATCAACTTTTCCTCAGGATGGTGAAGTAGCCAGAATGCAGCTGCTCCCTGATCCTTGGCCCGCTTCTTGAGATCCGGGAACACACGTCGTAGCTGCTCCTCGATATTTGCTCCATCGTAACTCCAGCGTTGGAATCGACCAACGGCGTGGGTGTCAACGGGCGCAAAGTTGGTGGCTCCAATGACGTCCCAGACGAATCGCTTGGATGTCTTGAACAGGGGAAGATTCCAGAATTTAACACCGGCTTCAGGCTCAAATACATTGGCTGTCCAGTCCCAGTAATCAGACGCATTCTCATGGGTGTCGAAGAGATAAGCACCACCGCTGCGCAATTCGCCATTGACAGGCTCGTATCGATGGGGGAGATACTTGAGGTACATTCCAGGGCGTGTATCCATGATTTGGCGGTGAACCTCCTGGAAGTTGACAACGTCTTGGAGAGACGGAAGGCCGTTTACCTGGATTTCCGAAGTAAACGCCGCCTTGGCCTGGATGTCGCCGACAGAGTAACCCTTGATCTGAGACATCTCGACTGTTGTATTACTGCAGGATGTTGTTAGTGACTGCAGAAGGGATTACTACAAAGGCAGCTTACCTTTGATGCTGAAAAAGGTGGTTGTTGCGAAGGGGTTGTTTGAGACCGTACTGTATTGTATTGTGTGTTTGTGCTTGTTTCATTTCAATACAATTCAAGTCATCTTGACTCTCTATTTAAATACATCGTGGCCTCATAGCTAGAGTAACAGCATTGTTAAAGGCGGGATAATAATCTTGCCGGTTTGTAATTGCGCATGATGCCCAAGATAGCGTTGTGTTCTGGTAGAGTCTACAGCATCAGCGCGTTTCTCGGAACTCGGGGTGAATCTCCAAGGGCGGCTTTCTAAAGCAGAGGTTGATCCCACTCTTTCCACCCTCGTTAAGAATTCCTAAATGAATGTGTCTCGGCAAGAGTAGACTGGAGGTGCAGCTACGCTAACCACTCTGTTGCATTCCGAAGTTCCGGATTTCCTGACTTGAGCATTTCGGAACAGCACCCTCCCCTTGAGGTCCCAAATCATCCCAACCGCGAGCTTACCAACGAGTTCAGCGACGGTTCCGATAATGGGAGTTCTCTCTTGAGGTGCCTGTAACGCTTCGTTATTGAACAAGGCATCCCTTGTTCAACTTCACTTGTCGTCAAGAACGACGGCGTTCTTCTAGATATCAGATAGATAGATACCTGCCCCGATTTGATGGGAAAGTACGAACATGCCTCGTCCAGACACAGTGTTGACTGCAGAGATTCCGCGATGCTAGGGGCCCCAAAGTTGCCTACTTGCTTGTGGGGAATCCTACTAATGTCCTGAGGTCACCCAGCCTCACTGTCCCATTAAGGCGTACGCCCCACGGTCTACAGAGCATGAGAACGAGTACGGTCCCAAATTTCTCACGAATGTCGTTGTTCGTGGTGACAAGAGATGGTCGTCATCGCTCAGTAGGTGATTCTTCAACGACCTTCTTTGTTTTCCGTTGTCGTTCACATTTCTTTCTCGTGATCTTCCGCTAGGGATGGCATCGCCAGTGTAATTATTGATACTAGTGATCAATCATCATCTGAGGGCTATATCAATCTTCATTTCGTGAGTTTTTTCTACTCTACCATCTGGAAACTGTTCGTTGTAGCCTGCACAAGCATCTTGAGAGAGGCAATCTGTCCATGACACAAATGCTGGGCCTGTTGAATAATTGCTTCTCTAGCCTCTGGTGCAATGCCTTTTACTCCTGTCGCCCATGAAATAGTCGTCTGATTCTCCCCCATAGGTTCCAGCTTCACAACACCAAGTACCCCACGAGCAGGGCTTGCTGATGGCTCGATGACTTCGTATTTGAACTTGTATGATGTAGGGTTGCACTCTAAGATCCTCTCATCGAATGCCACATCGCCAAAGTAGATGCGCCTGAGGGCCCCTTTACCCTGGCACTCGATAAGAACGGACTTTGTGCATCCAGGAATAAGAACTCTTTCGGTTCCAATGGCGGAGAGGAATGGCCAGACTTCGCTGGGAGGGGCATCGATGACTTCTTGAGCAGAAGCCATGATGATGCGATTGCCGAGTTCTTGAGTTACTGACATACTTGCAATGATGATGATAGCCTTGTAGTCTCGAGAGTGGTAAGAGGAAGAGGCGAAGTATTACTTGGGAAAACGAGGTTGTGTAGTTGACATAAATAATGCCGCAATGCGGGGTAGTTTCATCCAATGCCGCCCTGTGATTGACTGAGCGTACCCTCTTTTGTGAGTACTTTCATGCTCTCATGGATTCTTGTAGAAGGCTCTCCGGTTTTAGATGAACCTAAGTCTAGAGATTCCGGCAGCATGGGGATCGAGGCATATCACTTAATACACAAGAAAAGAGCAATTCCGAGAGGGGAAAAGAAACCCCCTTACTCACTCTATGTTCTAGTTCTATCAAACCGCATCAAATCCCATTTGCGTCCACCTGCCTTCGATCTTCTCCTGAAGCTCTGGGGGATACGAAGACCGAAAATCCACACCCCTAAAGATTCTGTTTCCATCGTATTCCATAGCTAAAAGGCAGTTGGATACCATTTTGCCTCCTTTGACAGAACTTCCACGACCATATTTCCGATAGGGAGTCAGAGGAAGACCCATCACCTCGTCAAACACATATTCGTCAATCCCTGGTCGGCAACGCGACGTGTATGCCCATATGACATCGCCCCAGTTGTGGATGTCTACATCATCTCCGATCAACAAAATGCGGTTAATTAACATGGTTGCTTTGGCCTTGAAGGCTATGTCGCCAATCTTTGTGCAGAGTTCATCGGGGTTCGTCTTCAGCTCGGCCAACTTTCCATTGTCAACCTGTAGTACGCACCATGTTGCAAGGGTTTCTAGAGGCGCGACCGCATCTTTGATGGGAAGATTATGCTCTTGTAAAGCTTCTAAAAGCTGAACTGATGCCATTGAAGCCGTTGTGTGCTAGAATAAATATAGTCAGTGGGTAATCCTGTAGAAGGACTAGATTTTGTAGACTTACCGATTCATCTGTCAGCCGGCCGGGTACAGAAACTGGCAAAATGGCATGGTCCCGATGGGTAATGGCATTAACAGTGAAGAGGGGCTGATTTCCTGCTTCACCCTCGAAATGCATACCAATGTAGTCCTCAAACGGGCCCTCGAGAGCCTTATCCTTGAGAGAAAATGTGCCTTCAATGATGATCTCGCTGTTCGCAGGAACAAGAAGATCACTCAATTCGCATTTCACCATGTCAAGTGGCTTTCCGGCCAGGGCGCTCACGTATTCTCCCTCTGAAACACCAGGTGGTAGAGGAATCGACGCAGCAATGCTTGCTGCTGGTGGAGCCCCAAGGGCTAGAGCCCACGGGACTTCATCTTTGCCCTGTTTCAGCCACTGATCCCGAATCATGGAGTTGTGTTGTCCAGGAATGACGAGGCATGTCAAACGTCTCTTGTTATGAACCATGCCTCGAAAGATAGACCAGTTCGTCCATGATTTATCCGGCGTCTCCAAAACATGCACTCCCCAGGTTTGAAGATATTTGCCGCCATCGCCTTGATGCAGTAGCGGAACTGGTAGACTCGTGAGGTCTACGTCATCCCCAAAGATCTTGTTTTGTTTGCATGGGCCCGTCGAAAGAATATTTGGAGGCAAAGGATCTCGATGTGTAGCAAGACGCATCTTTGTGAGGATATCCTTCCAGCTCGAGTCGGGAGGCAGACCGAGACTACGTGCGATTCGACCGTATCTGAACTTGTCGTCGTTTCGAAGGCTGGCAGCGTTTCCGAACATCTTCCACAAGCCATCTCGAGCGCCTTTGACATTGTGGAAAAGCGGCGCTTTAGCGTTGGTCTCGCTGACTCTTCTCACAATCGCTCCGACTTCGAGATCGGGGTCAACTTCTTGACGAATATCGGCAATATCTCCATCTTTGCGAAGCACTTCGACAAAATTACGGAAATCAAGCTGTGGGTCGCTTTGGTTTGTATTTAGTAAACTTTTGCTAGAATAAGGGCGTAGCTTGATTGGCGAGGACCGTAAGGATAGGAGTACTTGACGGTGATTGACACGAAACATGTTGGTGAGTGAGCTTCCTAGTCGAAGTTAGAGGATTTTAGTATTGCTACATGACCATTCAAACTTCATCAAGGCTTCACCTGAATTTATGATTCTCTACCAGATAAACATTAGAACAATACAGTCGACATCTCATGGAAGCGCTACGGACCTTGCGTGGAAGTTCCGAAAGCTCGGAACGGAACCCAGGAACCAGCGCTACCTGACACTACGGAACTTCCCAACTACAGCGCATCGTCGCCCGATGCGTAAGTGATTCGACGCCGTTTGTTGGGTTGGAACTACTGAGAGCCAATGCTACTAGCACAACGCTATCAGGCACCAAAGCGATCATAAAGGACCTGGAAACAACCCTCACATAGGCTCACGAGCCGTAAAAATAGACTTTCTGCATTGCCTGATCTCTGCGAATAATTGCACTCGCCATGAAAAGGCTCTCTTTTATCAGACGGCAGCTTCTAGCACCGGCTGCTCCAAGAATCATACTCTTCCAGAACATACATCCAACACAGGGGACAAACTCGAGGTTGTTCTCGACAGGCCAGCCATACTCATCCAGAGACACAGCACGAGACCAAACTCCTCATAACCTCCGCGCATCGCTGGAGCCAACAAGGCCAAAGAGGATCGTCGTCGGGATTACCGGTGCAACTGGGGCACTCTACGCAATCCACATCTTGACCCTTCTACGCCATCTTGGCGTGGAGACTCATCTTATCATCAGTAAATGGGCATTGGCCACATTAAAATACGAAACATCCATTACCGAGGCTGAGGTGCGAGGACTTGCGAGCAGATCATACACGGCAAAAGACCTATCAGCACCTATCGCTTCAGGATCCTTCCAGCACGACGGGATGATGATTGTTCCCTGTAGCATGAAAACTCTTGCGGCAGTACGATCTGGTTATTGCGACGATCTGATATCAAGAGCCGCCGATGTCACACTTAAGGAAGATCGCAAACTACTCCTGGCCATTCGGGAAACGCCTTTGAGTTCTATTCATCTTGAGAATATGCTTGCTCTTCGCCGCGCCAACGCCATTATTTTCCCTCCTGTTCCAGCTTTCTATACCCGGCCTGCGAGTATCCAGGAGATTGTTGGTCAGAGCGCTGGAAGGATGTTGGATATGATGGGGATATTCACAGATGGCTTTGAGCGATGGGATGGATTCAAGAGAACTCAGGCTGAGTCGCACTCGCAATACAAAGAAGGTGCCAGCGGGACTGTTTGACAAGTGTTTATAAGCTTTAAGAATTGAGAATCTAATGAGAATTCTCCTCTGTGAGTACGGGCTACTCATTGAAACAGAAAACTGTGTGAATTAGCAGGCCACCCTCGCAAGACCCATGGCGGAGCATCCTGCAGACCATGACCACCATCCATCGGGAACTCTAAGCCGAAATTTCCACCAAAAGAGTTCAACTCATTCTCGAATGAGACATCTACTACATTCACAAAAGCTTCTTCTCGAGTCTCAGTCTCTAGAGCAGCTTGTTGTGGCGTCGCAGAGGAATCTGCCAACATGACATTGCCTTGAGGGGCGGCGGTTGTAGATCGGGTTGGTTCCCGAGGGACCTCTCTGCGTCCTTGACCGTACGTTTCCATAGCCTGACAGAGCTCTCGAATCCTTTTCCCTAAATTGTTTGCAGCCGTGGATGCATCTCCGTACTTCTGGGATAGCTTGCGTGCTCGTACGAAGCATTCACAGATCTGATTGTCATATCCTGGTGTCAAGTCCGGTAACATGGCGGAGCGATGTTCTTCAACGTAGCCCGCCACTAGAAACATAAGAGCACAAATGGACGCGAGAATGTGCTGGTAGTACGGTCGCTGGTTGCGGTATATGTCCGTGGTATTGTCCAGCTCGAATAGCGCTTCTGTGACTTTGTCTGCTAGTTCCATGGCCTCTGGAAGGCATAATTTGCTTTTCTCGACGTCTGATGTGGGAAAGAAATAAGGACGTAGCAGAAGACTCCGTATGGACGCAGCTCGGAAGATGAGGAGTAACAGCCACGACGGAGGTAAGTTCGACGGTTCAGTGAACCAAGTCTCCATATCAGACAGATCGTTGTCTCCGACGCACTTTTTCTGCCACTGCTGGATTTGGAAAACCAAGAGTTCCATGACATCGTCGTCTATACGGGTATTTCCCCTGGCCGCGAGGGATATAGGCTCGTCGAATCTGTCGCTGATAAGGATGAGCATGTACATTGCTTTCGTGTATGGCATACTATTCTATGAGCATCCGGGTTAGCTGACAAGCCCACGATCTGTCTTCGGTGTCCGCGAATATGTAGGTGTAAAAATAAGATCAGGGCGCTCACCAGACAAGCAGACATCGGACTGAACGTGGCATTCGGGAAATTTGCAGGTAAGCCAGTCATAGCACTCCATTGTCGATCGAGTATAATTACAGAACACATCAAAGCGGAAGCCTCTTTGCGTTGACCATCAGTCTTGAGAATGTGATTCAGCATGTCGCTGTTGTGGAAGCCGAGGTCCATCAACATGCGTCCAGCTGTGCCACATAATCTCAATGCAAGCCGTGAAAGGTCATGGAAGGAATGATAATACCCCTTGATCAGATATGTTAGTCTGTAGTACGCTGTGATGAGAGATTGGGTAACAGGGTTGTTTACCAGTAGTAAAGCGATGGTCACTTGTTTAATGCTGGTTGTGGGAGATGTAACGGCAGCATTAGCTGAGTGCATAAAGTTGGAATGCAGAACGGATGCCATCTTTGCAAGCAAAGTGTCTTTTGAGGCTTGTGCTACTGTAGCGAGCATGAGGACCAAGATAATGAGATCGTCATCATCAGGTTGGTTGTTCTCGCCGCCCAGAGATTGGTTCGCATCACTTGAGTAGCATGATTCCAGTTGGCTTCTAATTCTGTCAATGTCGACAAACGGGTGCAGTTCTCCTATGACTTTGTGATATGTATCCACAGCATCTTTGGCTTCCTGCAGCGATAGCCATGACCGGAATTGCATTAGCTGATGACGGTCGCAGCGACGTCTGGGCTGCCAATGTGGTATTGACGACGACAGAGCATCGTTACCATCTACACTTGGCAGCATGGGATGGTGCGATAATGATGTAAGATAGCCTAGTTGCCGCAAAGTGATTTGTACCAGGTTCATGCTATAGTCTGGGCTTGTAGGGCCGTAGAAGCAATAGCTAGCGGAGTTTGGAGTGGTATCTGTTTGTGTGGCATGCAGCTGTCTATTTGACGTGTTTGTGGGGTCACCAGGTGCATGCAACGGTTGAGCAGAAGCAATTGACCCTGATCCTAGGCTGTTCGTCCCATTGCTTTGTGCTTCAACCATGGCCTCGACTCGTCGCAATTGGGCGCGAAGGCTTGCAGCTAGACCTGTGAGATCACTGTCATGGTTGCTTTCACACCCAGCGCTGGGTGCAATTGGTCCTCCGGGGTTGGTAGGTAGACTGGCTGGAGACGGTGGGCCATTGGCTGCGGCCGGTGTCCGAGGTTGCGAAAGTCTCTGATCAGACTCGCCGCTCTGGAACGCTGATGGCTGTGCTGGGCCCCTGGTAGCTGTAGCTGGAGGAACACTTTCTCCATCGTAGACGCATGTCTGTCCTCGGTTTTCGCAGTAGTCGCATGGCTGTTGACCGTCGCATTTGCCTTTCCGTCGTCGACAAGCGGTACATGCATGAGCAGCATATGGAGCTCGTCGCTTGCTAGTATCAGTGGGTAACGAGTTTCTTGTTCTTTTGGTGCCGCGTGAATCCATTCTGTTGTTTGCCGTGGGAGGGCCGAAATTAGGAAAAGAGGAGACGGAAAGGGAAAACTAAGAGGGAGCGGAATTCGAGACTGTTCCGAAGTTTTAAATTGGTTCCGGTGAAACCACTATTCCGAAGACCTGGAGCTAAAATCACGTGCCAAAAGTCTGACAACACTCCCCCACCCCGACCCCGCTTCACGATGCGACTTCGCGACATAGGCTTCAATTTTAATACGAGAAAAACCACCCAAAATGGCACCTGAGACACGCAATTTTCGCACTGAAATAAGCGGAAATCGCCAAAGAAATCATGAATTTACTCCCGAGCAAAGATTTGCGATGGTGGCTGAGATATACGCCGGCAAATCGTATCGGGATGTCGCAGATGACTACGGCACGGATCCGGGCACCGTCTATCGCACAAAGCGGCGCTGGGAACAACACCATTACAACCACTCGAGACCTCGTGGAGGGCGGCCAAAGAAACTCACGGCTATACAGATTGTGAGGATGAGTTCTTTTATTAACCGGCATCGGCACCTGACGTGGAACGACCTGATTCTAGAGCTCGATTTGAATATAAGCAAGAGGGCCCTCCAGCGACGGCTTCAGAGCTATTGGCGCCGTAAATGGCGGTCCAAAAGACGTATCGCACTATCAGAGGACGATGCGAAAGAGCGGCTTGAATTTGCTGAGTATTGGATCCCTCGGTTTGACGAGCTTTTGCTAGTAAATTAGCCCTGAAAGACAGAGGGTTCTACCGCTGACTTTCCCGCAGGCCTGCTTCACAGACGAGTGCACAGTTCAAAACGCTCCGAATAACCCAGACGGCTGGGTCTTTCGCCGGCCTGATGAAAAGCTTCGTAAGGACTTAGTCAATGTTCAACAACACGGAAAAGCTCGTCAGTCTATTATGGTGTGGGGTGGCATAGCTGGAAAGAAGAAGACTATTCTCATCGTCGAGAAGCTAACGCAGTCAATGGAGCGGCGGCTTCAAGCCGTGCGTCGGGCAGGGGGTTGGTATACAAAATATTAATCTACGGATCAAGGGCTTTAAATTGATATACTTTCTAGCTTCATTGGACTTCTTATTATTGTGTAATTAATGGATGAAGATGATGTGTGAAGACGGGGGTGTGGTGATGTGGGTCTGTGTGACGGTCAAGGTTCCCAACGTAGTAAACCGTAACCGAATTGGTTTATGTTGGCAGTTGAAACGGGGCGTAATATACTGAGCGTAGGGTGGCGAATCACGTCTGATAATATCAAGAAGTATTCTTGAGTAATCAAGTTGTATTGAAAGCTGAGGTAGCGAGAGTGTCTGTCTAAGGGATGTTGTGTGGTTTTTATAGGCAGGGTCTGGGGAGCATCTCACGATGCCCATCGTGAGATAGTGTTACATTCTCACTTGCCCGGAGTGAGAAAATGGGTCCCGCTCACTCGCACCGAGTGAGCGGAATACGTTGATCCGTGCCGTGTGGCGACACGCATTCGATCGCGGCATGGGCCGTGACACTGTGACACATGCTTATCATGTACGTTAGTCTTCGTTGTTATCTTAACTTAGGAAAAGTGGAATGTTTGATTGAAATCTTGCGCGAATGCTACTCTTGGCACCGCATAGTATTTTCTTTTTGCCAACTACTATGAAGTTCAAATCTTGCGGGTTATACATAGACCGTCCTTTCAAAACGAGTTCGGAAATTTAGTAACTCTGACTGAGCAGGTTCCGTTCCGAAGCACCGGAATCATAAAAGGTAGAGTTCCGTTCCGGAAGGTTCCTTCGTCTCCATCCCTGTAGCGACTGGTACTAGTAGGGAATAACTCGATGCATTTCAAATAATTGACCGAGCATTCCGGCTTCAAATATACTTTTGAGGGTGATCCACTACTAACAACAGTCTGCCACTAGTGACAGATTTCCTACTGGAAGCATTGCTCCTCTACCCTGTACAGGAGACCGGTCCCCTACGGGGTCCGCCAATGCCTTTTCGGAACGAGTTGAGAGCTTAACAAGTAAGGCGCTTAAAAGCGCTTACGAGGGCGGGTGGCGTCTGTGGCGTTATACTCCTCTACACGTTCGCGTGCGAGCCTATTGGCTGACTCGACACTAGAGACTGGTCGTTGTCCAGGAGGTGACGGGGGGGGTTTCAGGGCGAGCTCCTTCCGTAGCTGCGGCAGTGGTGGTGGTGGCATTAAGTGGCGAGGACGGCGTTTGAGCCATGCGCCCGGGATCGGGTGAGACACCAATTGGGCCGTTCACAATCGCGGGGCTGTTCTGCAAGAGAGCTGCACGGGCTCCTCGGTTCAGGTTGGCGGGGGTGTGGATACCCAGGTCGAAGGGATCCGGAGCAGCGGGCGGGTTCGTCATAGGCGATGCCATCGCCGCCGCGTGCGGCTGCGCAACGCGCAGGTTGGGACGTTTGGTGTGCGATTGTTAAGGATTAAGGTGTAGATAAGGCTACTTTCTTAACACTTGCATGCCAAGAAAGTGTGATTACACGGGAAGGTGAGTTAACCATCCGTGATTGGAAATGTGTCGCATATCAAACCCTGGCCCCACTAGCGCAGCTGCCTGCAATGCAGCTGCTACTGCCTAAACAGGCAACACTTTCATTTGTGTATAACGTGGAGACCCCACCTTTGGCCAGCACCCCCCTTTAGCCACATTGTCGCATAACATTCGTGTGACCGGATGTAACTATCCGGTTTCACATCTGGCCTGTCGCATAATCCTAACGACATGAGCTTAAATAGCTATGCCCGAACACATGGCTGTTCGATTTCTTTTGTTCTTTAGATAATTCTCATCAATTGACTGGTGCCATCAATGATCCCTGTGGAGCCAATTGTCTGACACACATCATCATCGACTTCATCCTTGGCGATGCGAATAATTAAGTCGGCCACAGAATTATTATTTTACGTCGTATGAAGCTCAAAAATATATTATTATAATCAGAAATGGACTAAGAACGTGAATATCGAATTTCTTGCGCTCTCAAAGACCTTAAACACGCTCCGCTCGTGCAAGTTGCTTCTACGCACGCCATCTCACGCGGGAGTCTTCGCAACCGTAAAAAAGGCGGCACCAACGCTCGCGATGCTCAAATTCCGGCTCAAAAGTTGAATCCGGACCAAGAGAAGAATCTGGTCAGTTGGATTCTGAACGAAGAAGCTGCTGGCCGCGGCCAAAGCAAGGCAAATATACACAAGTTTGCGGACCTCATACTCAAGCACGATGGACGAGACGAACACGTCGGCCATAACTGGGTCAACCGCTTTATTGCGCGCCATAAGGACATCAAAATGAAGCCATCACGGCCTACAGACGCCGTACGAGCGAATGAGACTACGGAGGAGCAGTTACAGCGCTTTTTTCGACTCCTAGAGCACCAAATCGAGGATAAGGATATCGACTGGACCACATTGCACAATATCGACGAACATGGAGTTGCTGAAGGGGAGACTGAGGCCGGAAGAGTCGTAGGGACTTCCTTTACATCCTTCGCAACCGTCTCAGCGAGCGATTCTCGTACCTGGGTCTCGATAATCGAGTGTATTTCAGCTTGTGGCACCAATACGACGCCGGTGGTGATTTTCACCGGTCAGAACCTTCAGGGCCAGTGGTTTAACCCTCCGTGGCCGGATTGGAAGTACGACTGCACATCTACAGGCTGGTCTAATAGCCTGATCTTCAGGAAATGGTTCGTCGAGGTGTTTCTGCCGGAAACAGAGCCTGCTCCCGGGAAATGGCGACTCCTTATTCTCGACGGCCACAGCTCTCATATAACAGTAGAGATAATGTTCCTAGCTTGGTTAAATAAGGTACAGCTTCTTTACTTACCGCCACACTCGTCTCATGCCACACAACCTCTCGACGTTGGGATCTTTGCGGTTCTTAAGCGACTTTTTCACCAGGAGACTGAGAAGTATGCAACCTTCGCAGCCAGGTCTCCCATTCAAAAACGACGCTTCGTATACTCTTATGAAATAGCTCGAAAGAAAGCCCTAACCGAGAGGAACATCCGACACTCATTCCGGGGCTCAGGAATCTATCCTGTCGACGTTGAGAAGCCGATGAAGCAGATTGTCAATACCAAGCGCCCTCCCCCGCCGGATTTGGCACCAAAAAAGCAGAAGCCGCTAGCTCGTGATAATCTTCGTACGCCAAAGAACGAGAGGGATATCAAAAGACGGCTAGATCAGGCCCAGCATAGCGATGGCGGCGTCAATCGTGAAGCCCGATTTCTGATTAACCAGAACGGCAAGCAGATCACTCATTTAAACAGCATTATCGCCAGCCAGAAGCAGAGAATTGAGTTCCTAGAGGACAAGCTGGAGTCGCAGAAGCCCACCGGCAGGAAGGCCGTTGATTATGACCCTAACGAGAGGTTTGCGCGCATGGAGGAAATTGCGTACGCTCATTATGAGGCGGCGAAGGCACCTACGAAATACCGCGACCGTGAGGCGCCCAAATTACAAGAGAATTCCATCAAAGCAGCAGAGAGGAAAGATCAAGGTCTACAGAGTGTATTCCAGGTTCAACTGAAATGATTGCATTATTTTTCGTTGAGAAAAAGCTGATTTACGTGATGTGTGCATTTTGGTGTTGAGGCAATTTCCACTGGCCAGAGGGGGGGTGGTGGCCAAAACTAGGGTCCCCACGTTAAAGAGCTGCACGACTCAATGCGTCTTGCCATTGAGTTCTTGCTCTTTAGATAATTCTCATCAATTGACTGGTGCCATCAATGATCCCTGTGGAGCCAATTGTCTGACAACCTCTCGTCACTTCGTTCCTCAAGGCAAAACTGCAATTCTGCCTTGTTCGACCGCCTACCCTAAATTTAATGACGCACATCTTGGTTGGTGAGGCAGGTCCACAATTTCACCTCTTCAAGAACCCCCGCAGACCCGCAAGACTGAACGGGCTTATTTCACCAAGACATACTTGCATTACTTCCTCCAACCCTCTTTCGGTAGCCTGCAGATCTCCAATCGTGCCACTATCACGTTGCGTTTCACTGATGGATTCCTCAGTCGGCGATAACGTCGACCAAGTCGCTGACCGACCTTGCCATACATGTCGTCGAAGACGGTTGCTGTGCGACCGTAAATGCCCTCACTGCGACAAGTGTACCTTAAAGGGACATGAGTGTCTTGGCTATGGCACACTCTTGCTATGGACTGGATCTGTTGCAACCCGGGGGAAGCTCGCCGGACAACCGTCGAGTGCAGCTGTGTGCTTCACGAAAACGCCAAACCAAGCGACCCGTGGGGCAAACAATGGGCCCAGGGGATCAACTTCTGATGGAGGATATGATTCTATAGGTCTAACATCCCACGACGATCAAATGACTTTCCCAAGCAAGTGTTTGGCTCGCCAGAGCTCCAGTCCAAGACCGCTCGTGGATCCATTGCTTCAAGACTTGAGTGATCCCCAGAGACTGTACTTTCATTACTGTAAGTACCCCGTTTCCCATTTACTCGGACCCTGTCTAACTGTGGGCACTATAGACTCAAATCGCGTTTGTAAGGACCTTATCGGCCATGATTTCTCGGACCGCAACCCATTCCGCAACCTTCTGCCATTCACTCCAACACACCCGCTATTGCAGCAAGTCATCATCGCTGCCTCAGCTGCTCACATGTATAACCAAGCGAGACGCTGGGTCGCTTCTGAGTCGTTTGAAAGGCAAGAATCACCGAGGAATGTCATGATGGACGCACTTGTGGCGAAACATAAAGCCCTCCAGCTGATGCCTTCTGCTATTGCCAATATCGACACAGTTGGAAGCGATATTGTCCTCACTGCGGCACTGTTTCTTGTCAACGTGGAGCTCCTAGAGTCGGGGAAACACTGCTGGAAACCTCATCTTGAGGGTGCTGCGAGGATCTTGAGCCTAATTCAGCCGCTCACCCTCTTTGACGAAACCCTGAAAGACTATATTATGTCGGACTGTATTGTGTAAGTCTGGGTGAGATCTCGAAGTAGACGTAGGACTGACTTCTTGCCGCCAGTTATTCCATTCTCAGCCTCACCTTTAACGCCTCCCGCGGTGGTCTCTCAGCTTTTCTCGATTCGTACCAGGCTCTCCCTATCCTAGAACGAACAGCAAATAGCTACCTGTGCTGTCCACCTGAACTACTCAACATTCTCCTCGCTGCATCTAAACTTCCTGACACCATGTCAGGCGAGGCTATTTCGGACGGTGTAGTTGAAGGAACCGGAGCGGCCTTCCTAGAACAGGCGCGAAACGTGGACCTTGTCTCCTGGGCAAACAAGCTGCACGAACAGGATACCATCAGAAGCCGTTTCCTGGCTGGGTCGGCTCATCAGCTTGCTGCTTTACTGTACGTCTTACAGGTTGTGCCATCACTAGAAAGTTGGATCGCTGATGGCGTCGTTCACACCCTTCTTGACGGGTTGCACGAGACCTTGTCCCACATGCCGGATGAGGATCCGAATTTCAAGGCCACGGCATGGCCGAGTTTTGTTTTGGGTGCCACCACTCAGTCGCTGGAAAGACAGTCCTGGGTCATGGACAGGCTGAAAAGAATGACAATAGTCTTTCCTTGGGGCTTCGTCTACTCTGCTATTGACACCCTGAAAGTACTCTGGGGGCTTGGTCAGCAGGAAAGGCGCTCTAAGAGCTGGGTCAGAACGCTTCGAGACTTGGACGTGAATTTCTTGATTGTATAATAGCTACAGACCATATTATATTGTCACGACTATTATTCAATGGCACTCATCATATTTAGGCCACAGAAAGTGTCATCTTTCAAACATTCAGGCCTCCCAGCGTTCATACCCGCCAACCAACGACTTAAGCGGATGCGGATCCTGTCAGGTAGGCATCCCAGACCAGGTGAATCGATGGGCGGTTTGGGGTGCCCTTCTACCCCATGATGCTGTTTTATCTGTCGCTTAGCTTGGAACTGTGCTGACACTTCGGTATGGTAACCATGAAAGATGCTTCCCACAGAGCCTTGAGGCCTTGGTTGTGATTTTGGCTTGAGGTACATGCGTGTCGGGGCTAAGCACAGAAGTCTCGGATTCCCAACGGGCTGGATGTTGTTAATCTGTTGACTTCTCCTCTTAGAGGGAGCCCGGCCGCAGTTGCAAAGAACACACTTTCTAACACAATTTTGGCTCTCAATAAACCCAGAAGCCGCACAACACTGGAGAACTAGATGTTCGTCATTGCAATGCGCTGCAAAATGATTTAGCTTCCTACAATTTCCAACTACTTTAAAATCCGATGCAACAAAATCCCGTCCGCAGTCCGCCCTCCTTAAAGCCTCGATACGCCCAGTGCCAACCGACTGATCCGATCCGTGGCATCCAGAGCCCCCTCCCCTTTGGCTGCAACCTGACTCGGTGTGACCGAGTACGACGGCGGAACATCCAGGACAGGATTGCAAGAGAAGAAGTGGCGAGGGCGCAATAGCAGGGTGATAGGCTCCCTAGGCATGATAGGGTAATCCTCAGGCGAAGGGAAGTGGGTGATACCGAACGTGTGCCAAAGCACAATGTCAGTATCGACGATGGATTCGGTACCATCGCCAATCCACTCGGTGATTCCACGCGACGGCTCGCCTGAGGTCTGGGGTACGTGGTCGCCAGCAACCCATAGCTGGTCATCGTTGTCTGGGGGTCTCGGTCAGTATTGCCAGTACTACTCAAGTATCCAGGGCCGACACTCACATTTAGTCACATGAACGGCATGTCTGGCAAACGCGGCACGATTCCACACAAGGGAGCCCTCCTTTGGCAGCAACCCAGGCACCTCTCGGCTTACCAGCTTATAAGATACTGGCTTTCCACTGCTTGGGTTTAGCTTATTCTCATTGACGATGTCCCACGTTCTCGACGTCGAGCCATCGTAATCCGTCATCGCCTGAGAGGTAGTTTCAAGCCGCGTGCGCTTAGCATAGAAAGCATTACCATAGAAATTCTCAGGACTCCCGACAGGAGCGCTGGATGGCACGGCGTCAACCATATGGACGGAGTTCTTGGTTCCATCCAGGTTAGGGTTGATACGTAAGCAGAAGAGATGCTGGTGGTTGTGGGCATTGACCCCTACATTCAGTCAGTCAAACTGATCTTAGGTGTCGAAGTTTCGAGAGGGACAAGTTGGCAACCCACCCTTGGCAACTTCCGTTCCCCATCCATTTGTGTCTTCCCCAGGATACATGACGTATGTGTTGAGAATGCCGGTCAACCTGATGTCAGGCTGGATCGTTCCATCTTGCTGGAGGTTGGTTTGTTAGTGCAGCAAAATCGGTGGCGCTGGGTTTGAGACTCACATGAAAAGTCCACTACATCATCAAGTTAGCTTGATTTGTCCACGAAATGAGATCAAGGGAACATACCGCGATAGCATATTCGTAGTTGGCTGCCGTGAAAACTTGCTGGACTACAAGCTTCCTCCCGCGTGTGATAATCGTGGAGTCATCTCGGAAGTCAGTATGCTTGAAGAGGATACCATCATCTTCTTCATGAATACAGATAGCATTCTTGACCTTACGCACGCTACCAGATTGGGTAGAGAAGTAAGCATCCAGGTAGTAGATAGAGCCCTTGCAATCACAGCCCAGAGCGAGGCTGTTGGTCAGATACCCGGCGCCGTATTCCCCAAGGTCAAAAGCGTGCTTGCGCTGGTGAGGATGCTCTGGGTTGCCGCTGGGAAATGAATCAGTTAATTGACACTGACTGTGCTGAGAAATCAGGCGAAGATGGACACTTACTAAGGCACCACCATTTCCGCGATTGACATCCTGTAGAAGATTGGGCGGATGGTTCCCTTGTCGTTGAAGGTGATGTTGTTGAACACAATGCCCTCCCTGTAGTTGAAGCCGATGTGGAACTTCCAATTCTGCCACTCCAGCTCGCGGCCTGTTCCAGTCATGTTGAAGGATACGCCTTGGGGCTGGGTGATGTTGATTGGCTTCAGGTCCTTCCTGTGGCCTCCCTGACGCTCGATGGCCAGATGGTGATAGTCGAGGGGTGGGGATTTAACCAAGGGGCGACGGATCTTGGGAATGTCGATGGCGATGACTTCCTGTTTAATCGGATCCCAAATAGGGCAAAAGTCCAGAGGGTAATGATACTGGCAGTTGTCGATGTCTGGCCGATAGTACATCAGGGCCTGTTGCAGGCGTTTGCCACTGCCGAAGCGCTCGTCGTAACCAATCGTCCACGGGTCACAATACACTTTGTGCATGTCTCCCTTAGCGACGCCGCTGAGGAGACATTGTTCAATCACTTTGGCGTCTTTGCGACAGCCATGTTCGACGGCGGCCAGCTCCTCTGGGGTAATCTATAGAATCTGGGTCAATATTCTGTGTGCACCCGGCCTTTCTGGGGGGGCTCACGATAGGCTGTGCTCCATCAACCTGCTTCCACTTGCTGATTCTCGGTGTCTCGAGGTCAACGGAGCCTTGGAAAATCTTTCCAGTAGGTCCAATGACAACCACATCAGCAACTCGCCTGGGTCGGTGAGCACCATCGGGATTCGCGAGCCATGCCGTCATCTCGGCCTTGCGAGGCTCTTCCAAGGAGACGACATTGAACTTGACGTCTCCATGAGCCTTCTTCACGATGGTAACAGCGACCTTAATCTCTTCGGGGGAGAGAGGGTCGAAGGGATAGGGGAGAGAAGCCATGGTGCGAGGTCTTGCAGAACGAGCATGGTCCATGACAAGAGACGTTTGTCATGTCTCGTCATTCCAGGACAACATAACTCTATGATCAGGGATCAGCGGTTGAAAGTTGGAAAAGACAAGATCCCCTGGGCTTTATCTCTTGGCGCTCCACCAGCAGCAAACATTGCTGCATCGATTCCTCTACCCCCTGGTGTTTCAGAGGGAGATTATGTAAGTGCACTTACTGGAAAGCCACTTGACATGGTGAAATGCGAATTGAGTGATCTTCTCGTACCCGCAAATAGCGAGATCATCCTTGAAGGCACATTTTCTCTCAAGGACAAGGCTCTCGAAGGCCCATTTGAGGATTACATTGGTATGCACTTTGAGGGTGAAGCTGGCAATCAACCCCTCTTCACCGTGGATGCTATCACCTATCGCGATGGTGCCATTCTGCCCGTTTCTGTGCCCGGCCGGCTGACAGACGAATCGGTAAGTTTGCAAAGCCAAGTTCTTCTCTAGGGCTGCATACTGACTGTATTTTTCTAGCACACAACGGCTTCCATGGCGTCAGTCCAGTTATTGGAGGCGTTGCAACAACATGATCTTCCAATCAAAGACGCAGTCGCCCCCCTGGAGACCCTTGCAACTTGGTGCATACTACAGGTTGACAGTAAGAAGCTTGCCGAGATGAAGACGAACCCTGATGAACTCTGCACAACTATAGGCAACATAGCCTTCAATTCTAAGGCAACCATGCTAATTAATCGCATCTTATTGATCGGGGACGACGTGGACATACATGACTGGGCAGATGTCATATGGGCATACACGTCCCGTTGCCGACCAGGTATTGACGAATATGTGTTTGACGAGGTGATGGGTCTTACTCTCACTCCATATCGGAAATACGGTCGCGGAAGTTCTGTTAGGGGAGGCAAAATGGTATCTAACTGCCTTTTAGCTATGGAATACGATGGAGGAAGAATCTTTAGATCTGTGGATTTTCGATCTTCGTATCCGCCAGAGCTTCAGGAGAATATTGAAGGGAGGTGGACGGAAATGGGGTTTGATGCAGTTTAGTAAATTAGAACATAGATTGGGCAGATGGTTTCTTTGCTCCTCTCGGATGTAATATTTTATTGCGTATTAAGTCATGCCTCGATTTCGATGGTCCCGAAATCTTCAGTCTTAGATACATCTAAAGCCATACAGCGTTCTTGAATATGCGTGATAGGAAACCCTGAACATCGGAATGCAGCACAGCAATTATTGTAACTGTAGCTCCGATCTACTCTTGTTGAGGCTCAATGATTTAGGAAACGCCGGCGAGGACGGAAAGAAAAAATGCATATCTCCGCTTTATTAAGCCGCCTTTTGGTCATCGCCTCAAGCTCCGACGAACGCGCCGACGTCGCAGATTTTACGGAAGCACAACGCTGTGTGAAGCATCATGCAAAATTTCAAACCAGCAGGATTAGTGTCACGCGTTAAGGAACGCCATTCCACCAGTTATGAGGCCGTGATATGTTTGAATGGCGAGTGGAGATGACTCGAATCCTGCTGAAATGGAAATGCACAAACACATGCTTCAATAGTTATAAAACAACTTGCTTACAATAACCACAGTTTCCAATATTAATTGTAAGGCTTTTTAGAGTCACGTGCATTTGCGTCGTCAGTGGGCTGGATGTATGGAAAGTTGTAGTGGACTAGATATGATATTGTGAATATTAAACAGTGGTATGGCCATTGGGTTATATTATGTGATTCATGATGTTGCTTCAGGGCCCTTTAATTTGTGCCTAGCTTTTCATGTGAAGCTATATTCAGTACCATCACCCAAGGGTCACTGATTGCAGTTCCTTCCAGTGTCTATGCGTGGATGTAATGTTGTTAAAATATCAAGGCAATGATGTATTGGTCCATCAGCAGACGAAACAAATCAGCATTTATTCAATTCTCTCACATAATGAAGCCTTGGCATAGGGGAATACTCGTATCAGATATCCCTATCAAATATTTGCACAAACTCAGGATAACCCCGCTCATAAACAGACGCCAGAACACCATCTCTCCAAACACCCACGATTGGCAAACAGCGGTTCTTTGGATCGGATAGTACATCAGCAATGTCACCCTCGACAAGCGCCAAATCTGCCTTCTTCCCAAAAGAAATTTCTCCTCTATCCTTGAACCCAAACCGAGCAGCTGTAGTAGACGTAGCAGATTTGAGGACGTCTTCGGGCGACATGCCGATCTCATGGGCAAAAAGGTACATCTCAATATGTACGCCAAGACCATATGCTACACCGAACCCTTGACCAGCACAGTCACTCCCTGCTATCAAAGGGATACCTGCCCGGTACAGCTTTCTCGTGGTTTCATAGGCATGCTGGACACCAGCTCTCGGGCGCTCTTCTTTGGCTAGCCCAAGTGGCTTATCGGGTGTTTTCTGAATCAGCATACTCTCAGCAAGGGGGTCTCTTCTGAATGTTTGCTGCCATTCCTGTCGCTCAGCGGTTTGTGATGCACACAAGCTCAGCGTCGGGTTGCAGTGAACATTGCGTGATTTCATAATCTTGATGAAGTGGTCGTTGGGAGGTTCGTCGAGGAAAATATGCGTGAAGCCGTCGACTCCAGCCTCGAGGAGATCCATGGCGCCAGTGTAGCTGAGGGCGTGACCAACAGCAATGACGCCCGCTTCGTGGGCGGCCTTTACCACAGCATTTTGCACATCTATGGGAGGCGACGGTAGTTTCATGCCGAGAGTATCTCCCAGCTCGTGAAACATCTTGATATATGATGCTCCATGCCGATTGACCTGCTGTTGCACAAATGGCTTTGCATCATGGCTTGTGTTCAGTTTGGGCCAGCCTGAGACAATGACATTTAGTATTTTCTCGCCTTGAGGAACCGACTCGAGTTCCTTCTTCATGACAGGGATAGGCCATCCTCCTTCGATAATCGCTCCGATTCCAGCGTACTTGTAATCGGAATACTTTGTCTTGTTTTGGGGCTCACCAACCAACTGCATTCATGATTAGTCTTCCACATTATGCGCCGTACTAGTCAAGGGACATACAAACCTGTTTCAGCCGCATGATATCTTCCACTTCGTTGTGCATATCGCATACAGTTGTAACTCCAAAGCGCAGCGACTGCTCAACACTGTCGGTATTACCTGCAAGGGCATGAATGTGGGCGTCGATCAGTCCCGGAATGAGCGTATGCTGTGGTCGAGAGATCCTCAAGATATGTTGTCCGATAAATTTGTCTGGCTTGCCGCTGCCAACATCGGCGATAAGTCCGTCACGGACAATGACGAAACCATTGACAATAAACTTGTGGCCGTCAAAGATTTTGATATCTTCAACGATGAAGGTGTTTATCGACGGCTGGTAATCGCTCGTATTTGCCATTTTTGGAACAATTAACTTGGTGCATGCACAAAACGCTGTATGAGTGAGATGAGCTACGGGTAACGGACCCTCTGAATATGAAATGAAGCAGGCTGACATTTGTCCATTCCGGTTCCGGAATCCCGCTTCGGAATCGCTTCGGAATGGTTTCATGCTCCACTTGGATTCCGTCTAACGTATTTGGCTACCACACCGCCTGTTTGGTGATAGTCTCAACGCCTCAACACGATGCTCGGGAAGTCGACGCTGGACGGAGAATGTGGGGGGCCGAATCATTGTTGGTAGGGGAAGTTGGGGATGTGAGTTAGGTGAGGCGTTGACCAGGCGGTGAAGGGGGCAACAAACTTTCATGGTCGCAGGTGAAGAGAAGAGGTGTCATGAGAGGTGTCCATGATATCGTATTCTTCTTACATTTGTATCAATCGAAAATCAATATTCAAGAGTTTCTGCCTACTTAATCTGCACTACGCCTGCTCAGGCCTCCTGGAAGCCCCTGGCAGTGAATGTTGAATCAATCTCCATTCGAAAAAGTGGCTGCTGAGATTGGAAGTGGACGTTAAAGCTTGTCTTTCGTAGTGGAGTGGAGTTACGGGAGACCCACGAAACTCCCGAGCTAAACACATATACAGTACCTACATTCGAGCCAGTGCTCACTGACGGACTGCTCGAAAAGCTGACTTGGACTAAGAAAGGAGAGACACTGATTAGGATGTAAAAAATAGCCACCGATCTATTGTATGACAATCTTTCGTACGGCTGGCCAAATAATAATGCCCTAGTCTATTAGCGCAAGATGTTTCTTTAGTCGCTAGTCTAGGAAGATTCTATCGGTTCTCAAGGCCACACCGAAGTGGAAATTTACAGTCAAAGCCTTAACTAGAGATTTGAAGCTCGCCAGGCTCCTGGGTAGATGGCGAAGAAACGTTAATAGTTCCTTAGCAAACCGAATTGCCGAAATATTGAGGCGAGAAGGGGGTTGAGAACATTGATCCAGGTATGACGAGATGTCTTGCTGAGAATCGTCATTCCATAACTGCTGAGGAATAATAGGAACAACTCAATCATGCAATGGCTTTCTGTATATATGTCGGGGATAGATAGGAACTCGCTTGAAGGAATTGAGTTGAGTTGAGTGCAACCTGCCTAATAAGCTTGGTCACACCGTGGCAACAAAATAAACCCAGCCCATGCTTGGATTTGATCCAGAAAGAAAGTGGCCAAGCCATTGGTCTGCAAGGAGGGTTCTGTTGTTCCGAAACGGACGAATTGACATCGCATCAAAAACCATCATCAGCCTTCCATCCATCCGCTTGCTGCGGGCATGGCTCAACAGCAGCCTCACACACGCCCCAAGCCGAGCCAGACATGCCCCATTGCGGCTTCAAAGAGCTGTTCCAGCCCTCGAAAACGCTTTGGAGAACAGTGGCTGGGAGGAAAACATCCATGGCCCGAAGTCACTCGGTAGGGCCATTTGGAGGCAGAAGCAATGGATCGTTGCGTCTAGAGAGGTGGTATCGAAGTACCAGTACCTGGTAGAGGACTCCTTCTCCTTCGTTGACCTTCTTCTCAACCCAACCCTTGCTCATGATGGTCCCCTTGTCCCTCTTTGGCAAGGAGTATCATAGCAAGGGGTGTGTCTGATGTCGTGGGGTCCCAGCGGATCAAGCGAGCCGCCAATGCGGTGCACGCCAATGGCTCTCACAGTCTCACAACGGCGGGAGGTGGATGCGTTTCTTCTTCTCGACATTGAGCTGTGCACTAAGATAGCCCGGATTGTGGAGGGGGAAGCAAAAAAGTTGCCCTCCTGTTGGTACAGTGCAGTCGAAAAAATATGCCAGGATACGTACCCCTCCATATCCCCAACGGAACTGAAATTTTGGCCTGCTACTCGAGTTCGCTGGGGCGGCCCCTCCAAGACTCCAGCTGCTTCAACCACACCCTCCACAATCCTTAGCCGGCTCCCGGTACAAGCTCCTGATTTTTCTCGTTTTTGACTTCTACCGTGGTCCCTCTTAGACGTCTTCTTCCTCCTCTTCCTCCTTGAGATTGTCCATCCTCATCTCCTTTGCGCCTGGCTGGTGTTGTCTTGTCTTGTACCGCGCCGCGCTCCACCGACTCTAAAGCTATTCTCTACTGGTTTCTACCCCCTCCCACCTCTCAGGGGATCAGCCAGCCTTCGCGCGAATCCAGGACCGCCGGTTTCTTTTCACTAGCGTCTTCGGGGAAACTATCATATCTTGTTTCTGGTGTTACGACTTGAATTGATAGGTCTGTGAGCCATCGGCCCTCGAGAACCATCTCAACCGCCAATTGCAGAGACTAACATTGGACTTTTGCTTGCCACTGCAGATTTTCTTCAATACCCCTGCATTCATCATGTACGGCGCCGGTCAAGGCCCTCAGATGGGCATTTCCACCCCCAGATCCAGCGCTTCTCTTCGGCCGTTGACCCTCTCCCACGGCTCTCTCGAGACTTCTCTCCTCATTCCCACCAACCTCCATTTCCAAGCCTCTCAGTTAAAAGACAAGTTTGTCGCCAGTCTACCCGAAGCCACCGATGAGCTTGCCCAGGATGACGAGCCATCCTCCGTTCCCGACTTGGTCGCTAGATACCTCGGTCTCATCGCTCATGAGGTCGATGAGGGCGAGGATGATGAACAAGGCTCCTACGAGGATGTTCTGAAGCTCGTTCTGAACGAATTTGAGCGCAATTTCCTCCGTGGTAACGAGGCCCACGCCATTGCCACCAGCCTGCCCGGTATTGAGTCCAAGAAGCTCGACTTCATCCGCAGCTACTACACCGCTCGTGCTGTGTGCAACCGACCGATCAAGCCTCACGCTTCAGCCCTTTTCCGAGCAGCTAAGGATGGTGACGCCGAAATCTACACAATTTTCGGCGGTCAGGGTAATATTGAGGAGTACTTTGAGGAGCTGCGAGAGATTTTCAAGACATACTCAAGCTTTGTCGGTGACCTCATCACCCGCTCAGCTGAGCTGCTACAGACTCTCTCAGAGAACCCCAAGGCCGAGAAGATGTTCCCCAAGGGTCTTGATATCATGAACTGGCTTCTCAACAAGGACTCTACTCCTGACGTCGACTACCTAATTTCGGCACCCATAAGTTTCCCTCTTATTGGCCTTGTCCAGCTTGCCCACTACGAGGTGACATGTAAGGTCCTTGGCGTGCACCCTGGTATGCTGCGCGAAAGAATCACCGGTTCCACTGGTCACTCTCAAGGCATTGTCATGGCCGCCGCCACCGCCGCTGCGGACTCCTGGGAATCATGGCAAGATATTTCTAGCTCTGTCCTGACCATGCTGTTCTGGATCGGAACCCGAAGCCAGCAGGCGTTCCCCATCACCTCCATGACCCCTACTATGCTTCGCGAGTCTTCGGAGCACGGCGAGGGCGCTCCCACTCCCATGCTTAGCATTCGAGGCCTTCCTCAGGCTGAGGTTCAGAAGCACATCGATGCTACCAATCACTACCTTCCCGAGAACCGCCACATCAGCATCTCCCTCATCAACAGCCCCCGAAACCTAGTTGTGACAGGACCTCCCACTTCTCTCTACGGCCTCAACGCCCAGCTTCGCAAGATCAAAGCTCCCATTGGTCTGGACCAGAGCCGAATTCCTTTCACCGAGAGAAAGGTTCGCTTTGCCAACCGATTCCTGCCTGTCACTGCACCCTTCCATAGCAAGTATCTCGGAGAGGCTACTACCATGATTGACGACGATCTCAAGGACATCTCAATCGATTCCAGCGACCTTGGCATTGCCGTGTTCGACACCAACACTGGCAAGGATCTTCGAGAGGAAGTTAAGGGCAACATTGTCCCTGCCCTTGTCCGCTTGATCACTCGTGACCCTGTCAACTGGGAGAAGGCCACTGTCTTCCCGGGTGCCACTCACATTCTGGACTTCGGTCCTGGTGGTGATTCCGGTCTTGGTGCTCTGACTAGCCGAAACAAAGAGGGCACTGGCGTGCGTGTCATCTTGGCTGGTACTGTCGATGGTGCCATGAGCGACATCGGCTACAAGGCAGAGCTCTTTGACAGAGATGAGGAGAACGCTGTCAAGTATGCCATTGACTGGGTTGAGGAATTCGGGCCCAAGCTCGTGACGAACAAGAGCGGTCGAATATACTTGGACACCAAGATGAGTCGTTTCCTTGGTCTCCCTCCAATCCTTGTCGCTGGTATGACTCCTACCACTGTTTCGTGGGACTTCGTTACCGCTACTATGGATGCTGGGTACCACATTGAGCTTTCAGGTGGTGGTTACTTCAATAGTTTGATGATGACCGATGCAATCACCAAGATCGAGAAGGCTATTCCCGCTGGTCGTGGTATTTCTGTCAACTTGATCTACGTTAACCCTCGTGCCATGGCTTGGCAGATTCCCCTAATCGGCAAGCTTCGATCCGAGGGCGTTCCCATTGAGGGTCTCACAATCGGTGCTGGTGTTCCCTCTATGGAGGTTGCCCAGGAGTATATCGAGACCCTGGGCCTTAAGCACATCAGTTTCAAGCCCGGCTCCGTCGATGCTATCCAGTCTGTTATCAACATCGCCAGGGCCAACCCCCACTTTCCCATTATGCTCCAGTGGACTGGTGGCCGCGGTGGTGGTCATCACTCTTTCGAGGATTTCCACCAGCCTATCCTTCAGATGTATGGCCGTATTCGACGGCAGGAGAACATCATCCTTGTTGCCGGTAGTGGTTTCGGTGGTGCGGATGACACCTATCCCTACATCACTGGTGAATGGGCCAAGAAGTATGGCTACCCTCCCATGCCTTTCGACGGTTGCTTGTTCGGTAGCCGCATGATGGTTGCCAAAGAGGCTCACACCAGTAAGGACGTGAAAGAGGCTATTGTTGCCGCCCCTGGCCTCGAGGACAGCGATTGGGAGCAAACCTATAAGGGACCTGCTGGTGGGGTTCTTACCGTTCGATCTGAGATGGGTGAGCCCATGCACAAACTCGCTACTCGTGGAGTCCGCTTCTGGGCCGAGATGGACCAGAAGATCTTCAGCCTACCCAAGCAAAAGAGGGTTACCGAACTCAACAGGAACAAGGACTATATCATTAAGAAGCTTAATGATGATTACCAGAAGGTCTGGTTCGGTCGCAACAAAGAGGGTAATGCTGTCGATCTGGCCGACATGACGTATGCTGAGGTTCTGCGACGTCTGGTCGAGCTCCTCTACATCGGGCACCAGTCCCGCTGGATCCACCACTCCTACGCCTTCCTCGTCGGTGACTACATTCATCGTCTCGAGGAGCGATTAGCTTCCACCCCTGGCAAGGCATCTCTCCTTCAGAGTTACTCCGAGCTCAACGAGCCTTTCGAGGTGACCGACCGTATCCTTACCGCTTATCCTGAGGCTGAGACCCAGATCTTGAATGCCCAGGACGTTCAGCACTTCCTGATCTTATGCAGGCGACCCGCTCAGAAGCCTGTCAACTTCATCCCTATCCTTGACGAAAACTTCGAGTTCTACTTTAAGAAGGACTCTCTCTGGCAGTCTGAGGATTTGGATGCTGTTGTTGGCCAAGACGTTGGCCGAACATGTATTCTCCAGGGTCCTGCCGCTGCCAAGTTCTCGACTCAGATTGATCAGCCCATCCAGTCTATTCTCGACAGTATCCATGAGTCTCACGTGGAATACCTGATTCGGGATCTATATAACAATAACAAGGCTGCCATCCCCTACATCGAGTACTTTGGTGGTAAGCTTGTTGACCCCGAGATGCCCCAAGACGTCGAGGGCTTGACTGTGACCTACGACAACTACAAGAACACCTACCGCCTGTCATCGTCTGTCGCTGCCACCCTCCCTAAGCTTGATTCTTGGCTGTCTCTGGTCGCTGGCCCCAACCGTAACTGGCGTCACGCTCTGCTTATGGCCGATGTTGTTGCCCAGGGCCAGAAGTTTCAGGCCAACGCTATCCGACGCATCTTTGCTCCTTCTCGTGGTCTGTTTGTTGAGATCTCTTACCCTAATGATCCTTCCAAGACCACCATCGTTGTTCGTGAGCAGCACCGCCACAACCAGTACATCGATGCCATCGAGGTTAAGCTCGTTGGTAAGAACAAGATCCAGGTCAACATGATCAAGGAGACCACTGCTCTCGGCAAGCCTGCTGCTCTGCCTTTGGAGTTCACCTACCACCCGGAGGCTGGATACTCTCCTATCCGTGAGGTTATGGAGGGTCGCAACGACCGCATCAAGGAGTTTTACTGGAAGGTGTGGTTCGGCGAGGAGCCCCTCGACCTCGACGCTGATGTCACTGCTAAGTTCGATGGTGGTAAGACTACCATCACTGGCGAGGCCGTCAATGACTTCGTGCACGCTGTTGGCAACCACGGTGAGGCTTTTGTCGACCGACCTGGTAAGACTGTCTATGCTCCCATGGACTTTGCCATTGTTATTGGCTGGAAGGCCCTTGCCAAGCCTCTCTTCCCTCGCACCATTGATGGTGACCTTCTGAAGCTTGTCCATCTTTCCAACCAGTTCCGCATGATCCCTGGCGCAGAACCTCTCAAGAAGGGCGACGAGGTCTCCACTACTGCCCAGATCAACGCCGTCATCAACCAGGAGGCTGGCAAGATGGTTGAGGTCTGTGGTACACTCGTTCGTGATGGAAAGCCTGTCATGGAGATCACTTCTCAGTTCTTGTACCGTGGTACCTATACTGACTACGAGAACACCTTCCAGCGAAAGGTTGAAACTCCCATTCAGGTTCACCTCGCCACCACACGGGATGTTGCTATCCTTCGCTCCAAGCAGTGGTTCTCTATCGACGAGCTCCCTCAGAACATTGACCTGCTCGGTCAGACTCTGACTTTCCGGCTCCAGAGCTTGGTTCGCTACAAGAACAAGACTGTCTTCAGCAGTATCGAGACCCGGGGCCAGGTTCTGCTCGAGCTCCCCACTAAGGAGATCATCCAGGTTGGCAGCGTTGACTACGAGACTGGAGAGTCTCACGGCAACCCCGTTGTCGACTATCTTGAGCGCAATGGCCAGCCTATCGACCAGCCCATCAACTTCGAGAACTCCATCCCTCTCAGTGGCAAGTCTCCTCTCGCCCTTCGAGCCCCTTCCTCCAACGAGAACTACGCTCGCGTGTCTGGTGACTACAACCCCATCCACGTCTCTCGTGTATTCTCCAGCTATGCCAACCTCCCTGGCACCCTCACCCACGGCATGTACTCTAGTGCATCCGTACGAAGCCTGATCGAGACCTGGGCCGCTGAGAACAACATTGGCCGTGTCCGAAGCTTCCATGCCTCACTTATCGGCATGGTTTTGCCTAACGATGAGCTCGAGGTCAAGCTCCAGCACACTGGCATGGTTTCTGGTCGCAAGATCATCAAGGTTGAGGTCCGCAACAAGGAGACCGAAGATAAGGTTCTCGAGGGTGAGGCTGAGGTCGAACAACCTGTGACTGCATATGTCTTCACTGGACAGGGCTCCCAGGAGCAAGGTATGGGTATGGAGTTGTATGCCAGCAGCCCCGTTGCCAAGGAGGTCTGGGACCGCGCTGACAAGTACCTCCTCGATGCTTACGGTAAGTACCATCAACAAAGCACAGTCAGTATGCAATCGCTAATAAGCCTCAGGTTTCTCCATCACCAACATTGTCAAGAACAACCCCAAGGAGCTCACCATTCACTTTGGTGGACCTCGTGGCAAGGCTATCCGCCAGAACTACATGGCGATGACTTTCGAGACTGTCGCTGCAGATGGTAGCATTAAGTCTGAGAAAATCTTCAAGGAGATTGACGAGACCACTACCTCATACATCTACCGTTCCCCTACTGGCCTTCTCTCGGCCACTCAGTTCACCCAGCCTGCCCTTACCCTCATGGAGAAGGCCAGCTTCGAGGACATGAAGGCCAAGGGACTTGTGCCGAACAACAGCACCTTTGCTGGTCACTCGCTAGGCGAATACTCGGCCCTGGCTGCCCTTGCCGAGGTCATGCCCATTGAGAGCTTGGTGTCCGTTGTGTTCTACCGAGGTCTCACCATGCAGGTTGCCGTCGAGCGTGACGCCGCTGGCCGATCCAACTACTCAATGTGTGCTGTCAACCCCAACCACATCAGCAAGACCTTCAACGAGGCTGCTCTCCAGTTCGTCGTTGACAACATCGCTGAGGAGACTGGCTGGCTCCTTGAGATTGTCAACTACAACATTGCCAACATGCAGTACGTGTGCGCTGGTGACCTGCGTGCGCTCGACACTCTTGCCGGTGTGGCCAACTTCATCAAGGTCCAGAAGCTCGCCATTGAAGAGGTCAGGGACAACATTGAGGAGGTCAAGGGACACCTCCGCGAGATCATTCGTGGCTGTGCTAAGAAGACGCTTGCCAAGCCCACTCCTCTTGAGCTGGAGCGTGGCTTTGCTACAATCCCCCTCCGTGGTATCGATGTGCCCTTCCACTCGACCTTCCTTCGGTCTGGTGTCAAACCCTTCCGATCTTTCTTGCTCAAGAAGATCAACAAGACATCTATCGATCCCTCCAAGCTGGTCGGAAAGTACATCCCCAACGTGACGGCCAAGCCGTTCGCACTGACCAAGGAGTACTTTGAGGATGTGTACAAGCTGACCAATTCGCCTAAGATTGGTGCTATTATAGCTAACTGGGACAAGTATAACCAGGACGAGGGCGCTACCAACGGTGTTGAGAGTAGCGACAGCTCCAGTGGCGACTACGAGGCCTCAGGCCGAGCTGCTTAAAGCAACTGATGAAAGGAAATATAATAGAAAAAATAGGAAAGAAAGAACGAGAGAGAAACCATGCATATACATGATATAACGGAATACTAAAGATGGATGATTATAAAGAGAGTTTACAGATTCCCGGCCGGGTCATTATTTGGCAGGAGTAACGTACATCATAAGCGAGTGATCAATTTTCTACTACTTTGTGACTCTCTATCCCTGCAAAAACGACAACATTTTAAATCGACCCAGATCAGTTAGAATTCTGTTCTCGAGACACTGTTACTTCTATCTGATGTCTTCGTGTGTTATGTCCTGTCTTTCCACGAATGCTACATCGCCGTTCCTTTGTTTTTAACCTACGCTTCAAACTACTACTCCGACGGCTTTCTCCTTCTAATTGCACCTTTACCTGGTTCTGGCCCTTCAAATCCTGCCCTTGGTCTAGGTTTAGACTTCCTCCTTTCTGCAGGGTTCTCTTCTTGGCACGTCGTCGATTAAGTGTCTCATTCTCCTGCCGAAGAAGCTGCTTCTCCGACCTTAGCAAAGCGATCTGATGCATGATTCCTTAGGCTCCTTCGTCAAACTGGTCGACAGCGTACAAAGTTGAAGTCGGAGAGTTTTTCTGATGTCGAGAGATCCGGTCCTTGATGAATTCATATCGTGAGCTTGTCTCAAGCCGATTATTTGGTGCCTTGGACACCCAAGGTACCGGCAGCTCGTCGATCCCTGAAACTGGTGTCGTCGTCCGTAGCTTCACATCAGGCTTGGAAATCAGACTTTTCGGGTTCAAAGGCACAAGACCTGCTCCTCCTCGAATATTCTTTTCTATCATGTAGTCTTCGAACGCAGCTAAAAAAAAAAGCTTCAAAAAATCCTCCTTGGTGATGCGCGCTGTACCCGCCCTAATATTGACTTGCAACAACGATGAACGGCGGCAGCCACCAACTCTGGGAATTGATACTCTGGATCACTGGATACCATTCCCGATTTACAGATTGAGCCAGTTTTTCGTTAGGACTTCTTTCTGTACTTGTCGCCACCATAGCTGTCGAGATAACTCCCATCATAAATCCAGTCTCGTCACAGTTGTAGATGCCCGACGCGTCTATGCCATATTTGGAAATTGTGTTCTCCACGAGCGCAAACCAGCCCCGAATAACCTCTGGATTTTCGCATTTAGCTCTCTTGCAGTCATAGCTACGAAAGCTACGCGTCCTTAGCTCTGGCTCTCTCTTGACAAAGTTGGAAGCCCAGCGCTTGCCAACGAGAGGTGCGCTGCGGTTGGTCAGCAATTTGTTGCCATATCTTCCACATCACGAAGACGGGGAGGTAACGATCGAGGATTTAGGTCGAGAATGTATCGAACAATTGTATCTTCCTCAAAATCAGTGAACTTCCGTGATTTAGGCGTGCAGTCGCGTCCTGCAGGTACACGGTCCTGTCTACGACGCAAGGTTGTATTTGAGACTTTGTAGATCGTAGCAGCGCGACACACCTTCGATTGTGGGTCATTTTGAAACGCCTGAAGGGCAAGAACGATGTTAGCTTCGTCACTTGGCTGTGGCGTGTGTTTTGGCAGAGGAATGTCGATTGAAGTAAGGTGAAGAGGATTCTGGTGGAGAATTGACCGCTCGCTTGTTTTGACCCCTCGCTTATCACGCACGTTAATGATTAGGAATTATAACTTCCGCGGTTATATGGTACACACCCCATTGACTTCATCTAATTACTAAGGCCTCAGCAATATTACGTTACTAAGACTACAGGTGTATGACTAAAATATATAATAGTCCAAAGGCTAATGATAAGATATTTTATGTCATCGCTTGGTTCACTGCAAGGCTCTACAAGTAGCTGTCAGCACCTATCGTAATATCTCGTGAAATACATCAATACTAGCTACAGACTAATGCAGCTAAGGAAGTATTTCGTGAAAATCACTTCTTCATACAAATTAGATGTGATGATTAGTCAGAGAGGGGAATATCAAGGGGCCCCATCTCCTGAGTGCGTGTTGACTTCCTAGGCGGAACAACTCTCGAGGAGATATAGGTGATGATTGGTGTGCTAATATATATGGGAATAAATAATGAAAGGACGATAAGAAGCTATTGAACTACCCTCAGGCCCGGTAATCAACACCCTACGCACTCATTTATCAAGTTCATCTCCTACGATAAGTTTCAACTGCTCCATAGGCATGTTCGTCCCTTTATCCACCCAAATATAATGAGACCGCACCTATTCCAAAGGTATTCCAAGGCGTTGAAGAGTGGTCTGACCATATATACGCCGTATCTATGCAGATATTCTTCCCCGGGTCACACCTTGCCGCCGATGAGTACATGGTACGCTATACGGGCAAAAGCGAGGACACAACGGTTATCAAAAGCAAGCCTAATCCCATGGGCTTCAAGATATGGGTCATTGCCCAATATGGCTTCTTTATTCGGTGGCTGTGGCATATCAAGGAGACATCTCACGGCGCTATTGGCGTTGAAATTTCAACACAGAAGTCATTATAGCAAGATCCGCCAAGCAAGCGAAGAAAGGTCACAGTCTCGGCCCCTGATACAGAAGACAAACCTGTGACGATGAATCCGACCCAGGCCGTCGTTGTCGCTCTTACAAATATGCTGCCCAAAGCGACATATCACGTCTTTGTGGATAACCTTTTCTCGTCATCAGGCCTCTTCCTTATCCTCTGCAACAACGGCCACGGGACCACAGGCACAGCTCGCACGAACAGCGGTATCATTGAGGAATTGGTATGGGATAAGAATAATGACGGCAAGGCTAGTACAATGTACGAATTTAATACGGTCAAGACGATACCGACCCCTGACAACCAGGTACCGACTTCAGATACTTCCCAGTGAGAAACCCCTACTAATTCGTCTTCGTATCGTATCCCAAGGTCAACCAAACCGCTTGGAAAGACAATAAGCTTGTATTATTTTTGACTACTGTGTTCACCGGTGCCGGCAATGCGCGTGCCATACGGCAGAGGAAGAAGCTGTCGTCAGGAAAGTCAGAAGCCAAGCCAGTACGCCGCTTTTTCGGTAACGAAGCTGTCGAATTGATCAACATTCCGACAGTGGCTGCTGAGTATAACGACCAAATGAACCACGTTGACCGTGGCGATCAATTAAGGTCATATTATGCATACGATTATCCCTTACGCCGTGGTGCATGGCAGGCACTTGCATGGACTTTCCTCCTCGACGTGGCCCTCGTTAGTAGCTATGTTGCTCAATTCCGCGGTCCACAGCCAAATTGGCAGAGATATATGAATCAAAGGGAGTGGCGAGAGTGCATTTATGACGAATTATTCAACACCTATGGCCATGACAGTCAGTCAAGGCAGCGCTACCGAGCAGGGGACGAGCGTGATCTACGAAGGCCCGAATTACAGAGGGAACACATCAATCGGGAGATCAATCATGTTATCCGCAAGGTACAGTCAGACTGCCTGGCCTGTCAGGGATGCCGGCAGGGACAGCTGCGAGTAAAGGGACTGGAATGAAACCCTCTTACAGAGGTAAGCGGCAATGAGGATAGAAAGGATAGGAAGAGGCCGAAGCTGCGTAGTCAGACTGCTTACGGCTGCCGTATTTGTAACAACCAGCATTGTTGGGACTTCTATCTGTCACGATGTGTATTTGGGTAGCAGGGCGTATACATGGCGTGTCACTGCTATAGCAATATCCTTCTAGCTACTTCTGCATAAAGGATGTACAGGGACTCAGAGCGGGGAGAGGACGCAATCAAGAACATACACACATCCAATCAGACACTTCAGAGAATCCGAGCTCGTGACACTATCACCACCTAATTAGCAGAGCAATTATGTACCCTTTATTTGACGCCTTCCGATTGGCCCGAACCCCTCGACGTGACCACAGTGGAGGTCTACATGCACTCAGGAGATAGAGACACGGGTACCAGCGCTGCCCACAAATCAAATGCAATCAAACAAACAGCCAAACAAATCAATCAAATATGCCAGAATCTTATATCAAATCAAACAAATGGAAAACCCCGGATTTGAAATGACATTTGATATATTTGATACAGGGTATAGGGTTGAGAGTATAACCTGCCAGGCTGGTGAGCGTGCCTTTGCTACTTACCCGGAACCTGATGGATGTCAGAGAGTGGACCTGACCAATCAGAGCTATTTTTCGCGACATCTATTAGTGAGGTACGCTTGATGACAACACATAAATCAGCCAAGGAGAAAGTAGCTTCTTACCCTTCCCGTCCGTCGCCCCCACAATATTAAACCGCGTCGGTGCCAGTCTGTTTACTTCTCCCCGACGCGTGCCATTCCTTCACAATCGACGCCTAACCTGATGGAATCTAACAATATCATGCTCCCTTCCCCACCCTCTGCCTTTGCCCTTCTCCGGCCACCGCGAAATTTGGCGAGTCAATTTGAGCTGATGACGCAGGTGGCTTTACCTGACCACCCTACCGTTGCAGATCTTCCGCGAGCAATATGGAGGAACAAACGATATGTTTTGGAAGAGTCCTTATCCCGGAATGGTTCGAAGTGCCGGTGGGAAAACTCCACAATGTTGTCAAGTTCATCAGGTCGTCCCCTCAGAGGTGTGAGCTCTTTAAGAGGATCTCACGCGAGAACGATGAAGCACAAGAATATCTCTTGGCGAGTGAGTCGACGGCGGAGCTCGAGGTCGTCATGAACAATGACACGAGATGGAACTCCATTTACCTTATGATCTCTCGAGCGCCCGTCAAGCAGGGAGATATTAGGGCGTTCTTGGTTCATCCAGAAGTGGAGAAATGGCTACCCGAGGCCGACATGTTAAAGGGGAATGTCTGGAGGCTCTTGGCAGAAATCAAGCATATCCTTGAGCCGTTCCATCTGCAGACTATGAGAACGCAGGGGCGGGGTAGCGAGGGAGGTAATGACAGGCATGGAATACTTGCTGGAACACCTGGAAGGTCGGAAGCTGTTCTATAGGCTGCCCCAGACGAGGCAGCAGGAGAGAACACCGATTCGCAGGTCGAACTACGCCGAGGGCGACCAGACCGAAATCGGCAGCTTCCTGCTCGGTTAAGGGATTGCGAGATGGATCTGTATCCACGAAAGTCAATGGAAAGCTCCTTGCCAGGTCGCGGCTCGGGACAGTGTGATGATGGATCGGGCAAGCCATCGGGATCATTGGGAACTGACGACATGGGAAAGGACCACCGACGCTATCTGAGACTCTCAATCATCACTGCCTGGCAGAAACTCAACGAGTACTACACCAAGCTTGGAGAGTCGCCGTTGTTCGCCGCATCCATTATCCTCCATCCGTCGCTCGGCATGAGCTATCTAGAGATGAACTGGGCGTCGGAGGAGCAGCTTGTGTGGGTAAGGGATGCTAAAATCGGACTCTCTGACTACCTCGACCGCTGATACCGTTGCGACGGGCCGGTGGATGAGCAGCAAAAGGCAACTGTGGAGACAGCGGCATCCCCAAGCGTGCCAGGGAAAACATCTAAAGGCAGTGTGTTCAAGCAGTGGGTCAAAAGCAGGACAGCGAAGGCTACGGCGATGGGTAGCGAGCTGGAGCGGTATCTGCGGCTGGAGTCGCAGGAAACCGAGGATCCAATTGAGTGGTGGATGGCTCGGCAGGGGCAGTTTCCCATGGTCAGCCAGTTGGCTCTGGATATACTTGCGATACCGGCGATGGCGACCGATTGCGAGAGGTCGTTTAGCCTGGCCAAGTTGACGTTGACGTCCCAGAGGCTTTCAATGACGACGGAAACACTAGAGAAGCTGCAATGCCTCAAGAACTGGGTGAGGCATGGCGCAGTGAAGCTCGGCACGGCAGCAGGAGGGAGGGATGAACTCCAGTGGGAGATTGGAAATGGTAGTAGTATGGAGAGCACGGAAGCTGTGATTTGAAATATTTGAAATATTTGAATAAATATTTCAAACAACAAATCCAACGTTGAGGGCGATCAAATAAATCAAATATGACCCCGGATTTGATTTGTTTGATTTGAGGGCAGCGCTGACAGTGATCGCTTGATGGCCTAGCCAATTCGGTAAGCACTGTATTTCCTCTATGATCTCGGGGCTTAAGCTGTGCCTTTGCGAGCTTCCGGTCAACTTTGTGACACTAAAAGTCCGCTCAGGATCGACAGACATGGCAGGAATTGCTAATACGTCGAGAACAAAGTTGCTCATCTCCTTTCTTGACCTCAAATATTTTCCACATGGTATCACGCACTGACTGCCGACTCCACGGCACCTCCTTTGCCAATGACGCATCGTGTAACTCGAGGATTTGTCGCAAATACGGATTCGACGGCGCTGTGAAAGCAACAGTGATGTTATTGGATTGGAGGCAATTGGATTGGATTGATTGGCAACCAGCTCCTGGAGCTCCAATTGTCTAACCTGATAGGGTAAGAGCTATGCCTAATTGAGTGGTCATGAGGGGTCTCCCGTCGCAGCTTCCCGTCGACACGACGCGCGAACCATCGTTCCGCTATTAGGTTAACATCCAACGCGCGCAGATTCCTGCGCTATTAAAAGTATAGAGGCAAACGCGTCGCTCGCGACTTCAGCAGTCCTTCTAATGTGGCAAACGTGTCTGAACAGTCCACTCACCAGCTACACCATGGCCACTATCTCCAAGAAAAGGACATCAGTCGTCTGGCAGTATGGTGAAGACATAAAACTCAAGCAGGACCCCACGAAGAGGTTCTGGTACTGTTATCTGTGCGAACAACAGCAGCGCCAACAGGGACTTCCTATTTCCGGCAAGGGCAACTATACTGCCTTAGACCACCTGGAATCGAAACACCAAATGTTGGAATAATTGGGAGCTTCCCCCTCACTTCAGGGTCACATCACAAAGTCCTAGATTGAAAGTTGAAAGTCCTAGATGGAATCGCATGGGATATAAACCCCTAGGGAGCTCTCACCATGACAATAATAATAATGACCTTGATTTTATCAACTACACCCAGCATCACTGCGCAATTCAACAACATTTTCTCGCGAGGGGTTTTATGTCGTCTCACGCCCCCTCTGACTAAGGTTAGGATATCGATCTATCAGAGGTTTCGTAATGGCAGAGCTAATACCATACTTTGCAATTATATTCTCTATAAGTAAGAACTAATTGCAGATAATGGTCAGATCTTTACGTTTAGCTCTCCGATAGTCGTATCTATAATTAAAGTGCGTTCTAAGTTCTGAGTGGTAATTAATGAATCCACGTGTCTAGCACTTGCCAACAGGTGACGCATCGCGACCGGCCAGCACTCAGTAAGCTATTTCTTCTACATCACGCAGTCTCAGGGGGGAAACCTCGCGAGCCAAGGTCTAGATTGAATCGAACAATACTCTGTTCTTCTAGGTCGGATAGTCTACGTAATTCCGGAGTGACATCGCACCGAGCAGGGATGCCGCGGTATCGGCGCCAGAGTGAACTGTACGGCGTCCTGTAGGTCCTTGCGGCACAACGAAGACCCAAAACTGGGTCTTTTCAAGGGACTTGAAGAACAAGAATGATATTTGCCTCTTGATTTATTTGTGACATGCTTGGTGGTTGCGACATGTGTGGTGAAAGAGAGGGGAGAGATTGAGAGATTTTTGATCCACCTGCTGATGGTGTAATTAATTAAGATGATACATAAAGGGTAAGTTCTTAGTCTACTTTGGTTTTATATTCTAATATAATTTAATTGACTTAATAGCAGCCCTAACAATGATTATCACCTGCAGCTGGACGGGTACCCGGCATAAGAGACATCATGCTGATTGCTTCGGCTCGCCAGTCATCAGCCTGCAAATGACTTTGAGTAGTTTCAAACACCATATTAACGGGGCGTTTATTAGTATATGTCGGCCAAGTTGTATGAAAATCGCATACTAAAAACATATCATAAGTTAGTTTCAAGGAAAGGCGGTGTCTGAAGGTGGTCTATAAGGTAACACGTAACTGACCATTGTGAAAGTTCGGGTTCCGCTTGGTTGCGAAGCTGATCCACATTCGGCTCATGAGTTCGGCGAGTTTTACATGTTTCTCCCTCAGGTTAGGCTCGGCTGGGAAAGGGTTTGTCTCCCAGCCAAAGCCTTCCGTGTCCCTAAACGTATATGCCACATCTGAAAAATGGGCAGCTCCAAGCGTATCTGGATTCATGTTTGCTGGTACAGCGTCGTGTAAGTAGCTATAGCTCGGGACGTTTTCTCTTGCCCATGCTTGGGTTGCAAAACGCCTTCCAGCAGTGAACGTCATGTCACCCAGCCACAACGTTGCCTGGCCATAATAGTTACCGTACTTTGGCCCGGGGTTCGGCTTCACAGTACCTAGACCAGCTGTCGAAGGGGTCTTAATTTCCTGAGCGTACAGTTGCGCCCAATGTTTGGCGACTGTATCATTAATTGGGCCTCTTATCCAAGAAGTCTTGATGAACGATTTGAAGTGCTCCTCAGTATCAAATGAGCCCGTCGTACCCAATATTTGCTGCAGTAGAGATGTTCCCTCATTCCTCGTCGAACCAATGAGTAAAGGTACTTTCGCAAAGCGGCCCGAGTGTAAAAGCTCTTCGCTAGGTGCTGTAATTATTCCGCCATCAACAACAAATGAAGGTGTCATGAGAGAACCAGCTTGTTGCAATAACTCAGCGGGAGCTGCGCGTAGACAGTTCAGTGAGTCTTTAGAGTCTAAACAACCAGTTTTGTTCAGTACCATGTTGAAATCGGCTTCTCGATCCGATATCTCACGGCTGAGAACCGGTGCCGTATAGGGGCCTCCACTTTGTGCGATTGCGGCATTGAAGAGACCATCGTTTCGGCCTCCAAAGGCGAGGAGATGAAATCCGACTGACATAGCACCAGCTGACTGGCCCATTATCGTCACCTGCGATGCATCTCCGCCAAAATATCCGATGTTTTCTTGGACCCAATGGAGAGCCTGCCGTTGGTCGTAAAGGGCAATATTAGATACGCCAGCCGCCTCTATTTCCAGGCCACCCAGAAAGCCAAAAGCACCGAGACGATAATTGAAGCTGACGAAAATAATTGGCGTTCCCATCTCCACGGATGTCTGCACGAGAAAGGTTCCATTGGTCCTGCCGTCGCTGGCGCTGCCCTCCTGGAATGCCCCCCCGTGTATCCATACGAGCACGGGAAGTGGTGAACGCTGGGTTGCTGGCCGTACAATGTTGATGTGGAGACAGTCTTCGCTGACCGGGTCTGTGAAGTTTTGACTAAATCCAGCCAGTCGAATATCGTTTCTAAGGCAGCGCGCTCCATAGGACTCTGACTTCCGAATGCCGGCCCAAGGTTGTGCAGGCTGGGGTTTGCGCAGACGGAGGTCATTTACAGGCGGCGCCGCATAGGGTATACCGAGAAAGAACTCCTGGTCGTAGTGGCTATTAAAAATGCCACTCAAGGTGCCATTCTTGATGGTCACAGTTGGAGGGCCTCGGGGTCCTAACGAGGAAGTTGACGGCGACTTGGCGTCAACTGCGAGGACCAAGAGCAGCCATGCTATAAAACGGGCAAAGTTAAACATATTCAGAGAGAGAGAACACGCCAAATGTAAGGAAAGTGTCGTACTAGCGATATGTTGACAAGAATTTCTATCTGGCGGTTCACCAATTGATCGTGGTTAAATACTTGGCAGACTTGGCAGCGGGACGGTCTTCCAGACATCGGCTTATGTGGGGTTAATGATGCCGCAGCTAATGCCGCACTCGCCGGCGTTATTAGCTTTACATACTTCCTTTGTTAGCGCTAGTTTAAGTTCCGGTTTTCGGAATAGCGATTTTACCGGAACTAATTTAAAACTTTAGAAGTCTCATATTCTGCTGCCTCTCAGTCATTTCCTTTCCGTCTTCCCTTTCCGTCTTCCCTTTCCGTCTTCCCTTTCCGTCTTCCCTTTCCGTCTTCCCTTTCCGTCTTCCCTTTCCGTCTTCCCTTTCCGTCTTCGCTGTTTCTGCTTTTGGCCATTCCCTACCAAGCAACAGAATGATTTCACGCGCCACTAAAAGAACAGGGAACTCGTTACCCACTGTTACCGGCAAACGACGAGCTCCGTATGCTGCTCGTGCATGTATCGCTTGCCGACGACGGAAAGGCAAATGCGACGGCCGGCAGCCATGCGACTACTGCGAAAACCGGGGTCGGACATGCCTCTACGATGAAGAGACTGTTTCTCCAGGCATAGAAACAGTTACAGCTACAGCCAGCGTTACCAGAGCTCCGGCACAGCCATCAGCGTTCCAAAGCGACGAGTCTAATCGAAGCCTTTCGCCGCCGCTAACACCAGCCGCAGCCAATGGTCCGCCGTCTCCAGCCATTCTACCAAGTAGTTCAGGGGCACCAGATGTACCTAGTAATGGATGCGGAAGCGGCAATGACAGTGACCTTACAAGTCTTGTTGCAAGTCTTCGCACCGAGTTGCAACAAGTCAAGGCCATGGTTGAAGCGCAAAGTAATGGGACCCACAGCCTAGGTTCAGTTGCTTCACCCCACACATTGCATGCACCTGGTGTCAGACAGTACGTGCATTCGGTCCATTAGTTGAATCAGTGTATTCGTGTTGTCTTCGTGTTCTCGTTAAGTATCTGCCGCTGAAGGACCTGCTTTTAATCTCAAGATCCTTGACCCACACGTGACACCCCACATATTCAACACCTGGTGACCACACAAGTTTGTCAAACAGACGGCCGCATGCCACTCAAACAGATACCACTCCAAGCTATGCTAGCCATTACTTTGTTGAGACCGTATGACTAAGGTGGTCCGATCTGCTGATGGCTGGGATGTGGATACTAAAGTGAGGAGCTGTGCTCCTCTCAGATACATGTAACTTAGACCTTCCAAGAACACATTATCTTCCACTCCTGCAATATTGTTTTATCATACTTTTATGGTCCTACAAGTCCAGACTACAGCATGAACCTGGTACAAATCACTTTGCGACAACTGGGTTATCTCACATCATCATCGCACCAACCCATGCTACCAAGTGTAAATGGTAACGATGCTGTATTGCCGCCCATACCACATTGGCCGTCCAGACGTCATTTTGACCGCTATCAGCTATTGCAATTCCGGTCATGGTTATCGCTACAGGAAGCCAAAGATGCTGCAGATACATATCACAGAGTCATAGGAGAACTGCAACCATTTGTCAACATTGACAGAGTTAGAAGCCAACTGGAATCATGCTATTCCAGTGATACGAACCAATCTTTGGGTGGAGAGAGCAACCAACCTGATGATGATGATCTGATCATCTTGGTACTTATGCTGGCTGTAGTAGCACAAGTCTCAAAAGACACTTTACTTGCAACGATGGCATCCGTCCTTCATTCTAACTTTATGCCCTCAGCCAACGCCGCAATTACATCTTCTACAACTAGTATCAAACAAGTCACCATCGCCTTACTACTGGTAAACAAACCCAGCCAGCTAATTCCCTATCATAGCATGCTAACATATCTGATCAAGGGCTACTATTATTTCTCCCACGACCTCTCAAGGCTTGCATTAAGGTTATGTGGCATTGCTGCACGTATGTTGATGGAACTTGGCTTCCACAATAGCGACATGTTAAATCACATTCTCAAGACCGATTCTCAACGTAGAGAGGCTTCTGCTATCATGTGCTCCGTAATTATACTCGATCGTCAATGGAGCGCTATGACTGGCTTGCCCGCGAACTTCCCCAACGCCGCGTTCAGTCTCACGCCTACATTCATAGTGAGTCACCTAGTTTTGCTTTTCGCAACATCCCTAGAAACATCAATGAAATACACTGAGCTTATCCGCTAACTTGGAATGCTATAGGACGATATGCCATATGCAAAGGCTATGTACATGCTCATTCACATCAGCGACAGATTTGACGAACCTATATCCATCGCGGCCAGGGGAAATACTCGTATCGATGATGATGTGATGGAACTATTGGTTTTCCAGATTCAACAGTGGCAGAAAAAGTGCGTCGGGGACAAAGACCTTCCTGACATGGAGGTTTGGTTTGATGAACCATCAAACTTACCTCCGTCATGGCTGTTATTGCTGATCTACCGAGCTGCGTCGATAAAGAGCCTTCTGCTACGTCCTTATTTCTTTCCAACATCGGATATAGAGAAGAGCAAACTATACCTTCCACAGGCCATGGAATTAGCAGTCAGGGTCACAGGGTCACTATTCAAACTGGACAATGTCACGGACATGTATCGTAACCAGCGACCGTACTACCAGCACATCCTCGCGTCCATTTGTGCTCTTATGTTTCTAGTGGCGGGCTACGTTGAGAAGCATCGCTCAACCATGTTACCGTATTTGACCTCAGGATATGACGACCAAATCCGTGAATGCTTTGTACGAGCACGCAATCTATCACAGAAGTACGGAGATGTGTCCACGGCCGCAAAAGATTTAGGGAAAAGGATTCGAGAACTTTGTCACGCTATGGAAACGTATGGTAAAGCACGGAGAGAGGCCTCTGAGGAAGCAATTCCGTCTACAACCGTTGCATTCCAAAGCAACACCACATTTACAGGTCCCTCTGCGACATCACAAGACATTGGTCTTAACAATGAGCCTCGAGAAGAGGCCTTTGTCCCTATGACAGATCGTACTTTCGAGGCCGAAATGAACTCCTTCGGCGCGAACTTCGGCTTCGAGTTGCCGATAGAAGGTGATCATGGTCCGCAAGATATGCCGCCATAGGTATTACGAGGGTAGCCTGCTAATTCACACAGTTTTCTTTTTCAATAAGTAAGGCTTATAAATGAAAGTAATACGATTTGGTTTCGGGACGCTTGAAGCTCATATCAGCTTATGAAATAGTTCAGCCGACATCTTGCTCATATCCCGGCTACATCTCAGTCTGAGCTTTCTTGAACCCCTCCCATCGCTCAAATCCATCAGTGAATATTCCCATCATATCCAACATCCTTCCAGCACTTTGATCGACAATATCATCGACACCCCCAGGCCTGGTATAGAAAGCCGGAACAGGAGGGAAGATGATGGCGTTAGCACGACGAAGAGCAAGCATATTCTCAAGATGAATAGAACTCAAAGGTGTTTCCCGAATAGCTAGGAGTAGTTTGCGGTCTTCCTTGAGTGTGACATCGGCGGCTCTTGATATTAGGTCATCGCAGTAACCAGATCGTACTGCAGCAAGAGTTTTCATGGTACAGGGAACGATCATCATTCCGTCATGCTGAAAGGATCCTGAAGCGATTGGTGCTGAGAGATCTTTTGCCGTGTATGATCTACTCGCAAGGCCTCGAATATCAGCTTCGCTCATGAATGTTTCGTATTTGAGTGTGGCTAATGCCCATTTGCTAATGATAAGATGAGTCTCCACACCTAGGTGGTGAAGAAGGGTTAAGATGCGGATCGCGTACGGGGCACCTGTTGCACCTGTAATCCCGACAACGATCCTCGTCGGCCTTGTTGATTCCAAAGATGGGAGAGCATTCTCGTAAACCTGGTCTCGTGCTCCACCCCAGCTCAAGTACGATTGGCTTGTGGAGAACAGCCTCACATACGGTCTTTGTATGGGGTGTGTACAGTGTTGCTAATAATATAAACAATACGTATATTGGCAATATGGACCCCCTCGCAATAATATCGTATTGTCAAGAGGCGATATTGTATTACCCAATATGAACAGGACCCATATTGTATTGTATTGCCAAGAACCCAGTATATTGGCAGTGAGACAATACATCCAATATATTCCACGTGACCTCATCATTCAACTGCCTCATCGAAAATCTCGTCACCTTGAAAATCTCGTATCCCAACCCATGACTTCAGGCACTCCAATGCTTCAATCACATCACTCCCAAGTCGATTTCGACGGTCTGTAATGGTTATTTTTGCCCCAGAGAAGAGTCGTTCGGGCTCCGCAGACATTGCAGGAATTGGCAATATATCCACGGCCATCTTGCTCAGGCTCGGGTAGTTTTTCTGCTGCGTCTCCTCTAGCCACCATGCAAGGGCGCTTGTAAAACCATAAACCCGTTCAGACTTGCAATAATGCTCATATTCGTCCGTGATGAGTGGCGGCTGCAGGTGCTTGTTCCGCCAATTCAAGAACTCGTTCGTGGTCGCCGATGGGACCTCGCAAAGTGGAAGAGATGATTCCGCAGGCTTATATTCGTTCCACAGCGTCTCAAGCAACTCCTTCGACGACTCAACCCACTCCTTTTCCCAGTTCTCCTGGATGTAGTGCCATTTATGCGAAGGGTGGAGCACGATAGCTGCAACATAGGCAGGTGATTCATCAGTAAGGCGATAATACTTGTCCATCTTCGCCCAGCCCGAGTTATACATCGGTGCCATCACCAGATCGTCGACATTTGCCTCCTTGCCGGCTTCGAATTGTGCCAATACGAAGTCCATAGCCAGGAGGACATTGTCGAGTGTTGCAAACGATGACTCGAGAACCTTGGTCGTCGTCTTCAGCTTCTCTAAGAAGGACTTGATTTTCTCCAAGATGGTCCAGTCCTCCGAAGAGAGCCCGTCTCCAGCGCAATCTGCTTCCATCCATTTGTTGAAATAACCGTCAATTGCGTCTCTAAGATTCAAGGCCGCTCTCAACATAGTATACCACGAGCTCCATCTTGTGTCGTTGTCTCGCGCAAGCTTACAGTTGTGGCTGATAGCAAAAAACTTTTGGGTGCGCTGAAGACTCCGTTGGATGTAAATGACGAAGTTGTGAAGCTTGCCAGAGGTCCCTTCTTCCGCCACGCTTCAATATGCTTTAGTGTCACATTATACAGACCTGGATCGTCGCGTTCGAGCTTCTCGTTGTCGGTAGCAAAGAGGGGAGCTTTGGCGGCGAGATTGATGATATGACCTTGGCAGCGGAGTCGGTGAACTTTGGGATCGTATCAGATGTCATACCGCCGAAGGAGGCCTGTGTGATCTTAGAACCAGTCAGTAGAAACGGTGAGTTGTACTGACCAAGCGAAAGAGATATCATCATTGTGTCGTTATTGCCAGCATTGTCCATCACGAAATATCCGAGTTTTGAAGCAAAGCCCCATTCGTCAACCACTTCCAAAATGGCCACAGTGAGGTGAGAACCGTCGTGCTCATTGTCGATGTCTTTCAACGCCAAAATATGGTGTTCCAGCTGACCGTCTTCCGTGACATCGTGGCCGACGACGCCCAAGATGGCCAAAGAGTTAGGAGAAGTCCAAAGGTCGCAGCTAATGTGAATTCTTGACTTCGCCGACTGTATGCGCTGCTTGACCTTCTCCTTCTGGTCTTCATACTGCCATATGATCCATTTCCTAATGGTCTCGTGCGTATCTGGAAGCCAAGTATCGATATCGTCATTGAGGTAGGCCAAGAGTGCCCGGAACTTTGGGCATTCTACAAGCCGAAATGGGAGAGAGCAGGCCGTAATAAACCTCACGTACAACACTTCGAGCTGGTCAGGGTTGATCGAATCTCCGAATTGATCGTTGAGCCGACGGCGTTTGCGGGAATTTTCTTCTGCTGCAGCACGAGCTTGTTCGAGAATCGTTCGTATCGTTGTCACTTTAGCTGTTCGCAGGACTCCTTTTGGTAGACCGTGGCCGTCAGGAGGAGGGTCCATAAGATGTTTTGCAGGAGCCGCAGTACCCCCAGAACAGGCATATGCTCTGTCACAATGCTTGCAACGCCACTCTTCTTTTCCGGTCCGCGGATTGTAGTATCTCGTCTCCATCTTCTCGTCTGGCATATGAGAGAAGACCCATGACGTTCTGGGCTTGGTGGAGGAGGTTGTGGAGGCTGTGCGAGGTCGAGATGACTGGCATTTGGGCGTTTGGCTCTGGTCTAGGTCATTCAACTGCCGGCTGGAAAACTCCGAAAAGTCGACTGAAATTGACGACTCTCTTCGTTGCGACCATTGGCCAAAAGGGAGGCGTTGCTGAGGCATGGCGGTACGGTTAGTCAGTAGGCTCGACAGTGATAAAGAAAGTGGGCAGAGATGACAATGGCCAATGTCGGCAGGCAACCACCGGTAGGCCTGGCCCAACATGGTCCGTACCAATCGTGCCTCTTACACCTCCCCTGACGCGTGGAAGAAACGCGTGGTCGCGTATTAGGTCTGATTGTCAATAAAGACAGACGTGTGTTAAGGTGACTGCTAGCCAATAAAATGCCCAGTATCCCTGTCGCTGGTATAGGGTAAGGCCTGCCCGCTTCTGTCAAAAGGCAATTTCGCCCCAGGACTGACAACCCAATATAAATAATATATTGCCAATATGGACATCATCATATTGTATTGTCACAATATCAAATTCCTCATATCATATTGTCACAATATGAGAAAGTCCATATCATATGGGTTATATTGCAATATACTACTTTATTGCCATACTATTAGCAACACTGGGTGTGTAGGGTGGTAGAACGTGACCTTTTTTGAAGACACTCCAAGAAGCTGGCGCGTGGCGGAAGAGACTGCTTTCATGGTAAACAAAATGTCGTGTAGGGGTTAGGCAATGAGGAAAATTCTAGTGCTCTCCATATACTTTCGATTGCCAATCTTTATCCGGGTAATACTATTCCAAAAAGAAAACACACCTTTTATTCCAAACCCTTTAACTCTGCGGAAACATAGCATCCTTCCCGCCCAGAGTGGCCATCCGTTGTGTTTCCGGAGCTCCGCATTGCCTTGTAATCTATTCCTGCTTTCCGTTCCGGTCCGCCGAACTACGCCTCAAGGTCCGTAATGAGTGAACTAGGCCTCTGTTGTTAAGAAAGAGCCCTAAGTTCGATTCTGGCCTTAATAATACCCATTGATTTTAGCGATATTGTAACTGTATTCTCCCATAATTTGTCATAACCATGTTCCGATTAACCCACCATCAGATTCTGTCATCGCTAAAACACACATCAATCATGATTCGCCTTTATTCTGGCAAAGCATCACTAAACTCGAATCAAGGCGACCCGCAACTTGACTTCCGCAGCTTTGTCGAGGTCCTTCGCAAAGATGGAGATCTTGCCGATATTTATCAGGAAGTTGACCCCAATCTCGAAGTTGGGGCGATTGTGAGGAGAGTCAGCGAAACCAACGCTAAGGCGCCGATTTTCCACAACGTTAAAGGCACTCGAAATGGCCTCTGGAAGATATTTGGAAACGCTGCCAGCCTTCGAAATGACAGCAAGTTCCGATACGGTCGAATTGCACGTAGTCTCGGTCTTCCCCCTGACTCAAATTGGAAGGATATCCTCGAAAAGATGCGCCTTGCTACAACTCGAGACCCCTTACCTCCAAACAGTCTTTCGACGGGCCAATGCAAGCAAAATAAAATCTTTGGCGATGACATAGATCTCACGAATTTACCAGTTCCGCTGCTGCATCAAGGTGATGGCGGCAAATATCTTCAAACCTGGGGAGTACATATCTTAGAGACACCAGATAAATCGTGGACAAACTGGTCTGTCTTTCGAGGCAAAGGCACGAGAAGACGTGAGATGAGAATTGTACCCTGGCTTAGAGTTGTCCGATATGCTGAGAGCCCAAGGCACAAATCTGAGAAAGGAGACGGGCTTTTGTAGTTGCTGCGACTAAGCCAGCGGAGCCATATAGTACAGGAGGCAAAGTGCAATCTTCCGGCCGTCGAATTCCCTCCCTTTCCGCGAATATTCCTTCGGTCCGGTTGCACTCGCTGTTTGCTAAACAAGGCAAATTCAACCGAGTCTGTCATTGCCTCGCCAATGAGACCTAAGTGATCAGTGGGATAACCCGGCCATACACAGATGACCCGCACAGTTACCTTGATCCGACCGTGCCCTAGTCACTTGGCTGCCGTACTCGGACCTTGTGGGTAGAGTTTCTTAAAACGCCTTACGAGGCATAAGCACTGAAGAGTTCGACAAGCACTTGTCCGTTGCCCCGGCAAATGAAGGTTTTTTTCCCGTCGTTCCGTGATATCCGGGTATTTACCTTGATCAGGCAGGTGATACCCTCAAACGGCATAGCGTAGGGATTTGCTGTTGGGCGAGTTGAGCTGCTTCATCGCCTCTATACTCGATTTGGGAGATATTGTGACCCCGCAAAGCTACTTCGGGCCGCTAATGCAGGTCGGTTCCTGTGGGGATACAGGATGCTGTCTTGACCACTCACCTGGTCTAGCACATTATGGTCTTGGTGAAGTTACAAAAGGAAACAGTTGCCTCATACTATAGGATGAGCCCTGTAATTTAACAATTCCCCTGAAATCTGCTCCTCGTCGCAAACCATCAGTCCTCAAAGTTCAATCATGTCCAAACCCGTTTCATCTCTTCCTCTGAGGGCCAAGCGCATCACAGCATCCTTGAGCAAGCCCACACCAATGTTGGTTACATTTTATTATCACCAGAACATCTCTACTAAGATTGAGGCGTAGCGCTTGTTGCGGCTTCTTCAATGCACTCGGTCCTCTGGCTTGTGAGCTCATGTTCGTTCCTGGAGCTCTGGTCAATGAAACTCCAGGCGTGTAAGCCATTGAGCCGTTTTCCCCTCCTCTCTTCCTTCAAGCTAATATTTGGCAGGCCAGTGAACCTTCGCTTCGATGGCATTCTAATGATGGTGGGAGCGATTATAGAGCAGATTCTGGGAAATCACCTGCCAGCCATCTCTTTTGGCTGTTTGAGCCTCTGGTGTTTTACGCTCAAGAACTCTTGGTTGGCAGCCGGGCTCATTGCAGACGATACGCCCCAAACCTACGACACAGGTGGGCTTCACTAATACGCATGGAGACAATTCCCTTGTGCTGATAGCGTTCAACTTGTTCCAGGCATACTGATGTTGCTAGCGTGGTTATTCCCCCTCGCGTACTTGGCTTCGTCTCTGAAGAGGAATATTGCCCTGGCAACCACACTCTGTTTTCTCAATGCCGGTGTTGGGCTGGTTATTCTTTCTCGTCACTTCCCTGCTGGGCTAATGTGTAAAATTACAATGGTTTCCGGGCAGACTGTTCTGATGGTAAGTTTCTTCTACGAACGATGGGCGATTGAAACTGACAGCGACTCCAACAAGCAGTAGGAGCATGCTTCTTTATCGCCACGTTGGGGAGCGTCTGGATTCTTGTTTCCGAGTTAGTTGAGTCCGTTGACCATCCATTTTCTATTCCACTTGGGGATGTCAAGTTTAGCAAAGTGAGAAAGCCATATTTAAGAGCCAAATCGACTGGTCATTAATCCTCTTCCGGAATATCACGACTGGATGACACGGCTCTACGGGTGCGGAGCAAATGAATCAGGCTTGGTTTGGAAAGTGACTATTAGGGATGAGCAAGGCAACATAGAGTGTCGTCGATGGGTCTTGAATAGCAGAATTCGTCAGATTGATAGTAACGCTAGCCTTATCATAACATGATATGGTTCTGTTGGCGGAGGTGGAACCGGATCTGACGGTGGAATTCTCTAGATCCTTGGCTCAGGGCGCAGGGATTGCATAAACGTCACTTAAGGGGCAGAACTTCATCATTCCGGGTCTCTGTCCCGTAGGCCTCCCCCAATAAGTGACTGCTAGAAGCGATGGTGTACAATCTGCGGCAACCTCAATGCCCAGGAGATGACGTGTCAAACAGCACATTCAGAGACGGGAGCTTTTACAATGAAACTATGACCTTATTGTAGACTATACCTTGTCCTCCCCTCACATTCATCTAGACACCAAGCCGCGGGTCCGCAAGCGTTCCATGTCAGGCGGAAGCTAGTGGTGACATACGCAGTCCTACCATCGTCTCCGCTCTTCCGATGTGGCAGAACTGGGTGTGCTGGTACATCCCCGGACTCCGCCATCCGCCACCTGGGCCCTGAGGCTTGTTTCCCTGCACTCACAATCTCTTGGATCAAGCGAACAGGTCGAATCCCTTTGTCCGACAGGGAAGCATGGACAACCCGTCATAAGAGGTTGGGGCGATATTCAAACTCAGGGGCTGTTCAACCTTTAAAGATCAAGCAATGTCCTTCCTTCTTCCTAAATTGGTGAGACAAGTACGGACCATCTTTGTCAGACATACCCAGAATCTTGCGCCCTCAACACTACTACAACAAGCCATGACTTTTCACAAAGCCACCATGAACCACCAGTCAGAAGGGCATCTACTACCCCGGCTTTCAAGACTGACAATGGTAGCCATGTCCTTTGCCATTCTCAAGTACGACTTTTCCAGTCACCAATGAAGTTTGTCGCTGAGCGAAGTTCCTAGTACCTGGATCGCCCTCGCCGGTCCTCTCGGCCTTGTCATCCCCTCTGGTGGATCTACCTCATATCTTTATGGCTTCTTCTCTTGCGTCATCTGCAACTTCACAGTAGTTGCTAGTCTTGGTGAAATAGCAGCCATTTGGCCCAAGCTGGAGGCCAATATCACTGTGTCTATGTTCTTTGCACTGAGAAATGGAGAAGAATCACGGTAAGCTCTGGTACTTGGCGGAGATATTGCGCGCTGATGGATGTAGGTATGACCAGAGCTTTGTTGCGGGCTGGATCAACATCACTGGATGGCTAACTTTGGTTACCACAGAGGGGTTTTTCGCCGGTTTAACGCCTTTTTCCCTCAAGTTCGCAGCTCTTACTAACACCAGAAAGCCCAGTTCATTTCCGCAGCGAGCGTAATTGCCTCCGATGGTAGGTATGAACCTCGTCAGTGGGCAACGTACCTCATCTTCCTCGCCATCCTCTCGTTTGCAGCAGTTTCCAATATTTGGGGCAACAAGAACCTAGGAAGGTGGAATGATGCTGCTTGTGGGTGTTCAAGCCAGGGGTAAACCTCGAAACTCGCCGTATGCTAACCTTCTCTTCTCAGTATACTGGTCACTCTTAAGCGTCATCATCATCAGCATCGTGCTTCTCTCCCTTTCGAAAAAGACAAGTCCAGAGTTCGTCTTTACAAATTTCCAGAATGAGACAGGATGGTCGAACGGAGTAGCATGGATTCTCGGCCTCCTTCAATCCGCGCTCTCTCTGATCGGGTTTGATGCAGTCCTGCATATGACTGAAAAGATGCTAAATCCAAGGAAGGATGCGCCCAGGGCCATGATGTACGCAATTGGAGTTGGCGGCGCCACGTACGGTTTTCTGCACTCTGAGAAGCTACTATTGTTAATGCCTTTTAGGGGAACTCTTTTCATTCTCGTCATGCTGTTCTGCCTTGACGATCCTTCGAGCGCCATGACCACCTCCACTGGCATACCTATTGTCGAGCTGATATTTCAATCTACCGGGAGCCGCGTGGCGGGCTGCATCATGGGTATTATGCTTGGAATCTGCTTTATCAATGGCACCAATGCTTGCACAACCAGTGTCAGCAGGCTGATGTTTGCCATTGCGAGAGATAACGGCATCATTTTCCATGAGTACTTTGCTCATATTGACCCACGGCTTAACGTCCCTGTCCGAACCATCTTGTTCTCTTTTGTTTTTAATGCACTATTTGGGCTTCTTCATCTTGGGCCGGCGGTCGCATTAAACGCTTTTATTGCGTCTTGCACTATTTTCCTCAATGTCTCGTATGCCCTTCCTGTTCTCGTACTTCTTTTGAGGGGTCGGCGGATCCTGGCTCAATACCAGTCTAGGGAGACCCCTTTTCAGCTTGGCTTCAAACGAGGGACCCTCATCAATTGGGTGACAGTCATATATGTTACCTTTACATCCGTGGTAGGCCTGAATCTTGTGCCTGCCACCTGGGTATTCCGTTGACATGAACTACGGTTCTTCTGCTTCCCTCCAGCTATCCCAGTGTCCGGGAACAAAATGAGTATGTCGACCTGCAGATGAGCGAAGAAGAGAACTACTAACCACGGCAGATTACGTTTCCGTTGTCATCGGCATTTTCATCCTTCTCATTGTGGCGTATTGGCTTTCGTTTGGCCACAACTTCCAGGGGCCTGTCAGTACAACTCTGTTATTACTCGGCGACCTTCCCACCGCAGTCATTCATAGCTAACCAAAATGGTGCAGGAAATGGAAGCCCTCCTGGGACAGCGCAGCGAGCCTGTTATTGCATCGGATCAGATCATCGAATCAGCTCCCAGCACCGAGCAAAGGAGGTCCAAGGAGCTAAAACAAGCAAGCTGAGGTCCTGGACCTGGCCTTCCAGGCCCTAAAGCTAGCCAAGGATGATGTTCAGGAGGATTGACAGAAGCAGCTTGTTCACATTTTGTTTCATGCAGGGATTCATAAGGTGGGTATGTCGCTTGTATGGGGGGGAAATAGACGTAGGGGTGTTAAATGTACAGTTTGAGAGGGCTCCAGTGCCGACAGCAGAATACAGGCCGTGAATGCAATCTTACTCCTTACATGCATGCTGTATCTCTTTGAGTGCTCTAGGGCTTGTGGAGCACCGCTTCACTTATTGGAAAATAAGCCAGAAAGCAGCTAATAAGAAGCACTTATAGCGTATTTTAGAAAAGTTAAAATTTGTCTTTTTAGCTGTACAGTTTAAGAGAGTCGCAGGCTTGGATGCGTCGCAAGCTTATCATGTACCGGTACGTTAAAGCTCTTTATATTAATAAAGGCAGAAAGTCAGTAAAAGCGGGCAGGATTGAATCTTCAAGGCAGCATAAGATAAGACGCTTTAGGAAAGGACCAAGAAAGTCAAAAGGGATCTTAAGAGCTCATTATATAGGCCCCCTGATGGGGCTTTCTATTGTCTCGACTCTACGACTCCCCCACAAGTGCTTTACATTGTCCTTGGTTATCCAAATAAGGACCGCAAGCCTTGCCTCTCCATAATATCAATCCAATGAACTCTGTTAACGCCAGTCCGATCATTATCATATGCGTTCCAAATAGACTTTACAAGGTTTCTCGCCACGACAACTGGCCGAGGCGGGAGGGCCATTTCGAGGGCATTGAGCCGACATAGAATAAACTGCCGTGCATTGCCAATCTCTAATTCTGACCTGGTTACAGAACTCGGTTGCTCAGTATCTTTGTCTGCCCGGCAGAGATGGCTGATGTACTCTGACATATCGCAGGCTTCAATGGTCGGGGTAGCGTTTGAAGAGGTGAATCGGAGCCCTATACTGGCGGTGATGCAGAGGAGAGGCTGGGTCATCCTGCTGCCGGAGTCTGGAGGGAGCTGCTTCAAAATCTTGACGAGACGTAGACCAAGGGGAATGATCAACTCGTCCCCGGCTGTCCCGGTATTTCGCTGACCTGTCAGGATGCTATTGGGTAACCGTCGCATGACCAAGTCTGGAAAGGTCTGATAGAGATGCAATAGCCCTGCTAGCCGGTACGCTTCCGCTATATTAACCAGATGTCCGCATGGCGTTCTCTGATCTCCGGTCTCTCCCACCGGATGAGAGATTTCAAAGTCCAGACGTACCAACCGCTCTTCGATGGCCTTTGCCTCCTCAATGAGATTTAAAGCAGTAGTTAAATTATGTGCCGTGACTGTACTGTGTTGCTTAAGGTTGAAGTGAAAGTTGTGACAAAGCTTCATCGTTCGAGTGAATAGTTTTGAGATTGTAGTTGAGACGCCGGTCCAAGGATGAGGTGGTTCCTGATCGATGTCCGACTGAGCTTCTTCGGCAGTTGGGTAACCATCGGCGCTGATGTCGTCGACACTGTCCATTTCGCTTATACTTCGCGGGCCACTCCCGGCGACCACGGATAAGAGCATATCACAGTAGGTCCAACTCTTGTTGAAGGTATGCAAGAGCTTGTGGTCCTTCTCGCACATGCTTCGTTTCTGCCTGTTTATTTGATGCAGAAGACCTTTAGCCTCTCGTAAGTAAGGGATTCCTAGGTGATCTGGGTAGAGCCAGCAGACGCTAGTGCCTATGCAGAGCAGAGCAAAGAGAAGGCCTGTGGGGACTGAGGTGAACTGGTCTGAGTGCTGGAAGCTAAGAAGCTCGGCCTTGATGATTCTTGTGGCAGATTTCATTAGGGACACTGACGTCTGTCTCATATGGGGTACTTTTGACGAGAGGTAGGCTGCTGACATGCTTTCAAGACTGATAGTAACAGCTTCGGAGCTAGACCAAAGGGCGGCGGCTATTATGCGATTGAAGTTTTTGTCGGAATCGTATTGGGACCAGATCGTGCAGACCTCGTGGAACCAGTACTCAATGAGGGAAGTTGGAACGTGTACGATGGTGGGGGGGACGCCAGTATCCTCGAGTCCTAGTCGAGGAGGCGAGAGACCCAAGTCTGAGCTGCCTCGAGATAGATTGTCAAAAGTATTCACCCCTTCCACACCACCGAGGACGTTGGTTGAAGATGAGCCATCGGTGGCATTGGCAAAGCTAGGTGAATCAGTGCACCACTGGATATCTCTAACGAGTTCATTGATGCTGGGTTGAGAGATGAAAGTCTCCCACGCGGCATCGTCAGATGGGCCGAAAAAGTTCGTATTCCAGTCCTGAAGTGGCTGCATCCAGTCGCCTCCGGATTCCGTTGAGGATTCCCAGTCGATCGTACCAGGGTGGAAGTTGGGAGTAAGAACTGAGGCCGAAGAAGGTTGCGCAGGAGGCTGATGCTTGCCTCTCGGCGGTTTCTCGTGTTTGGTGGACCACCTGAAGACTTTGGGGTAACCACCACATGTGTCACCTCGCGAAATGCACGCTTTGCAGTTTGGCTTTGTCTCGTCGCATTTGACCTGTTCAGTGATGATTTTGTCAGAGATTTGCAGAGCTACCGTTATCTCAACAGTCGCTTACGCGCTTGGCCTTGCAATTTATGCATCCCGACCTGGAGCGTCCAGCATCAGGCTTCCTCCGTGACTTCTGAGAGGCCATCGCAAATTTCATATGTCCGAAGGTAGCTTGTATGCGACACAGGTTGTCGTTACGCAGCATCGAGCATGCGCAGTGTATCCGGTAGAGTGGGATAGATCAGATGCAAAAAGATCCAAGACGGAGAGGCAAGCATACGCGCGAATGGCGAAGGTTCGACAGGATTTACTCCGGTTTTCCACTTTCCCCCACGTTACCCGTCAAAGTATTTTGGCTTCTAATTGGCACTGGCTTATGGGGCATTAAAGCTGCATTAGCTCATTACGAATCAGTTGAGTTTTTGCGGTAGTTTCGCACCAGTCCGTATCTGTCCTGGCTTCTGTCTCCCTTCGCCCGATCCTCAGTTCTCCCCTCTGTCCGAACCAGTCATATGCTGGTATGACTCGCAAAGCTGGATATCACGGCAGAGACTAAGCCCCAACTCAGGTTAGTCTAATGCGGAGAACATATTAAGGTTTATCGAGAGCTCGCACCTCATCCCCCGTACTGTGCGCGGAGGTGACCGCATTGGCTACCTTCGACAGCACAGGAAAGAGAGTTTCGTAGCTACGAGACAGTCGACTGCCGCGACGACCGCCCTCCTACGTAAAGAGACTACTACTGCGGTAAGCTTTCTCGTAAGCGATCTGATGCACCCTACTGATGCCACGCTCGAGAGGAGGTTGTGCGCGTCGTCATCCCTCTCTCACGTACGGCACATGACCCAAGCCTCGACGGAGAACAGTCTCACTTTTCCCATGCAGTACGACCTCCTTATCCTCCGACTCCTTAATCCGACCCGTAGTTGGCTTATGGTGACAGATCAGGGTTGGGTCAGGCTAGGTATTATAGCACCCCTTGGAATAGTGATCAGTGATAATGGGACAAGAGGCAAAGTACCCAGGGCGCCTCGCTTGACCGCTTCCTTCAAAAGGACTGCGTTACGTTACTTTCCGAAGCAATGTCATCCGCAGCCCTCAATACGGCACACTGAGTGCGAGCACGAAGCGTAGCGGGAAGGCACGCATGGGATGAACAATCATCTCCTGTGCTGTGTTGAGGTGCTAGTTGATCACTCGGCCACTGATATGTCGATGACAGCCACAGCCCTAATTGACCGCAAAAATGTATTATCTTGTGACGATACTGTGTGAAGATACCTATTATTATCTAGGGGACTTGGCGTTTGGAAAACCGCTGCTGAATGCTCTAGCTACAAGTGGACTAGAACCTTGCGAGGGAAGCCACTGGCGCCTTAACACAGCACAGGAGATTCACTTGAATGCATTTGGGGGGATCTCCCATCAGCGACAATTAGCCCTCCCAGTCAAGCGTTAGGTATATGTGAGGGTAAGGGGCCCCTGTGGCTGTAACGCGCTAATCACTCTGGACACGGACGATTTTTCACACACGTCATTACAAGTATTGGGCTCCGTTATTCCTGGCCTCAGCCGCTCCTAAAATTCACGCCGCACACATGACCGAATGTCGGCAGCTCCCCAAGCCGCGTCACCAGGGTGGATTCCTTCTGCGTGGGCGGTCTCGAACAGCAGAATGACCTCCCAACCGGATCTGGCACCGCAATTCCTTGCCTACGATGAAGGTCCATTTATCATTAGAGTGAGCATTGCCATGGGCTTGCTCGCGACATTATTCGTTGCCTTACGGGTCTGGGCGAGAACATATACACGAATAAAACATGGACTTGACGACTGGATTGTCATTTCTGCCATGGTAGAGGTCCCGAGTCGGCATAACTTGCCTGTACTGATCTCCAATTTAGTTATTTATCTATGGCTTTATCGCTATCGGTATTGTTGGTAAGCAATTCGAGCCCATGTCATGGCGAGCCGACGATGCTAACCGCTGGGCAACAGCGGTCTATCGTGGAGGCTCTGGGAAACACCTTGCTGCCAATCTGATAGTAGAACCTAACGTATTTAGCAGAGCAGTTTTGGTATGTCCTTTCAATGCTCTGTCTAGTATGTAAGGCTGACAGGCAAAAGTATCTTTCCGTGGGCGACATCCTCTATGCTACCAGCATTGCCCTCCTCAAAGCCTCCATCTTGGTCATGTACTGTCGAATATTTCCATTAAGATCCATGAAGGTTGGTGGATACTCGCTTGGTGTTATCGTTCTCATGTGGTGGATCGCGGTCTGTCTCCTCACCATATTCCAATGTCGGCCCGTCCGGAAGGCCTGGGGTATGTCCACCACAGAGGGCACATGCATTGATAAAGGCATATGGTTTACCAGCGTCGCGGTCCCGAATATCGTCACCGACGTGGCAATCCTGGCCCTGCCCGTCCGCCAGGTTTCCTCGCTTCGGCTGAGCAGAGCTCGGAAGATGGCTGTTTCTGGCATCTTTCTCCTCGGAGGCTTGTAATATTTTGCCCCTCTGAAGTATTACGCTGGTGAACTGACCATGTTGTAGCGTGGTTATCGTCAGTTGCCTGCGGCTCCGGTGCCTGCTCGACTTGCGCGGTGGAGAAGATGGGGACTTTACCCGTAAGTAAACGGTCCGTAGAGACCTTGTTGCCGCCAGTAGCTGCTGACCTTGGGAGAACTTGTCGCCTGTGTCTGGTGGTGGAGTGACGTGGAAATTTCTATCGGATGTGTAAGCGCGTGCCTCCCAACTCTCCGGCCCTTGGCGCGATTGTTGGTCGGCCTCTTCAGACGGTACACGACGAGCAACAGAGTCACCGACGGCTTTAATAGCGTTGCGACAATTGGCTGCGCACGGTCGAGGCACCCCGAAGCCATGACTGGCGATGGAGTAGAATCATGCGAGCGACTCGGCGATGAAGGAGCGCCAACCACGGATCTAGATATACGGCAGGGGCACTCGAATGAAGCGAGCACTGTCGCACTCGGGAACCGGGATTCAGATCTACAAAGTGAGGCGATTCCAATGAGCGCCGTCATAGCCGAACACAACATGTGTTGAGGCGTGAAGTTGGGGATTGTCCATACTAAAATATCCAAGCCGTGCCGGAATTTTCTTGGTAGTATCAGCAGGGCCTTGTCGAAGCCAAATCAAGGACAAACTACATGGTCATTTCTCATGCAATACACCAACGGGGCTTATCAGACCAGTGTTAACATGTTCGTTGGACAATGAAACCATAAAGTCTTTGCCCTTAACCATGCCGTTCTCCATCAAATGCGCGTGCGTAGGACGTGCTCTTAGGTCAACATCTTTTTGACATTTTGTTTTCTCTCATTGATCTCTAATCAGCTGTGTATTCTCAATACGCTCTGCAAAGGAGGCTACTAGAGCTTCCACCATCCGCTTTGGAAGATGGTTGCACCGTTTTTGTCTCCTGATGCCATAATTCACGGTACCTGTGCCCTGGTTTCCGGAGTGAGTGCCGTTCTGGTTATGCAGCAGGAAGCTTCCTGTCCCGCGCGGCAGACGTTGGAGTCGTTGGGCATTATTCGTAGATAGAAAGTCATATTTAGTCGCATGTTGACGACTGGAAGCACTTGGTTGGTGTGCGGATGCACGAGAGTTTTGGATATTTGTGGCCGAGCGGGATACCAGGTTCCTTTTGTCGACCCTGGAACAATTTCGAGATGCAGGCGTCAGATATGCTTTTCCTGGGTTTGTGAGGCATTTGGGTGACGCTGGAGGCTCTCGCCGATGACCGCTATTCATCTTTGCCTGTGTAACGGATCCGATACGAAACGCCAAGCTGTCTGGTGCTGCTAGATTGTCAAAGTATGGTCAGCGAAGCTAGTCTCAGGGAAAGAACGACAAAGATACCTACCATTGGACCTAGAAATCAATCTGGCTACCTCGCTTTTGGGAGCTCTCTTATTTTGCAACCAACTGAACTTATCCTGAATGTACAGCTCTATTGACGGGCTTGATAAGCTCGGGATCGCATCACCGGGGCCGTTTACCAGGGCTGACTGTGGAGACTGGGAAGGTATTTGCAGTCCATGGACAACCTGAGGTTTGTCAGTTGCTGAGCTGCCAGTGTTGTCGAATACAAACCTGACGGATTGGTGGAAGAAGAGCTCTGGTAGTCTGTCGGCCTTTCGGCGTGGTCGAGCGCTGCATAAAATAGTTTTGGTCTTGCGAAGTAGTAGGCATGTCGAGGAGGGAGCTGACGCCATAAACCCGAAGAGGGAGGTTTGTGAGACTCCGCTGAACGATACCCATATACGACTGCGAATCTACCGTGTGGTTACACAGCATAAGCGCTGAGCGAGAATACTCCTTAATCCTTCATGCAGCCAGCTTATGGCATAACCCACCAGGCGAGCCGATCGACTGTACCATAAAAGCCTGAGGGCTAAGTCGTTCGACTATGATGAGGCCTAATCTCAGGGAAACCAAAGACTGGACAAATTGTCGAGGAACCTGGTCGGGCCTTGGCCCGGCTCCATCTCTCCGGTTTTACCATAGTAGGTCATCTCCGCTGAGAGGCTTATTGCATCTGAGCAATGAGCGATTTCCAAAATGCCCAATATCCATTCACCCATCCGGCTTCATTCTTCCCTTTGGCGGCCAAAACAGCCTGAAAGACGCACCAGTAAAATTCCTATTTCGGCTATTTTTGTCGGAACTGGGATACATAGCAAAACCCCTGCAATTTGGCTGTGTGAGTGCATTTGCGGCTGCGGGCGCAGCTTAGCCTAGACAGGGTTAGAGTTGAAGGAAGTCCAGGGCGGTTGGAATGGATACCGATGGGATGCCAAGGAGGCTGCTCTCTTCATTGCTCGCTGTGAGTCCGGATCCGGGCATCGGGAACGAACCGAATTTGACTCGATTCGGTTAAATTAAACGGACGGCTAACAGATCAGCTTCCCCCTGTCTGTCGAAATACCTCAGTGGGACCTAGATACGCCTTGCGATTTAGGACTCGGCACCAGGCCAATTCCCTACCATAGTCGGCGCTAATCAAGGTCTGTCCGAACACGACATGCAAACACTCTTCAGGCACGTGGCTGACAGACCAAACAGTCTACATCAGTCCGGATATCTTGGTCGAATCCGTGCTTGGCGGCAGCCTTCAACTGTTCTCCAGGGCTAGGTTTAAGGTTTGTATCCAGTGTTTCAGTCTCAGCCCGCTAGCAAGAGTGCACGGCGCGGGCCGACCCAATCCCACAGTCCAACATTCATGTTTCACGGGGTACATTCGACGTGTCTCTCCAACATCGGTTATTAATATTAGCATGTCCTTGCCATACTTATTATCATCCCTTTGATGCAACACACTCCGCCCTCCTGCTGCTGGTTATCCAGTGATCCACGACGAAGCTGGTTTCTCACCCGCAACTATGAATGACAGTGCCATCAATGTCTCTATCTCAGTTTCGGTCACTTTGGCGCTGGCCGCTTTGGCCTTGGTCCTCCGACTTGCTGCACGCCGTAGTACCAAGATGGACTTGGGACCTGACGACATATTAGCTGTCGTTGCCTTTGTAAGCCTTCCTCCTTCCGCTCTTGTATGAAAATCGCTGACTTACGCGCTGGTTGGTGCGGGTGGTTATTCAACTATCGTTCTCATATGTAAGAACAGTGACAGCGCTGATATATGGGCAGGTCTCGCTGACTCGGCTCGATAGGGGCTTTTCATTGGGGACTTGGACAGTCACTAAGCGATCTCACTGATGAAAACACGATGCACGATATCCTCACAAAATCGCGGCTATCGCTATTCGTCGTCGAATTGTTATACTCCTTCTCGATATCTTCCTCTAAGTTGGCTATCCTGGCCTTCTATTGGCGAATTTTCAAGACCTCTAATATCAGGGTCCCCATCCTGGTGCTTGCCGGAATGTCCATCCTCTGGCTTGCTGTGCGAATCTTCTTGACCATCTTCCATTGCATACCCATCCAAGCCTTCTGGAACAAGACAATTAAAGGTGCAAAATGCGCGATCGACGAGTCCGGATTCTTTTTCGGAACTGTACTGGCGCATTCCCTCATCGACGTCGCTATCCTTATCCTGCCGATCATGCCAGTTAGGCACCTTCACCTTCGTTCTACTCAGAAGGTTGTGGTTATCGCTCTCTTCACTTTTGGTATCCTGTACGCTCACAGTAATTTACGAAATCAAGTTACTCGAAGCTAAATCGAGCCAGGGTTTGCATCGCATCGATTATTCTTCTTGTTGAATCCCTGAAATTCAACGTTCACACGAAAGACATGCCGTACGATATAGTCATGATAATAATCTGGTCTACGATTGAGGTCAATCTAGCCATCGTTTCTAGTAATAGTCCCTCATTTGCTAGTGTATCAAAACCTTGCTGACTGGCGTTTTCAGCTTGCCTTCCAATTCTCCGACCGATGCTTCGCCGTCTGCTTCCGGGCCCACTTGCTAGCTCGAGGGACCACAATCAACATATCGAGCTATCAGATGGAGTCGTCAAGCTCACTATACATGCGAGAACGAGGGAAGCCGACGAAACTAGCTCGACGCATCAACTGGCAGACTTGGAGAATCAGTGGCCTGACTCTGATACACATATACCTACACCTACACATACCGGTGACGGGCTGCAGGACCAGCAGCCCGTCAGAACCAGCCCATCATGCGATTATCTCCCATCTAGAGATAAAGCATGTTAGAGGTAATCATAGATGGGATATCCGAGCTTGTTGTTCGGGCTTATTTTAGTGTCGCATAACATCCGTGTGACCGGATGTAACTATCCGGTTTCACATCTGGCCTGTCGCATAATCCTAACCATATGAACTTAAATAGCTGTGCCCGAATATATGGCTGTTTGATTTCTTTTGTTCTTTAGGTAATTCTTATCAATCGACCGGTGCCACTAATGATCCCTGCGGAACTAATTTTCTGATACTTAGCGATAGACATAAACTTGGAGGAAGTTGACATCTAACTCCGTAAAACAGCCCACAATTTTTTCTGTAAACGATCAACGTACTTGATATATAAGCGAGCCGGTTAGATATGACAGTTGTCTTCCCCAAGGGATAAACCGGCGGGTTTATGTTGACAGAGGATCAGGCGCGTTGCTCCAAGGTAATTAGTTGTCACGTCCGGTGATGTACTTGAGGTATTGAGGGTAAATAAGTTATATTGATAGCTGTGGTAGCTACTTTATAGGAAAGTGCAAAAGAGTGTATATTGTATACTGGTGTGTACTGGGCTGCTCACGACGCCAGTCGTGAGCAGCCCAGTATTGCATGATGATGTTACACAGGCAGCCACCCCAAGGGAAGATGTCACCTCATGATATCTGCATTGTCAGAACAGCGTTTCAGATCAGTTACAAGATCAGCCGGTCTAGTATCTTGGCTTCGCCCCCTCACATACAAAGACAACGAGAGAGAACGAAGAACAAGTAAGATCATGAGTACACTCAAAATCATCTCAACATTATCTTTCATTATTAGTTTGCTAGTGAGGGCGCGCTATCTGACACCTCCTTGATAAAGCTCTTGTCATCGTAGGGGGTTAATGACCTGTATCTCGTCTAGAATAGGCTGGGAGCTCATTGATGAGATCAAAATAATTTGATGGTGTTTTTGGTGGGAAATGGCACGAATTCATTGTCGGATTAAACTTTTCGTGCCCCTCACGTACTTCCGAAGGGACCGGGATCATGTGGGGCGAGATATGCTTTGAAGGTCTACAGGCACTCAGGGTAGGTAACTTATGGCAAAGCAGGGATTTCCCCAGACTCCTCTTTTCGAGACGGTCGAACGGAAAACGGCGGTGCGGGAGTGCGGGAGAAGATTATCATCTATTGAAAGACCAGCCCATGAGATGGTCGACATTAACACCATTTCCGTTTAGATACATATTGTGCACATGGAAAGAATTTGAAATCTTACTGGAACTAGTTGAAATTGCCGATATTGCCTGTTGAGGCTGTCAGAAGGCCCGCCCATCGTTTGTAAATTACCTGTTTCGTCCTGGTCGTCGGCATTTCTCCCAAATCCGGTATAGCTGCACAGCTTCGCTCACAGTCCCCCAGCCAGGACATAGACGAGTCATTGACAACTGTTCGAGAGACGCGGCGGCAGAGTGGAGCTTCAATGTCCACTACAGTTGGACAAATCGGGTCAACGGAAACATTGATTTGGCAAGGTGGGGGGAAGCGCGGGGTCTGGTCAAGCCAAAGAAGTCCAGAGCGGGGATGCTCCAAGTAGGGCCCACAAGCTACGTCAACCACGGCTTGTAGGGGAGCAAGGTTATCTACAAGACCGTCATCTTGAGGGGACTCAGGTCAGATTGCTATAATATAACCGGAATTTCCGGCATGTGTCTCGTTATCATCAGTGCCGCTATCCTGCAGACACTTAGCAATCCTAAGCCATTCTATCTTATTGTCATCAACACGTCCTCATCAAGATGTCTTTCAACCCGCTACCTATTATCCAGCCCATCCCAGTTCCCTTGGGTCCTCCCAAGTACGAACTTCTGAGACGCTCTATTCTCGAGGAATTTGCAGCCAAAGTTCCTCCCCATCTCCGTGTCCCTGAAACGTATATCGCGAAACCCCCGAAAAATGTCACTTTCATTCCTCGCGAGTGCGGTATCTTATCGCCGGAAGAGATTGACATCACGGAGAACTACGATGCCACGGCACTTGCTTCTGCTATCGCCTCAAAGAAGCTTAAGGCAGTTTCTGTTGCTACCGCATTTGGAAAACGTGCCATTCTTGCCCATCAAGTCACCTGCTGCTTAACGGAGTGGTTTATGGATGAGGCTATCCAGCAAGCCAAGGCCCTCGACGACTATCTTGAGGCGACAGGCAAGACTGTCGGGCCGTTACATGGTGTTCCGATCAGTATCAAGGAGCATATACCTCTAGCTGGACATTGGTCTTGCGTGGGATTCTTGGATACACGGACGAAGGATGAGGAGGATTGCCATATGACGGCCATCTTGCGACAGGCTGGGGCCGTCTTCTACTGCAAGACGGTACAACCTCAATCCCTCATGCATCTCGAATCCGACTCTATTTATGGTCGCGTCTTGAATCCTCATAATATCAACCTATCGGCCGGCGGGTCTACAGGTGGAGAAGCAGCCTTGATAGCCATGCGAGGGTCGGTCTTGGGAGTCGGCACGGACATCGGCGGGAGCATCCGAGGGCCTTCTGGCTTTTGTGGCATTTATGGCTTCAAACCGAGCTCCTATACTCTCCCTATGAAGGATTTCATTGCTGGCGGATTTGCCGCAGAGCTCAATATCCTCTGTTCTACGGGGCCCATGGCCAACTCATTGAGGGATATGGATCTGTTCATGTCAGTTGTATCCTCTGCGCAACCTCATTTGAAGGACCCTCGACTTGTTCCTATCCCTTGGACCGGCCTTGATACCACCATGAAGGGCCCCCTGAAGATTGGTATTATGGCAAGCGATGGTGTTATTTCTCCGCAGCCGCCTGTCACCAGGGCACTCAGCTGGGCCAGGTCCAAGCTGGAGAATTCGAATCAATTCCAAGTGAAAACATTCGAGCCTTATCAAGTCGAAACAGCTATGGGGAACATCTCACTAACTTATTGGCCTGACGGTGGCAAGGCAGTAAAGGCGCATCTGGAGAAGACTGGGGAGCCCTGTTATCCGCTCACAAAATGGGTGATTCGTGAGGCTGAAGGTCGTGAACTGACAGCGGAGGGAATACTGCAACAGCGAGTAACTCGCGATCAATTTCGCTGCGATTTCGCCGAGTACTGGGAGTCTCAGGATGTGGATGTTGTTCTTTGCCCTGTCTATGTTGGCCCAGCTGCTATCCATGAGACGAGCTTTTTCTGGAACTATACAGCCTTCTGGAACTACGTGGACTACCCCGGGCTTGTTTTCCCTACACAAATCAAAGCTCAAGGGAAAGGGATTGAGAGCTACCTAGCTAGCGATATTACTCCACTGAGCGACAACTGCAAATTTGTCCGGCATTTGTGGGCAAATGGGGATTATGAGGGTGCGCCCATTAATTTGCAGCTGATTGCCAGGAAGTACTACGACAGCGATCTCTTTGCAGCTCTGGGTGCGATTAAAGGAGCGCTCGAGCTGGAAGGCTGAGTTATCCCACACACCCACCGCTTTTCATACACTTAGGGCTTACAAGAGATGAGTCCCCAGGATAGAGTTAAGGTTAAGAAGAGAGCTGCGAGTCTGTGAGATTTTCAGCGCGAAAAACCCGCTTGTTTTTTGCCACTAAAAATGATAACGTACATGATAAGTGAGTCGATCAAACAAGCGAGCCGATCGCTTTAGTATTTTCTAGCAGAGAGTACATACAAAAAGTACCTAAAAATTGTTAAGCAGCACTAACAATTTTTAGGTACTTTACCCCTCTATGCCCAGTCAAAAAGTACCAAAGTGATCGGCTCGCTTGTTTGATCGACTCACTTATCATGTACGTTATAGAATCAAGTTCTTTAAGGCCTAGATGACCGTGATTTTTGGGATGTCATTTCTGGGTGATACCATTGTCCTGTTCGGCCGTAAGGTTTAGCATGGCGTAAATATTATTCACCTACTTTGCTAAAGAGCAAAGGCCAATCATCAAGCCCCCTCGTCCTTATGATACAGTACATGCCTTGCCAAATTTGCAGTGAACGGCATAGGCACATCATCCCCACATAAATCGATTATGTTGTATGAATAAGAAACCAACGGATTCATCTGTAATATTCTCCACAGGAAGGTATGAGGGTATTCCTGACGCCGGTGATCAGTGACAATGATTGGCACGGGCGATGAGAGGTCTAAGACCATGACAGGGCGGGGTTTGGATCGGGCAGGTCATCCAAGAGTTCTCGATGGTGGCAAGAAAGCGTCTACAGGCACGGAGAAGCAGCTGCCATTAGGGACGACTGATAGGTTGAATGAATGAATGAAATTTATTCCGCCCAGGAGGACTGACCTCATAGGGCCAAGTACGCCAAGCTATTTACAGTTCCAAGCTTTCCTGCTCTTCTGTCACGGCCCATGCCGCGATCGAATGCGTGTCGCCACACGGCACGGATCAACGTATTCCGCTCACTCGGTGCGAGTGAGCGGGACCCATTTTCTCACTCCGGGCAAGTGAGAGTGTAACACTATCTCACGATGGGCATCGTGAGATGCTCCCCAGACCCTGCCTATAAAAAACCACACAACATCCCTTAGACAGACACTCTCGCTACCTCAGCTTTCAATACAATTTGATTACTCAAGAATACTTCTTGACATTATCAGACGTGATTCGCCACCCTACGCTCAGTACTACGCCCCGTTACAACTGCCAACATAAACCAAATCAGGTTACGGTTTACTACGTTGGGAACCTTGACCGTCACATCTTCCTCATCCGCTAGTTAGTCTCGCCTCGCTTAACTCTGTGACAGGCATGCTTGAAGGCCAATTTCTCCAAGTGTTCAGCATCCTATCTTCAGCAGCTAAAGCGTGGTCTACCAGCTTAAGGCTATTTGGTATTAGTATCGCTAGGTTTAGCCGCTAAATGCTATTAGTTAGTAAGTCATCCAGTCTGGTTTACATCAAGCCTCTTCCTATCCATGACGAACCTAATCGCCGCCCGCACCGCCTGTAGGTTGGGTGCCCATTTTGGGCCATCTAATGCTACCATGCAGTACCCACCTGCCGTACGTACCCACCTACCGTATAGCAAAAAAAAATTTCCCCATACAAAATGCCCAATTTCACTTATAGAGTACGTTGTCAAAATGAAAGATATTTTGATGAGAAAATGTCTATTATATTAAGAATTGCATGGAATTTAATATTTCCACTTTGCTTCCACAGTGACGCTTGCGGTGTGGTCGCACGGAACTAATATAAAATGTCTCAAAATGCCTCCCTTATCAACCAGCCTCCTCGAAGCTTCATCCAAAACTTTCTCTTCCCCATCTTTCCTTGGTCACCTCAAACATGCCTCAATCATCTTATACGGAGGACGATGTTATCCAGGCCCTACTAGATGTCACAGAAAATGGCCTCTCCCAGAACCAGGCCGCCCAGAAGAACGGCGTGCCTCCGACCACTCTCTCTGACCGATTAAGAGGCCTACCGTCAAAATCCGAGGTCACCCAGCCTGCTCAGCTTTTATCCAAGTCGGAGGAGTCCAGATTGGTTATCTGGATACTTCGACAAGAGGCCTTGGGCTATGCTCCTTCCCACAGTCAAGTTCGCGCCACCGTCGCTGCCCTCTTGAGACAGCAAGGACGGGAAAGGCCTATCGGTGTACACTGGCTAGCCAGGTTTATTAAACGCCATGACGATATCAAGACGAAAGTGGGGAAACGCCAGGAAACTGCAAGGCCCAATTCCTTTACCCCAATGGCCGTCAATTGGTACTTTGATATCCAGGAGAGCGAATATGGCTGGATCAAGCCGGAGAACACGGTTAATGTTGACGAGGGCGGTATCATGGCTGGATTTGGTGAGTATTGATCATTTTTGCTACAAAACTCTCTAATCCACTGAAAAAATAGGCTTGGATTCCTTGGTAATTGGCAGTAGCGATCCTAGGAGGAAGGCCTTCCTCAAGGGCTCGCACTCCCGCACTTGGACTACCTTTATCGAAGCCGTCACCGCAGATGGCCGCCTTCTGAAGCCGGGGGTTATCTTCAAAGGCAAAGAGCTTCTGCAACAGTGGTTTATCGATGAGCTCCGGGGGGTCGCCGACTGGTATTATATCACGTCCGACAACGGCTGGACGGACAACCACATCGCAGTCGAGTGGCTCAAGGAGGTCTATCTGCCTCAAACACAACCAGAGGACGAGTCTGATGCAAGGCTCATCATATTAGATGGCCATGGGAACCATGTATCTGTGAGTATCTACCTGTTCTAGATCGGAAATGCCGCTGACGGCGCTGACTGAAAATCCAGGATGAGTGGATGGCTACGTGCTTTTTGAACAACGTATATTGCTGTTACCTGCCTGCACACTGCTCTCATGGGCTGCAGCCGCTGGATAATGGCGTCTTCAATGTATCCAAGGCTGCCTACCGAAAAGAACTGCAGAAACTCGCCAGCCTGACCGATTCTGCGCCGGTAGACAAGGTCAACTTCATCAAGGCCTATGCCAAGGCCAGGGAAGTGGGTATGACGAAGAAAAATATACTCTCAGGCTGGAGAGTGACTGGAAACTGGCCGATTTCACGGCGGAAAGCGCTCATACATCCTGAGATTCAGCCGGACAAGAAGGAAACGACGCCCGGGTCGGACGGCCACCGAGACGGGCAAGTCGACTCTGATAATACGCCAAAGACCAGCCGCCACATCCGAGATCTGGGGAAGAACAAGAGCCCGTCAACAAGAAGGCGCTATTCTGTGATATCGAAAGGGTTTGGAGCTCAAGAGTCAAAGATCGCCTCTCTGAGCACCAGAATAGCCAGTCTGGAGGAGGAAGTTGGGCGGTTGAGCAGAGGCAAGAAGAGGAAGGCGATACCGAATCCCAACAAAAGATTCATGACATTGGCAGAAGCTCTGGTAACTAGTGAGACTATTTCCGAGGCAAAGGAAGCAATTGAAGAGGCGGATGCTGTGGAGGATGTGATCGAGGTGGGAGGGATGGAAGAAGTTGAGAGTTCAAATTCGGAGGAGAAAGAATTAGCTGTGGTACGCACACGCGCAGGGAGTGAAGTCAAAATACCGCGAAAATATTAAAATCCACTTGGTTCTAAAACGAAATTCGAAAATCATTTCACGGGTTTTATTTTTGGTGAATTTTCAACATATGGTTGAAAAATAGCATTTTGTATGGGGGAATTTTTTTTTTGCTGTACGGTAGGTGGGTACGTACGGCAGGTGGGTACTGCATGGTACAATCATGTGCCAAAAGTCTGACAACACCCCACAGTGTGAGGGGTTAAATCGCAAAATCGCTAACGTACTCCACAAGCGAGCCGACCGCACAAGCGAAGCGATCAAAAATCCCTCAACCTCTCCTCTTTTCATTTGATCACTTATTTCTTAACCACGAAATATGTCACAATTAAATAATGAGGCAAATATCATTCTTGCTCTTCAAGCCCTTCAAAATGACCCAAAACTACGTATATGACCCGCTGCAAGGATCTATAATGTCTATTATACTACTCTTCATGGTCGACTTAACGGCATTCCTGCTCGATGCGATATTATACCGAACTCACGTAAACTATCTAATCTAGAGGAACAGATCATTATTTAGTATATTCTTAACTTAGATTCGCGAGGGTTTCCCCCACGACTCCGTGGTGTGGAAGAAATGGCTAACCGACTGCTTGCCGACCGCGATGCATCACCTGTCGGAAAGAACTGGGCTTCTAACTTCGTTAAGCGACACTAAGAGCTCAAGATGCGTTTTAATCGTAAGTACGACTATTAGAGAGCTAAATGCGAAGATCCGAACCTTATTCGCGAATAGTTTGCGCTCGTGGAGAACACAATCGCGAAATATGGCATCACCCTAGCTGATATCTATAACTTTGACGAGACTAGCTTTATGATGGGTATGATCGCAAGCGGAATGGTTGTCATAGGCGCAGAAAGGCGTGGAAGACCGAAATCAGTCCAGCCTGGAAACCGGGAATGGGTTACAGTCATCCAAGGGATCAATGCGGAAGGGTGGTCGATCCCGCCGTTCATCGTGGCTACAGGACAATATCACCTCTCTAGCTGGTACCAAGAAAGTAACCTCCCGGGCGATTGGGCTATCGCCACGACCAAAAATGGCTGGACCGATAATGAAACAGGTCTCGAGTGGATCAAGCACTTCGATCAATACACAAAGACCCGATCAAATGGTCGCTATTATCTCCTGATCCTCGATAGGCATGAAAGCCACCACTCTGTCGACTTCGGGACATATTGCGAGGATAACAACATTATCACGCTTTATATGCCACCTCATTCGTCTCACCTACTCTAGCCTCTTGACGTCGGGTGCTTTGGACCGCTTAAAAAGGCCTATGGTCGGGAAATAGAGCATTTTATTAAACGCTCTATAACCCACGTTTCCAAGACCGAGTTCTTTCCGGCCATTTACGCTGCCCACTAAGCCGCTATTACAAAAAGCAATATTCAGGGAGGTTTTAAAGGAGCCGGGCTTGTTCCTTTAGACCCGGAAAGTGTCATATTAAAGCTTGATGTGCAGCTACGGACTCCAATATCATTTGAGGAGGAGGCGAGTCTCCCTAACCCTTGGGTCTCAAAGACGCCAAAGACCGTCCTTGAGGCTGGCTCTCAGTCTGAATACCTTAAAAGACGAATTAAACGGCATCAGAGCAGCTCGCCGGCATCTATTCTTGAGGCACTTGAGTCATTTTCTAAAGGAACGAAGGCAATAATGTATTAGATAGCATTATTAAAGTCTGAGAACCAGATCCTTCGATAGTCAAATGAGGCCCTTAGTAAGCAGCGCAGAGCAAAAAGAACCCACCTTTAGAATAGAGGGAAGATGACTGTAGATGAGGGTAGGGAAGCAATTGATCAGGTGGCTGTTGATACGCAGGGAGTGGCCGAATCGTCGAGAAGTAGTGGTTAAGGAGAGTCGGCGCGAGCGAAGGAAAGGTGTTGTGGAACATGCGGCAAGACGGGTCATAACATAAGAATATGTCAGATAGTTGTTTTGATGTCTAGGGAAGAGTATAATGATTGATTTTAATTAATTAGATGCTTTATTGTGTTTTTATTTGATTTTTTTAATTGATGGTTATGATTTTTGATCGCTTCGCTTGTGCGGTCGGCTCGCTTATGGAGTACGTTACCTGTTTTAAAAAAAAGGAGAATAAATATATACAAGATAGCTAAAATTATATAAAGTATATACAAGGTAATATAGCTCTTAAAGTATTTTATAATTATTTTTTTTAGAATTTTAAATATATATATATAAAGGCTATATAAAATTTTAAAGAAATAAGAAAAAGAAGGAAATTAAGGTTAGGGGGTTATAGGGGGAAATACAGTGCCTATATGTGACGGTCAAGGTTCCCAACGTAGTAAACCGTAACCCAATTGGTTTATGTTGGCAGTTGTGACGGGGCGTCGTACTGAGCGTGGGGTGGCGAATCACGTCTGATAATGTCAAGAAGTATTCTTGAGTAATCAAATTGTATTGAAAGCTGAGGTAGCGAGAGTGTCTGTGTAAGGGATGTTGTGTGGTTTTTTATAGGCAGGGTTTGGGGAGCATCTCACGATGCCCGTCGTGAGATAGTGTTACATTCTCACTTGCCCGGAGTGAGAAAATGGGTCCCGCTCACTCGCACCGAGTGAGCGGAATACGTTGATCCGTGCCGTGTGGCGACACGCATTCGATCGCGGCATGGGCCGTGACACTATCTCCTGGGATGTCATAAGACTACAGTGAGGTCACTTGCAAGGATCTAACCAAATAAGGGACAGCGCATTTCCCAATACTTCATGAAGCACTGCTCTTTGCTGGAGTGGCAAGTATCGCAAAGTTAAGATCCTATCCTTATCCTCTGCAATGCACTACTAGACCAGTTAAGATTCTAACTATGGAGCCAGTGACCCTGCTGTAGTCTTGTGACACCTCAGGAGATAGCCTTTTTACAGAGGGGCTCGCACTATGACTCTTGAAATCCTAACTTTAAGGGCTAATATCTTACTTAATGATAGAGATAAAATTATATAAAGAGTATTCCTAGGATCTATATATAGCATTTAATTATTGTATATTTTTTAAAATTTCATTATAGTATTAATATTCTGAGATATAATAAGGGCTTTTTTAGTAATTTCGCCGCGCACTGTGGGGTGTTGTCAGACTTTTGGCCTAACATTTTACCTTTCCTCCCAAAAAGAACGAGAGGTTTCCCATCATTGTTTGTCCGACTCGTCGCATGCCTTCTCGCTGCGCGTCCCATTTCGTACACCAGAATAGGAAATGTTCTATCGTTTCTGCTGCTTGTCCACAGTGGCATTTGTCCGATTCCGCTGCTCCAATCTTGTGCAGGTAGCTGTTGGTCCTTGCCATTCCCGTGCGCAGCTGGGAGAGCATATCTGATTGATAATATGCCAAAGACCAGCCGTCATATCAGAGATTTAGGAAAGAACAAGAGCCCTTCAACCAGAAGACGGTATTCTGTGATATCGAAAGGATTTGAAGCCCAGAAGTTAAGGATAGCCTCCCTGAGCGCAAAAATCACTAGTCTAGAGGAGGAAGTCGGCCGGTTGAGTAGAGGCAAGAAGAGAGCCGCCATACCTAATCCTAATGAGAATTTCATGACCTTGGCCGAGGCTCTAGTTGCTGGTGGTGCTATTTCCGAGCCAAACCAAGCAACTGCAGAGGCAGCTGCTGTTAAGGATGTGATCGAGGTGGGAGGGATGGAAGAGGGTGAGAGCTCAAATTCGGAGGCGGAAGAATTACCTGTCGTACGCACCCGCACTGGGCGTGAAGTTAAAAGACCGAGAAAATATTAAAATTCATTCGATTGTAGGCTGAAACCCGGATATTCTTTTATTTTCATTATTTTCGGTGAATGTTCCCCATGTGGCTGAAAAATTGCATTTTGTATCTTCACATCTGGCCGGTTGGTGGGTACTGCATGGTATTCACTTTAGCCTGCTCCGTAGTATGGCTTGTCCTAGATACGCGTTTCCCCTCTCCCCAACCTGCTAAAACAAGGTTTCCGTTGGCCTGATTCATCCAATTGTAGGTGAAAGCTGACGTTCCACTCTACCCCGGCCTTATCTCATGAGTGCCCACAAGCCTGCACCGAGGTATTTGCAGGGGGGTGGGGCCAATTAAAATGCGCCAAAGAAGAGATACATTAGCTTCCATCTATTTCTCTATGGTGATAAATGTACCAACACTTCTGATTGTTACAAAGTGCGACTTTGCACACACTACACCAAAATCTCGTCTGTGATCTCGTGATGTTGCTGTTGACCGTCCCGAGAGGCTTCCTTTTGCCCTTTGACCTTATTTCGCCTTGCCGATATCCTTGACAAGGGAGGCAATCTGAATTTGTCTTCCGGCGGACAAGATTATGTTCTTTTTGCTGTATTTCAGGGTCAGATTCGTCGCCAGCTCGATACCTCTGCCTTGACTGGCTTTCTCCATGATATTCATTAAATAAGGCGTTGAAAATGCACTCTCGCCACTCTCTGTGATTCGTATATCTCTCCCAATTTGGCTGTGGCCCGTGAAGCTGAGCAAGATAGCTGTTAATAAGCACTACATCAAGAAGGAAGGTCCAACAGAGAGCCTGCCAAGGGCCCCGGCGGAAGGGATGATCGTATGCATAATATGACCTCAACTGGTCACCCCGATCAACGTGATTCATCTCGTCATTATAAGCAGCAGCGACTGTCGGGATCGAGATGACTTTGACAGCTTCGTCACCAAAAAAGCGGCGTATTGGCTTGGCCTCGGGCTTCTGTGAGGACGGCTTCTTCCTCTTCCGGCAGACACGCTCCTCGCCTGTGAAAACGGTTGTAAGGAATAATATAAGGCGATTGTCTTTCCAAGCGATCTGATTGACCTAATTAGATGGCGCAAGGACATATTAGTGAGGAATTCACATAGAAAAGTGTCTTAGATTACTACCTTATTGTCAGGGGTTGAGATTATCTTGACCTGGTTGAAGTCATAGCTGGTCTTAGCCCCCCCATCAGCCTTCTTATCCCGTTGAAGCTCCTTGTGTATGCCACAGTTAGGCCGGGCTGTGCCTGTGGCCCCGTGGCCATGTGTGCGGAGGCTGCGGAAGAGGTCTGCCGACGAGAAGAGGTTATCCACAAAGACGTGATATGTCGCTTTTGGCAGTGTATTTGCTAGGGCAACAACGACGCCTTGGGTCGAGTTTAAGGCGATAGGCTTGTCTTCTTCTTTAGGCTCCTTCTTTGGTGCTTGTGATGCCCTCTTGCCGCGACCTCGTGAGGATGACTCCGGCTTTGGAAGCTCAACACCAACGGCACCGTATTTTTCACCCTTGATGTGCCACAGCCAGTGAATAAAGAAGCCCTGTTGTGCTATGACCCAAATCTTGAACCCTAGGGGGATAGGCTTGCCCTTGACGACTGTTGTCTCGTTAGATCTGCCCGTATAGCGGATCATACACTCATCGACAGCCAGATGAGAGCCCGGGAAGAAGATCTCCGCAGACGCGGCCTGTATATGATCAGACCACTCATCATAAGCTTGGAATACCTTCGGAAGAGGCCCGGTCTCGTCGATCTTGGTGTGGTCAAAGGGGCGAAGGTGGCGATGAAGGATCTGAAACTTCCAATACGGCATGAATTTGATGATTGAGTGTCCAGGGTGTTGCTGCCCCGGCTTCGGGGAACTCCAGTGGCTCTTAATCGTCTTTTCCTTATGTATACCCATATAAATTAGCATTCCAAGCCAGACATATACTTCTGCAACAGAGGTCCCTTGCCAAGCTCGCAGCCTTGCGTTCTTCGTCACCGGGTGCTTCCAGCTATCAACAACGTCATTTTCCTTTAGCCACGAGATCCAGCTTTTGGTGTATTGGACCCATTTCTCAACGAGGGAAATAGGAAGGAAAAGCTGGAATAGCTGCAGAGGTATTGGCGGCAGTGTGCTGATGCGAAAGTTGCGTGTTTCTACATAGAAAGGCTCGAAGTTGGTGCCGCGGTCAGTTTCGGCCGGAAAAACAGCTATCCGGGTAGGGTCATTTGGGTGCAGCTGATGACTATGATCCTCCTTGATAAAGCTCTTGTCATCATAGGCATTGAATGCCTGACTCTCTTCTAGAATTGATTGGGAATTCATTGTTGACTTCAAAATGATTTGTATGGTGTTTTGGCGGGAATTGCTTCATTGAACTAACTTTCCGTACCCCGCTTGTACCCTCGTGATGTCAGGGGTGGTGTGGGGCGAGGTACGCGGTGCAGGCTTGTGGGCACTCATGAGATGAGAACGCCCGTCAATGACTCGGTGCCCCCTCTTCAGGGAAGTTGCCAAGCTTGGAAAGATGTACTTGAGGCCAGGACGAAATAGGAAATTTACAAACGATGATGGAACCTTCTGCCAGGATTCGATCCGTTAAGAACTTCCTTAATATGAGATTCGGCAATTTTAACTGATTCTAGTAATATTCCATATTTTATCCAAAGATACCATATCTAATTGGCGTCATTAGTCGGCAATGTCGTGGGCCGGTCTTTCATGGATGTTCATCTTTCCGTACTTTTGCACTGCCCAGTCTGCCGTTTCCGTTGGGCCGTCTCAAGCAAACTCAAAAAAACGAGTCAAGGTAAAACATTACCTTTGGAACAGGCTACCAGCCACAAGGCACTTAACTAGAACGAGCATATTTAGCCTGCTTTGTATTACACATGGCAACCCGTAGTCACAACAGCTCTGGTTGCAGCTACTGAGATACGTGTCAGGAGCAACTGGATGAGGATTCAAATTTTACATAAAAACAGCAGTCTCTTCACCCAGGGTTTGCATCATCATCATACGCTTCGTTTTGCATCATTTGTACTGTTCAGAGATTCGAGCAACCACTTCATCATCATCCACAACATGGGTGCATCAGATGTCACGTCAGCTGCCGCAGCCAACAATCATCCTGGGGTGGTTCCTGGCACAGTTCACCTTATCGACATTGCCACAGAACAACATGGCGGCGCAATCGAGCTTGTCCCACGCCCAAGCGACGACCCCGAAGACCCGCTCAACTGGAGCAAACGTCGCAAATATTTGTCTGCCGCGATGGTTTGCGTGTACACTCTGGGTGTTGGTCTTCCTGTTACTCTTCAGTACTCGGTTCTTGTCGACATCACCCGCGATACCGGCATTTCAACAGCGGATTTGGTTCAAGGAACTGGTGTGATGTTTCTCTTCTTAGGATGGAGCTGTCTATTCTGGCAACCCATTGCCCTCACCTACGGTCGCCGTGGCGTCTACCTTATATCATCACTTGTAACCGTCCCTCTTATGGTGTGGACGGCGTATTCCCGCTCGTCTGGCGAATGGTACGCTCATCGCATTTTGTTGGGATTTTTCGTCGCCCCCATCGAGGCCTTGCCAGAAGTCAGCATTCCTGATGTGTTCTTCGCCCATGAACGGGGATCTTGGATGGCCCTTTATGTCTTCGTCCTATTTGGCTCAAACTTTCTTGCGCCCCTTGTCGCTGGGTTCTTCTCCCAAGCATTTGGCTGGCGATGGACTATGCACTTCGGATCAATGGTAGCGGCCGTTACCTTCCTCATCTTGCTCCTTTTTATGGAGGAAACAATGTACTTTCGGGGCGCTCTTGAAGGCCTCGAAACCGAACAGTCGCAACCAACTTCGAAGGCCGCAGAGCTCGAAGGCCAGGAGGACAGGATCGAGAAGAAGTCTGACTACAACACGGGCCCCAGAAGCGATGAGCCATCAACCGGTGATGTTACCCGGACCAAAAAAAGCCTTTGGACGAGGCTGCAACCGTTTCACAAGATGCAAGGCCGCCCAAGCAAGACGGATATGTTTAAGGCGATGCTAGCCCCCCTCCCCGTCATTTTCCAGTTCCCAAATGTTACCTGGGCCGGTTTCATCTATGGTATCAATCTCTGCTGGTATAACGTCCTCAATGCTACTACCAGCCCTATCTTAAGTGCCCCCCCGTACAACTGGCCGACTGGTCTGGTGGGATGCATCTATATCGGCCCTATTATCGGCGCAGCTTTTGGGACTCTTTGGGCTGGAGTGGTCGCTGACCGCCTCACCTTATGGCTTGCTCGACGCAACAAGGGCGTGAGAGAGCCCGAGCAGAGGCTATGGCCTCTTGGCCTGTCCGCAGTACTATCATGCGCTGGGCTTATCATCTGGGGAGTCGGCGCTCAGCATAGTATTCACTGGGCAGGCTTGGCTATTGGTCTTGGAATCCTTACGTTTGGCTGCGTAACCGGAGGGTCTATCGCCTTGTCATACAACATCGATTGTTTCAAAGATATCAGCGGCAACTCGACGACCTCGGTTATCATCATTCGAAACACGCTTGGATTCGCGATATCCTATGGGATTACCCCATGGTATACCCACATGGGCTTACAGAACTGCTTTATCATGGCCGGGTTTCTGGCCCTCGGATGTACGAGTACATTTCTGCTTATGGTTTGGAAAGGCAAGGCTCTGCGACAGCATTCAGCTGATAGATACTGGAGATATGCTGAAAAGACCTTTCACCGCGAGGCAATCTGAGTTGATGCGAGTAGCGGCATGATCAAGGCAGTCACTCTTACAGAGGCGGCAGGCACCGGCATATCAACGCTTGTATAGAGTATTCTATTGTACTGCTCATCTTCAATGACAAGGTCTTACTTGACGCTCCCCGATTAATATACTAGCATTTTGAGACTCATTTCAGCTGACTGCATATACACAAACACTCTGGGTTGCCTTCTCCAACTATGCTGTTTCTAGTGACACAACTGGCAATCAGAACACTCAATCTCTTGTAGCGAAAATCTCAAGGCGAGCCTCGATAAATGCCGGGACTGTCTTACAACAGTAGCTGCTCCCCTATAGCAAATGATGCGTCAACAGTGCAGACAACTGAACTTACACATTTCATCAAGCAGCAGAGCTGTTTGCACTCGAAGAGTGCCGAGTCGAACCTGACGGAAAACTCACAACAATATGGACTAAACCCAATAGTTTGCTGCCTCCAGCGAAGCCAGTCGGTTAGAATAGCTACATGAGTTAAAAGCAGATCCGGGAGACTGAATTGACCCGATCCGGTTATATTAAACAGATGGCTAAACAGTTTAGCCTCCCTCTGTCGTCGACACACCATCATGGGGATCTGGACCTACACAAGAATTAAAGACCGAAACGGGGCCGAATCCAATGGCTATTCCATCCAAGAAAAAAAGGCGCTAATGAACAGGTGAAGCGAATCCATTGCACCCCAATGGATTTGGGTCACCCGCAAGTTTTATCTAGTAAAATGCATTTTAATTAGATGCATCGATTAATCATATAAAGGATAGGTTATAAATTTATTTTTGGTGATAGAAAACCGTAATTGCGGTATTGCGACCCATTTGAAGTGTAAATAGGTCATCAAAGTTGGGCTTTGGGTTGCGGGTCAAGTAGCCTCGGGTTACCATGGGGCAGCAAACGCAATTAGATCGAACTCCAAATCAGCCACAACGGTGCATGAATAAAAAGCGGATGAATCGATAGAGAAAGGTTCATTTGATTTTATGAGACTACATTAGATGTTTAAATATTTTCAGCAAGAATTTTATTCCTCGTGAAAATCAACAATAGGAATGTACAGGGTAAGTCTAACTACTACCCTGGCCTGGTCAGGCCGTGGGAAGAGTGGTATCCCTGTCAACTCTCCAAGAGCCAATCAGAGTCAGTTGATGTTGAACTGGTATCTTATCTTATCAGCTGGCGCAACAACTGAAAACAAACAATCACCCGATCACGTCCATACACACCATCAATATCCTCGTCCTCAACGTCACTCAGCGCACAATCGCAGAACGGCTCCAAATCGTCGTGTCTGCAGGAGTCACATGGACTCTGAAGTCATTGCCGCCTGGATCTGCGACCAGCACCTTCTGCTCCACACCTGCTCTGATCCGCAGACGTGTTCGTTGCCGCTCGAGTACGAGTACGAGTCCTCAACCTCTCCCTCCCCGCGGCGGCGTCGACACGTGCTCGGCCTCTGTCCCTCAGCGAAGCGACAACGGGTTGATCGCGCTGGCACCGATCCCATCTCCGACGGAGAAGCACCGAGAGAGCGCGACATGCGACGCAGCCCGAGAAAGAAAGATGACAACCACCCAGATCAGCAAGACCCGTTCACGTCCGACGACAACGACGCCGATATAGCCGCCCATCAAGTTACACCGCGGCCCCGTCGGACTATTCCTCAGCAACGGCAGCAGCTGCATCATGTCTTTCCACCGCCCATGTCGTTCACTGCCAAGCTTAGCACAAGCGACCGGCAATCCTTTGCCTCTGGCTCACGAGAACGGAGCAGTGCCACCAGCCGCACACGATCTACGAGCCCCATCAAGAACCCAGACGACCTTCTTAAGCTCGAGAAACCTGTCACATGGACGAGCCCTGACCCTCGTACATTGAGGGACACGGTGAAGAAGACAGGGAGTGCCCAGGCGCTGGGCTTGTTTGACGACGTTTGGAGAGTGATACAAGGAGAAGGATACTTGCCGCGGGAGCTGAAAAAGATATTGAAAGATGAGCTAATGGTTAGCGAGTCTCGCTTCGCGGCTGAGGATAGAGTTCTGGTCGTGGATAAGAAAGAGGTGGACGATGCCAGCCAGCTCTTCCCATCTTTTGACGCCGGGATAGCCAGCCTCCTCGCCCTTTACAACGAGCTTAGCGCTATTCGCAATATCGTCGCTACTACGATACGGTTTATAAACACGACTCGTTCTGAAGCGACGTGGAACGACCACATCCATGGCCCCGCCCTTCGCCTGGCTGTCTCTGGCATACCGCACGTCGGCGCTGAGAACATAACCCAAGCCGCCATCGCCAAGGCTTTTATCCCACCCTCGCGCGGGGAGCTTGAGACCTTGGGCGGGAAAATGATTGACTACGCTCTTCTGCTCCAGCCTGATAGGGATCTCGCCATCCGCATCGCCGACTTCGTCGACGGCTTCGATGGCCCACGATCCTTTAACCAATCGACGCATGGCCCGCTGTGCTATGAGCCCACGGGCGTGCTTGTTGAGACCAAGGTTGATATCCGACGGCGTGCTGAGGGTAAGGCTCAGCTGGGAGTATGGTTAGCCGCTTGGTACGGGCGTGTGGCCAAGTTTGCGCCGCTGCCTCCTGAGGATCCAGGTACGTTGGCGAACCTGCCCTTCCTCCCAGTCCTCCTCGTTGTGTGTGAGAATTGGGAGCTATACTTTGCCTTCGACAGAGAGGGCGAGGTTGAGGTGTGCGGTCCGCTCGAGATTGGCAGCACCGTTACCGTGGATGGCTCATACCGCTTGCTCGCGGTGTTGCGACTACTGGCAGGCTGGGTTAACCAAGAGTTCCGTGGGTGGGTTGAGCGGTGTGTTTCGTAGTCGACGATAGCAGATATCATGATGATACATTACAGAAACGACTAGCGAGTCGTCCTAAACCAGCAATCCAATCAAGAAATCAATCACATTTATTAACATGATCTTCAAAGAAAGTCTATCACCATTAGCATCAAAACCAAGGCGGTCAATAGCCCTGAAAAGGAATCTTATGTATAGCTGGAGTCAGAGTTGGGATCAAACTACGATATTTTGGGCCGTATCGTATTCTCCATCTTAATATACGTCGCCACGAATAAAGTCTTCTTTGTCTAACTTGCTCAGGCTATGGTAACCTGAGTTTCTTGATCTCCATGTATTGAAGAATTACTAAGGGAGGGATATCGGTACATCACAGACCCCCAGGTAAGCTCAGTTTTACTTCAAAGTTGAGACTTATTGCCTCCTGCAGGGCCTGCCACGCCTCGATTTATGTTTATATGTCAGTGCAATAGATGACATGAGGTACTTGATCGGTTTGATTTTTAAAATGGAATAGAAATTACGGGATGATGACCCTGCAGGCAGATGATCAAATTAATCTCGGCCTACACGCCTCTTGTTTCGACTCAAAGACAAAAGTCGGAAGCCACCTTAGTTTGGGAATTATTGATCTCACATTCGTAGCAACGCTCGAGTGCCCTTTAGCCAGCATCCAAAGCTCTTAGGTCTTAGCTTCGACGCGGAGCGGGAGGGCCAGAGATCCTGATGGGATGATCTACGTTATCTCGTCTCCAGGGAAAGAGAAAACTGTGTCGATCCATTGCCGTTTTGGTTTGATAGAAACTCTTGTCGAAGAACCATTGTCAGCTTGTTTAACCGGCTGCAGCCACAATAGCCCCCCTCGCAGGGGTCGAGTCTTACAAGCAGGGCGGACATGAACACGGCCTAGATAGGTGCCTAACTCCAGGCAGTTGATCAAATTGTGGCGGAGATATATGGGTATCGGACCTTTATTTACGCTTGATTGGCGGGCAGGTGAGGGGATAGGCGACCCCGAAGGCAGGGAAGCGTTTGCTCAGCTTAGCGGGTCACTGGCTGGTGTGGGAGGGGGTAAGGCGCAATCGTCTTAAAGGAAGACGTGTACTACGGAGTAAGAAATCGTGGTGGGGCGGTGAGGGGAGAAACTATCGACTCAGCCGTAAGTGCGACAAGATTCGAAATCATTGGCCCGTCGTCATCTTGCCTCAGTTTAAGGTGACACTGAAAGTTGCGCCAGCGGGTAGCTGAAGCCATCGCTTACCCCGCACACCTTGTCAGATCACATCGTGGGAGGGCACACCGGCCCGCCCCGTGCTGATCGCTTAGAGCCTACTGGATGGTCTGCGTTATCTAGTCACCCTCAAAGTAAAAATCTTGCTGCTACGTTGCAGGTGCTGGTTATGTACAACCGAGCTTCCTGTCCTCCCTCGCACGATACGAAGACCCATGAGTTGCTTATCTAGCGGCAGCAGCCGAGGCGGATAAAGCCGGCAAGCTGCGGTGTTTTCTTGGCTGGTGTTGCCAACAACGCGTTGACCTATTGTTGCCTAATGCCCAAACCTATAGCAACACCAAAATAATTATGCACTCTGCCGTCTGAACTGCGCGTCGCTTTGGTCAGGCTGAGGTGGCTTACTGAGGGGTTACGAGGGCGCGTGATCGGCCATGCTACATTTGAGGGAGGCCCGAGCGGTGGTCAATGATCAAATGACCCTCTTTGATTCGACCAAGGCATGTACCTTGATGAGGCATTAGATCTGGGAGGGGAGGCTCTTTCGTCATAATCGCAGCCTGACAGTTCGTGGTGTTGTGAATCAGTATTACGTGCGGGACGTAGTCATGAGGCCAGACGGCAAGTGGGGCACAGACAAGCAGCGTGTCCGCGAGTGAATTGTTTTGCGTTGGATTTGCTCCCAAGGTTTAGTCGGGTTTTCAGTGATGGCAGGACCGGCGCACCCAGGATGATGTATTGATGCTGTGTGAGTGCAGAGTAGCCGAAGCCGAATGCGAAGATTGGGTTGCATTACCTACTTGCACAGGAAAAAGTCCCCCACCAAGTACCCCCCAAAAGCTTTCCTTGCTGCCTTACGAGGCTTTCTTTCGCCGTCCGGGGTACACAAGGGTTGTCAGACTACTAGCTCCACAGGGATCATTGATGGCACCAGTCAATTGATGAGAATTATCTAAAGAACAAAAGAAATTGAACAGTCATGTGTCCGGGCAGAGCTATTTAAGCTCATGTCGTTAGGATTATGCGACAGGCCAGATGTGAAACCGGATAGTTACATCCGGTCACACGAATGTTATGCGACAATTAGCGGTGGAGGTGATCGACCTTGGCTAACTTGAGTCTAAGTACCGCGATTTAATAGGCAATTATATACAAAGATAAGTACTATCGACCGTACAGGGTCAGGGAATATCCCACCATACCTAAATCCACCTAAATCCACTCCATTACATCCACTTTCAGGCCCGAATGTAGTGGATTATTACGTAACTGAGCGCCGGCAAAGTAGATTTAATAGAGATGGGCCACTTATATGTGGTCCACGTGGATATGCAGTGTAGTTGGTCCGACCCTTGGGGATGGAGATAGCGGTGGATGAGCTGAAACTTCGATAGGGGCATGAACTTGAGGATAGAGTGAAGAGCGCCTTGCTTCCCCAGCTTTGGGGTACTCCAGTGGCTTTCAAACCTTCTTACCTTGTGAATTCCTACGTAAATCAGCATGCCGAGCCATATGTATACATCTGCAACAGTGATTCCTTGCCCCCAGCTCCAAATCCTTGACTTTGGCTTCAGCTCGTCATTCCAGCTGTCGGTTACGCCCTTTGCGATCAAACTAGCAACCCAGCTATTGCTGTAGTGAATCCATTTCTCAACGAGCCAAATAGGTAGGAAAAACTGGAATAGCTGCAGCGGCGTATGGGGCAGTTGGTTGATGTGAAGGTCGCGAGTTTCTATGTGGAAAGGCTCGAAGCTGTGGCCGCGGGCCGTATCGGCCGAAAAAACCGGCGCCCGGGTGGGTTCATTGGGCCCCACTGGATAGCTGTGCTTTTCCTTGATAAAGCTCTTATCATCGAAGGCATTCAGTGCCTGCGCCTCTTCAGGAATTGATTGGGAAGTCATTGTTTTCTTCAAAATGATTTGTATGGTGTTTTGCTCGCAAATGCTTCATAAGGGGAACTTTGGGTACCCCGCTTGTACTCTCGTCATCGCAGGGGTCATGTGGGGCTCGTGACTTGGTGGAGGTTTTTAGCAGCCGAAGAGATAAGTTGAATAGGAAATCCCAAGCATAGTCCAGCCACCTTAGGCGACTATTGAAGCTAAAATTGCCGAGCTCACCCGACAGTCCGTGCTCTGACTCGTGTCTAGCTTAATCTGGAGAAACCCTCCTCGGTGGCTAAGATGAGCTTGGCGCCACGGCTCCTTAGTGATTGAAACGGCCAAGGCGCGGAACGCATGGACCTGGAGTCCTCCCAAGCAGCCGTTGTCTCGAAAGCGGAGCCGCCATTGTGATCCAGGCTGGCGGGGATAGCAAGGTGCCGGCGTGCCGACGTATGTCTACACATATTTTGGTAAACATATATGGTCGAGACTCGAGGGCCTTAGCGTGGTGCGCTAACCCTAATATCGGCGTAGCGTTGCAGGCGTGTCACATTGTGCCTTAGCAATAGTACCATATATATCCCGACCCGGAAGCCGTTGCCGACGAAAGGCAAGATGGCACTGAGAGGGTGAGCACGCGTCGTTTGATGTAGGCTTGGGAATGCACCTGGGTTCCGGAAAATGGGATTCCCCTCTTCAGTTATCTTCACGATATGTTCGACACATGGCTCTTTTCGACAAGGATGCGAACCATTTAACTCAACTCAATATATTGAAATGGGTTGACGTTAACCGTTAACTAACTCACCCAACGTAAGGTTTGCTGATCTAAATATATTGAATAATTTGATTAAATCTGCCGAGAAGTAGAACTAATTAGAAATTGGACTAGCAAACCTGATGTTGGTTGAGTTGGGATAACGGTTGGCGTCAATCCATTTCAACATGTTGATATATGTTGAGTGGTTCGCATCCTTGACGGGCTCGTTATCCGGATCACCCTCCTGTCCTATAGATAAGCCAACTTCAGGAATGGACAACTGGGAGGCTTCTCTTGACCTTCAATGGTCACGCAAACGAAAACGAGCACATGAGCCTTGGATCGCATGTGCGCTGGCCAGCCATGATAGTTACATTGCACCCTGCAACAGTGAGGAGTTCTTGGCAGACGTGAATTGGGAGTTGATAAAAGTTGCAAGACGACGTTGATAGCAAACGGGGAGCACCAGAACTGGGAAGATAGTTAATAGCATGTAAACGAGCATCCATCATGAATCAGAGGAGCTTCTCAGGCTTGAGACTATCATAGAAGCATCCCTAACACTTATGCCTGGCATTTATGCCTTGCGTCGGCGAGTTGCCGACAATTAATTTTGTATGGGAAATGTTTTGGCGCTTGCATGACATGGGTCAACCGACGATTAAAATGAGCACTAGCCTGGTGGCCCTGGAGGTCCCTATCACCTGCCGCTACATCCACGTGAAAACTGACTATGTCGATGCGCAAAACTTGCATTGGAAGACCAGTAACGTGGAAATAACATCTCAAGCGCAGCAATTGTCGACTGCAGTACTGTGTGGTCTCCTACGAGAGATCTGTTTCTCTCCTCGAGGAGTGCAATATACTCTCTCGCCATACATATAATAGCCACCTATATTCGAGGTAAGAATTATTACTTCACGAGTTGGTGGTGACTAACCTCATCCACCATCGTTTTAGGCGTTCCTTCTTGCGAGTCCTTCGTTGCACTCTCCTCTCCTTCCTTTGCCGTTTCAACTCTCATAGGAGGGATACTATCCCGTAATTCGGTTAATGTATCATACAACTGTGTGTCGTGGCGCTTCTCGGTGGTGCACCCGGGCGGGGCTTCCGATGGTTTGTGACGGCCCGAGTTGCGTGCCGGCGCGGGAGGACACTCGGGCTTGATTACCATGCTGGAGGAGAGGGACAATGGCGTCAATCTATACGGCCTCTGTAGCTCAGGAGGCCCCGAGGAACGGTGGGATGCTGCGAAGAGAATTGGCATCGGGGAAAGGGACGGGAAATATATTGAGGTTGAAAGGGGTCGCCGCGGCACTTGAGTCTGTGGTAGTACTGTAACGCCCTGAACACCTCCCTCAACTCGGGCTGCGTTGAAAATTATGGCGTCGAAAATGTTCACACGACAATTTGCACGATGATGTATCCAAATGTCACTTTCTCGACCTAGCCCAACAAAGAGATATGACATGTCTACTACCCCAGACGAGGTGGTACAAAATGGTACAGCAGTTGCGCCACCACCCTTTAGCCATTCCACTCAAACTCAAGGGTTTCGTAGTTCTAGCCGATCGTTGGATCGTGTTCTGTGCCACCTTGCAGATCAATGGGGTCCAGGCCAGCCTACTGGGCCGGTTAATGCAATTATGGCCTGACGTAGCGCATCACTGCCTATTACAGACACAACACGGTCGCGGTGGCGGACGACGGCTGAACGACGGTCAGGGGTTTGGGGTTGCACTGTACCGTTTGCCCTGCTACTGAAACAAGGGTTGCGTGTAATATGATCAAATACAACAAATCTGGCCCGTACACGCAGTGAGGTCGTCTTAAAAATGCGTTCAATTACATATTTGGCGATCAATAGGGGACAGGTGCCCGTCCTTCTAAAACTGGACGGGGACCGTCCTAATTACCATATCTAGTGTAGCGCCGCCGCCGTCAGTCTTCCCTACGCGCTGCCTATCCCCTCAATTGTCGAAAGGCTCCCGCCAGGTCACTCCAGGGATGTCTGCCCATTTAAAATGCAAAGAATGAAAGGTACATTATTCCCTACCTAAATTAGCCCAAGGTAGATGTCCCAACAATATTTTGAGTTACAAGTAACGACATCACACTGCTCACACCCCCGAGTTGATTGATGCCTCTTCTTCTTTAATTGAAGCCTCTTCTTATTATTGCTGAAATCGCTTATAGATCATAAACTTGATAATCGAGTGTTCAGGGCGCTGATCCTCCAGCTCAGGGGTTTTCCAATGGTCTTCAATCGCGATTTCTTTGTGAATTCCTATATAAATTAAGATTCCAAGCCAGATATATAATTCTGCTGCAGAGGTCGGCTTCCACTCCTGTAGTCTTGACCCCTCTCTTAATTCGTGGTTCTGGCTATTAATAATGCCCCTTTCTTGCAAAGCTGTTGACCCAGCTATTGGTATACTCGGCCCAGATGCTAACTAGGGCAAGTGGCACGAAGTGTTGGAAGAGGTATAGGGGCTCTTGGGGCAGTTGGTTGACCCTAAGATAGCGCCTTTCCACCTTGAAGGGTTGATAATTGAAGCCTCGGTCTGTGGCGGGAGGAAAGTCGGGCTGCCGCGTGCTATCCCCTTGCTCGCGGCGGCTGTCATCCTCTCTGATGAAGCTGCTATCATCATATGCATTGAGGGCCTCGCCCGGTATTGATTGAGAACTCATAGATGACTTTGCAATGATTTGTATGACGATTTGGGCGGCACTAGTTAATGATGCATCTTTAGGTTCCCCTCATGTACCTGTCATGTGACAGGGGTCATGTGGGGCAAGGCACTTTCGGGAGCCTTTCGACAATTGAGGGGATAAGCATATTCTAAAGGACGCCTCTTGCCACGCCTCTTGCCATTTAATTTACTAATACCGGTATGGCCCGAGATTTTATAAATTGGATCATCCACCTTATCCAAATGCGACAGCAGACGAGCGGGATTCTGACTATGATAGAGGCTTGCTGTTATGATCCGGCCCTATGTTTATTTCTCCCGAGCCTTGATCTTCTCATCCATTTTTAATCCCCCTCTCTTGTATTAAGAACGTATGTCGTCTGAGGAGCTGACTGAATGACGCACCGAGGGAAGGTGCGGGGCTAGATTACCCGGTATGTATCCGCACTTGGCGACTAGTGCGTTGTTTAGCCGCCCACTCGACGCGTTGAACATGGCGCCTGGCCAACAACTTCGCCCCACAAGCGTCGGCCCATCTGCTGACCTTCAAACCTGAACTTCACTTCTGCCGATCCCGACAACACGTTCAATCAACCCCCTGACTATCAGACAGGTGACGACTGGTTCCCGACACACGTGTGTTTAAGCAGTCTAAGGGACTCAATTCATGCCATTGCTCGTGTTCTCGCTCTAGAGATCATAGCTCAGTTAGCGTCGTGGCTGAGGTTGAGTCATTTCGTGAAGCCAAGGCCAAAATGACGACACAGGAATGCCTGCGCAAATTGAAGGGCATAACAGAGATTGTCGCACGATGCAGCCTCGAATTCGAAGCGATCAAATCGCCGCATGAGATTTATGAGGAGAAGGCGGCGGCTGTGCGGGCCAGCCTTGCTCAAGTGTGGGATCGCCTTCTAGCAAACCCCCATTCACCGGAAGCGTCTGGACTTCAACGCGAGATCGAAGACCACGGTGGCCAGTTGAAAGAACTGGAAATCACATACAATGCGACCTTCAAGGAAGATGAAAAAGCTTATGATCAACAATTACATGCAGCAATGGAGAGTCTTTGCGACGATCTGATCGGAACAATAGGACGGTCCCAGGTAGAGAAATCGCTGCGAACACTTTCGAACCAGCAGCCGTCCGAAAGTGGTCATGGTGGCTCTTCCGATGGCCTGGAAACGTCTTTGACTACGCCAAGTGAAGCTACTGAGCGAGAGGTCAGGACTTCACAGTTGCATGCATCTGCTCCAAGGACGGGAAGTGTCATGCGCGTCTGTCCCGTGAGCCTCTTCTGCACCGGGATGGGCAGGATCGTTAGCTGACGCATACAGGAAAAACGAAAGGAAAGTCCATCTGGCTTGTCAACAAGACAGAAACGCCACCGGGCCGATCGCACAGAGCCTCATAGAGAAGTGATGAAGACAATCCACTTTGAGGAAGTCTTTCAGAACGGGTCTGCTGCAACCAAACATGTCATCGTTAGGTTTCCAGCAGACGATGGTGGATGGTACATTCTTCGATGCGACAAGCATGGTCTCACTTTTAAACACAAAGCGATCGAGAGCGCTACGGCCCACCTGGCTGGTGGAGAGCATGGCCGGCTGTCGAAAGAGCCCGCCGAAGTTATCGAGCAACTTGGAGTTCAGGTTCTTGATTGCAACGAGACCCTGGCTGACAAGAACAACACAGTAGCTCTGAAAGCATTGCGAAGGGAACACGAGCAGGGTGCTGCTCACAACAGGCCCCTACGGGAAAAAATCTCGCCTTCTCACAGACCCACCAGGCAGAGTCGAAGGCGACATCATGGCGATAGTAGGCGGCAACGCGATCAAGATTTCGACGGCATTATAGACCCAAGACCTGGCGACGTATATCTCGCTTTCTGGGAGAAGTCTAAGGAATGGTTGGCCGTCCTCCTCCTCCCCCTGACAGAGCTGGATAACGTTGGCGTCCGAAACAATCTTCGAGATTTAGGTCTAGCGGAGGACGTGCCAGGATGTTATGACTATGACAACCGGACCAATTGTTTTAGGTGGCGGGAAGGATACAGAGATGGAGAGTCGTCTGTCAGAGAGCGTGAGTTTCCCGTCATGTACTTTGACGGGCAGGACTTCCCGGCCAGGAGTGCAGTGGGCTGGGTAGCTGCCAAAGATTTGCGCACCCTCGATGTAAATGCTGCTCAGTCTTCTCTGGTTCCGCATTTTCAATCAGTGCGGAAATTCCTAAGAGACCGTGCAGCGCCGCCGCAAGCGGAGGTCATCGTCGCGAGTTCTGGCGTGGACAGAACCGCTTCATTCAACGGTATGTCGCCATAGGGACTTCCGCGTACAGTTCTGCTTACAGCTTATCACCGCATCCAGAGCAGCACACTCATCCAAGACCTTCCCCAGATCCAAATCAGGATGATCACGAAGTCGCGCATCCGGCTGAGCTGGCACCATGTACAGCGCAGTCGCGTTCCACCGCATCCGCTCCTGATGGCCGGACTTCGTTGCCAGGTGGCTTGAGAGAGCCGGAGCAAAGCCCTGAACCGCGCCAAGAGATACCAAGAAACGACCATTCTGATACTCAATGCGAAATCAACCCGGTAAATGGAACTCAACTGGAAGAGCATCCCGGCCAGATCTTGAGTGTAACGAGGTCTCAGGCCTCAGCAAGGACGAGCCAAGCCATAGACGGGTTCGGGCATGCCACGAGCACAGCAGAACGAGACTCTCTCGCCGCGGAAGAAGGGGCCGGAGATCGTGTCGACAGCACGGCTATCATATCGCCACGAGTATCGCCTCAAGTATCCGCTCTCGCACAGGCTGCGCTCGATACCCTTCGCTCGCCGGCGCCAGTGCGAGACAGCGGGTCAACACCGCTCACATCTAACGACCATTGTGAAGCCGAACCTTCTGCACCATCCAGGTCGACTGAGTTAAGACATTCTCAGCCAGCACATGTCGCAAAAGCCGCATCAGAAACTCCTCGAAACCAGGGTGCCGAGCCAGTGGTATGTCGCATAATAGATGAACAATCACGGGACCAAGCTCAGCATTCTCCAACGTCAAGACTTCAACTAGTATTACAAGGTCCATCGTCCAGTTACAGCTCTACCTTGTCGGAAGGCACAGCGTCGAATCGTGCGCCGCTTCAACCTTTTCCTGCTCTTCCACCAATTCGACCCCTAAACCGGGGTCATATCAGCATTGACTCTACAAGAGTCTTATCGACGTCACAGCCGCCACCGAATGCGTGCGCCTTACCACCGATTCTTCCTTCTAGAGGGCAAGACACGACATTCCATGCCATGTCTACCCATCGGTGGAGTAACCCAGCTACTGTATCGCAGGTGGCAAACCCCAACGCGGCAAGCAGTCCATTACTTGGCACTGTCCCATTGCCAGTTGATCAGGATTGCTTGTCGACTGGTCAAGGTCGAGCTGCTGCCCATGCAAGTGCGTCAGCACCTTCACGGTTCAACGAAGTTAGGCCAAGCAATTTAGGCCTCGAGAAAGCAACATCGTTAGGCGCACCCATGCATCCTGATCTACAAATCCTAAGCGAGTCAGAATCACTCGACTTGAACCATTGGGCTTATAAACTTCCTGGGCCGCTCGTCGATTATCTAAAGGAATATTTAAGACGAAGAAGTCTGGTTCCTGAGTTCAATGGGCTAAGGAACTCTGAAGGCTTTTATAACTGTCCGTTATGCGACGAGAGAAAGGTGAAAAACTACCAGCGCCCAGGGTCATTCACTAATCATCTAGTGAAGCACTGGCGTTCATTTCAAAACAATTTAGAAGTCCGCTTGTCGAAATGACAGTCCATAGTTTTAGAGAATTAGAGCGTATGACTGCCAATCAATCTTGGTGATCTAGTCTGTCTATCACCTGTTATCTTACAATGATGTTGTTTTGTTTACAATAATTAAACGATTTGTGGGGTTGCTAGGTCACAAATTCAGCCACGTGACCTCCTGTCACTTCCACCACGGGGCTGGTCGCCATTTTCCCGTACGTTCAAGCCAGCCCCTAAAAATCCAACTCACTAGCACGAAATCGTCTCCCATCTCCCACCAACCCCCCCAAGCAAACTACTACATTTTTGGACCTTCAACGACCTCAATTCATCGCCCACCCAACAGAAAATGGACGCTCCTGCCCCCTGTACGATTTGTGGTTCCCCCAACGCTCGCCGCTGTGCTCGTTGCCACTCCGCTACCTACTGCTCCATTGAGTGTCAGCACACTGACTGGCGAACTGTCAACCTAGCACCGATACATGAATGCAGACATCGAACAGAAGATCAGTGTAGATTGAGGATCAAAAGGAGCGTGTGATTTTTTATCTAAAGGAGCGACGAGAGTCGGTCTCTTTATACTCGTGTTCAGTCTGCCGATTCATAGACAGCAGGCTGTTGCCTGACGCTAGTTGTGGTCGTTCACTCTCATCGTGATCCTTGTCTTATTCAAACACCCCCCCTCATTGGTTATGTTCCTATGGGTCCTAACCAATGACCAAGTGAGGGCATTCAGAAGGGTTGTGCCTTCCAAATTGAACAAATCTGTGGTGTTGTGACCACACAAAAATTCAGGAAAATTGCAAAACAAGAGGAATTGAACCAGTAATCCTGCAAAACTCGAATGTGCAAAAGTCGAATGTACAGCTTCTGACGAGAAGTGGCCTAAAAAAGATAAGCTCAACCCAGACCCGGCGAACGGGGGACAATTCGTAGGTTATGGAGGGTTAAATCGTGGCCCGGGTGAATGCCTTATCGCCACCCTCCCAGAGAGACAGGTTGGTTTTGAAGACCAAGCAGCTTGACGGCCTTCTGATGCTCCTGAGGTGATTTGGCCTTCGTGAGAACGTCGGCGACCATTCGATCAGTTGGAAGCCATCGGACCTGGAGCTCTCCTTTCTCTCTGAGCTCTCTCAACCACATGTCGTGAATATCAACATGACGAAGTGTGGTTGTGATCCTGTCAGCTTCCTTGGTGACGAGAGCGATGGTCTGCTGGTTATCGCACCACATCACAGCTGGGCTGTCAACCTTGACCTTCAGCTCCTTCAGCAGGCGGTTGATACGAATTCTCTCCTTCGTAGCTGCGGATGAGGCCATCAACTCGGCCTCAGTGCTTGACAAGGTGACACAATGCTGCCAGGATGATCTCCAAGCCACTGGTCCTCCGAACAGCTGGAAAATCCATCCTTGGGTTGACTTCCGAGTCTGTTGATCGTTGGCGTAAGAGGCATTTACTGTACAATGTTGTTGTGTCACGCAGGGATGCTGAGTGCACTTGACAACAGGTAGTTCTTGTTGTCTTGATTGTAATTATTCTTAGGTTTTTTTTATGATCTCAATGGGAGGCCCTATTGGGACCTTATATCTTTGAATGATCCCATCTACGACTTTGAACCTTAATCGTAGGAGTTCAAACTTTAATCTTGATTCTGAAGTTAAGGGGGAACTCTCAGTTCTTCCAACAAGTGTTCAGTGCCCTATCTTCGGCGGCTGAAGCGGAACCTGCTGAAGTTAACACGAGGGTGTTGGTGCAGGTTAGTCGAGAATGTTTTTATTGAGGTGGTGGTCATGATGTTTGCTGCCATTCGTCAGGTGGCTTAATTCCAATAGCGCCGTATTGAGTACCCTCGAGGTGCCATAGCCACCGCCGGAAGAAGCCTTTTTGAGCGATAACCCAGAACTTGAAGCCTGCATCGGTTGGCTTGCCCTTGACCAAGGCTGTCTCATTTGAGCGGTCTGTGTAGAGGACCATACACTCATCTACAGCGAGATGGGTGCCTGACTCCAAGAGCTCGGCTGACACAGCTTGTATGTGATCAGATCACTCATCAGCGGCTTGGAATACCTTCGGAATAGCGGCATTCTCGTCGATCTTCGTGTGGTCGAAGGAGTGGAGGTAATGATGGAGAAGCTGGAACATTTTCAAGGTCATGAACGTGATAATTGAGTGAAGAGGGCGTTGTTCTCCTAGCTTTAGGGACTTCCAATGGCCCTCAATCGACCTTTCCTTGTGAACTCCTACGTAAATCAGCATGCCAAGTCATATATATACTTGTACGACAGAGATCCCTTCCTTGGGCCAAGATCGTATCTTTGAGGAGCGCAAAAGGGGGCGGTTCCAGCTGTCAGTTACACCTCTCTCGAGCAAGCTAGCGACCCAGCTGTTGTTGTAACTGCCCCAGTTCTTGGTGAGCCAAATAGGCACAAAAAGCTGGAAATTTTCTAATGGGGCCTGGGGCAGTGGATTAATGTGAAGATCGCGTTTTTTTAATGTTGAAACGCTTGAAGCTATCGCTGCGGCTCTCATCAGCCGCAAAGACCGGCGCCTGGGTAGGGTTATTAGGCCTAACGCGGCAGCTGTGATCATCTGTAACAAAGCTTCTGTCACCATAGGCATTGACTACCTGTATCTCGTCGATAATTAAGGGAAAGTCATTATTATTCTCAAAATGATGGAAGTTATCGGATGTTTTGCTAGTAAATGCTTTCGAGGCAGCTTAAGTGTCACACTGAGCGTGCTAAAAGGATCAAGGGTTAGGTAAACGATAATGAGCAGTAGCAGTATGTTGATTGATTGTTATCTGAGGTTATCTCTGGTGCGGGGTACTCCATCCCGCAGATGATGTTGGTAACATCGTAGACAACACTGTCAGCAGTGCGGGTTATAATATCAGCTCTACCGGTGATGTCCTAGGCAAGACCATACAATTAGGGCAGGAGAAACAGGGCGAAGAGAAGCGAGAGGAGCAACCGGCAGAACCCAACTCGCACGATGAGGAACATAGCAAATACGCAACTCAGCCAGCCAAGAAGCCGCCTGGCGGCCTGGGTCTTAGCAGCCTAAAGGATATCGTTGATGGTGTTACTGATGCTGTCGGAAACACTGTTGGTGCCGTCGGTGACACAGACAAATCCGCCGTTGGCGACGTAACCGGCGGCCTGGGTCTCGGAGGCAAGTCGGACGAGACGCCCGGAACTCCCAACCAGGCCGAGGAAGCCAAGGACCAGGTGGCCGAGGTCAAGACCGAGAACCAGAAGGGCACTAGTATCAGCCTTGAGGGTCGCGATGGGCCCACAGGCAACAAGGAGCCAGCCTAGACTCAGGACAAGCTCAACCCCCCCGCCCGAGGAGGCAAAGGACGAGACCTCCAAGGCAAAAGATGTCGCCAAATCCAACCTGAAGAGGAAAAACCACAAGGCTTGGCAAAAAAAGCAGCCTGAGGACGTGATGGAGCAGAAGCCCGAAGACATCACTTCCAAGGTCGACGAGAAGGTCGACGAGCAAGACGTACCAAGGGTGCTCGAGGGTGCCCCTCAGGATAATCCCCCAAGTCGGAGATTCCCGAAGGCGAGATTCCCAATTCCGAGGCCCCAAACTCTAAGACTCCTGGCGAGGAGGTTCCTAGTGGTGAGGCTGCTGGTGACGAAGAAGCAGTGTCGAAGGCTCCAGGCACCGAGGCCCTTAAGTCGATGGCTCCTGGTGAGGAGGCTGCTGGCGAGTTGGCTGAACAGGCAAAGGAGAAGGTTGCCGAAGGGGAGCCTCTTCATTATCGCCAATTCGAATTATTCGCTCGGAACTCAAACCCTCTGACCAATACCCTCCTACTTCGAAATTGATCTCCGGAATCTGGTGATGCGCTATAAGGAGCCAAGCGCCGAAGACTGGTTTCGTCAATACATCTAGAACGGCGTAGGCGATAATTGCCGAGTCCACAGATATCTTCTTTGCGCCGTCTGCGATACCCCAGACACTGGTGACAGGTCAAATCAGCCAGTTATAGACTAGACATAGAGGACCTACATTGGGTAAATCGTCCAGAGGATCAGAATAAAGGTGGCCATGGAACTAAAAAGCTTGGTGACCTTGGCACCCTTGGCGTCCACCGTCTTAGAACCATAAACTGCAACATACCAGATGACAAGCAGATAAGAAACGCATGCAATCGCGAACCACCCCCATGTCTGCGCGGTATCATCACGGCCGAAGGCCGCAAAGAGCCCCGACAAGACCATAACAAGAACAGCCACAATAGCCATCAAGGTGCGAGCGCCATCAATCCCAGCGAGAAGACAGAGCTCCAGCAACAAGAGGGGAATTGACAAGCTCGAATCAACAAAACGAGCCCAAAATACCTCGCGACAAACATGGCGAAGTATATTGGGTACATGCTGATTATCTTCTCTTATCGCTTGGCAGTTGAAGGCCGCAGCATGGCCTGACGCCATGGCGAAGTATGAAAGAGCGGAAATAATGGTGGTCAAGGTAGTAATAACATGGTATAATCGGCGAGAGATGATAATGTTAAAGGACTGTAGAGCGAAGACAGCGGATGCGATGACCATAATCCCGAAGACGATCCAGAGAGCACGCATGCCGTCACGACCGACGACTTGGTAAGTGGTTGAGATGGCTAACTCTGATTAGCACTGACAGTTCCAAGTTAACAGTCATATCCCGGACGTACGGACGACGGTTAGAATGGGACCAACCCCCGTGTGGGTTTTATCTGCGTTTACAATCATTTTGCAGGCCCTCAGTGGCAGCACTGTAAGAAGAGTATGGGTACGAGCAATGAGCGAAACTTGGAGCCGAGTTTCACTCCGGGGAAGAAGATCGGTCTAAAATGATCAAATGAAGTCCTGGTAATTCAGCGCCTTTAGTAATCCATGCCATCCATTACATATTGATGATCGTATCTCCTGAGTGCGTGAAGCCCTCCAATGCGGTCACGACAAGGGTATCAGGCCAATCAGAGTTCTCGTTAAAAGCGATACCTCGCTCTCGCCTATCTTTCGCCCAAGGTTCAAGTAGACGTATGGTAAGACCTTAACAGTCACGCTCCCTGAGGTCCCGGGGTGTCGCATAACATTCGTGTGACCGGATGTAACTATCCGGTTTCACATCTGGCCTGTCGCATAATCCTAACGACATGAGCTTAAATAGCTGTGCCCGAACACATGGCTGTTCGATTTCTTTTGTTCTTTAGATAATTCTCATCAATTGACTGGTGCCATCAATGATTCCTGTGGAGCCAACTGTCTGACATAGCTGCACTAGTGGGGCCAGGGCTTGATATGCGACATTACATCTAAATTCCTGACTTGCAGGGGACATTGCCGTTGTGTACACATGCCCCGGATGTCTCAGCTTTAGTCCTGCTTGTTGTCTCTTGTCTCCATTCCGGCCCCCATTCCACCAGGGGTGATCAGCGGGCGAGAGGCGCTAGTGATATGTGGAGGGCTACTCTAGGGCTACCCCAAAGTATAATGATCAGTCACTATTTCGTCTTGCCCATGCATTTTTCTTTTTTTTGTTGATATATGGGTCGCTCGGGTCAATCATTTCACCACCCTGAATTTCCATGCGGCCTGGCGTGCATTATAGGTCTTCCGAGAGAAACATCGATGGTCAGTACTGATCCTCGACGGAGCCCACTCATTGTGTTTTGCTGTCTTTGTTTGCTGGAAGTTCTATTGGGCTCTAGAGGCCTAAGGCGGGCACGGGCCCTTGGAGAAACCTTGCGGAGGATCCATTGGATTCCACTTATGAGAATATAATCAGTCGTTGAACAATGTCTCAATAACTCCGAAATGCCGCAGGCCCAAATCAGTTCATTATTCTCAGCCACGGACGTTCTTTTTAGCAAACGATCTACAAGGATTCACGGCATTTTCTGAGCTATCCTCAAGGTGGCTACTCTCCACCCAAGATCATGGCCTAAATCGGTAACGTAACCAATAGTGTTGCGCCACTGGGGTGATAAGATTTGGTCCAGACCAGAGTCGGCGCTAAAATATGATAGACCCCATTTCCAGCGACTCAGCTTACCACGGAAAAAGACATGTCGTTGGTGATGACTTACTCGAGAACTTCCATTTGCGTCTATAGTTAGTCCCAGACCAGTGTGGGCTTCCTGATCTGAAGCCTTCTTTAGATGGTGGGCGGATTAACCTCGCTTTAAGCTGCCGTTCTTTCCCTCTATTAGGGGAACGCAAGCCGCTGCTGGCATTGCAGAGCGCCCTAACCCCGGAAGGCAACGAGAGTGCAATGAGGGACAAGCTGATGGTGCTTAACAGGATAGGCAGGCAACCATGTCACCAGTGGTTTCGATCGGGCAGGATATCCATTCACTGGTTGTTGTTGAATTGCGCAGTGATGCTGGGGTGATTTATAAAATCAAGGTTATTATTATTATTGTCATGGCGAGAGCTCTCTAGGGGTTTATATCCCATGCGATTCCATCTAGGACTTTCAACTTTCAATCTAGGACTTTGTGATGTGACCCTGAAGTGAGGGGGAAGCTCCCAATTATTCCAACACTGATCGAGTACAATGGAGGTGGCGCCTTTCTACAGGGGTCAGGGAAGAGCGTATCCATATCCGGAGATACACAAACAGACAAAAGGAAGGTGGAGGCTCGCCTGGGTGCAAGCTACGTACCTCTTCGACTGGTTCAAATTTTCGAGCGCTGTCCATCTACAGGCCCTTGACCATGCCCAAATCCATCGGCAACTTGTTGCACCGTCTGTCGGCCAACTTGTTCTTCCTATGCAAACTGCGCACTGCCGCATGTGTTGAGCTGCTGTTGAACTGCAGTCAAATAAGGCCGGTTTTCTTAAAGTACCCGAGTTCGCAGCAGTGTAGTCGCCCTTAAGGTATTGGAGGCTGGCTTTGTGCTGCTGCGGGAATGAGGACGGAGGACATTGTTTGATGCCTCCGTATTTGTTGGCCGACTTCAGCGGTAAAGCAAGATGCCTTGAGAACTCAGATCTCATCCAATCAATCTCCGAGGCGATGGTACGGGCTGCCGAAGATCTATCAACGCCGCCTGAACCGAGATTCAGGGTTGTAGGAGGCACACGCTCACCTGCCCCTGAACATTCGCTCTCTCTCCCTTGCATCCTACTATCTCCACATGTCTCACAACACGATACCATCAACTTTCGAGTGATTACCTCTGCTCACCCTCCTCGCCCCTTCTCCTTCTCTCTCTTTTTTCTTCTCTCTCTTTTTCTTCTCCCCCTTTATTTACCTTCTTCCTCTTCTTCCTTTCTCCGCAGTGTGTTCACCCGCTCTGGTGCCTTCCACACGCCGCCGGCCGCAGCAGCAGGCTTCGTCCTTGCCCGCCATATTAGTGGCGCAGCATTGCCCGGCTTTGGGTCTGGTGTCATCCACTGCTGCTCCGCCGCTAGTCGCTAAACAGCCAGTGCGCAACCAAGGCCAGCTGTAACCATCTACAAACTACAGACCGCACGCCCCAATCACCTCAGATCGAGTCGATAGCATCAACACGGGAGGATGTCGTCAAGGCAAGGTTCAGTTAACCAACTAGTTCATTCCGACATGAGTTTTCTTCCTCTAGCCCACGACCACCCGACACCAAGAGCCCGCAACGCCAAACGTCTGCAAACATAGACCTTCTTGCCAGCCCCCAACGCGCGAGAGGATTATAACCCGGTGCCGTGGGTTTCGCTCCACTCGCCTATCTCTCTATCTTAAACCGGCTTAAGCGCCACGTCCCTTAGCCCCGGTCCTTAGGCCAGTTTCACGATTTGCCGCCGCCTGAAGTAGTTTGCGCTACACTTTTTCTGGTCTGTGATCCAGCGGTCCAACATCGATCCCCCGGCACTATTACTTGTGGCGGTGGATTTGGCGCTCCCCCAGCCAGCCTTGAAAGCCAGCAAGTAAGCCGCGCTCATTTGGTCTGCATGCGTCTGTCCACCCAAGAAGCCTAAGTCCCAGGCCGCCTCCCTGTCGGTCTCCAGCCTTAGTGTTGTCACAAATCATCTTCCCTATCAACCTTCAGAACTATCTATACCAGTGGCTCTTGTGGCATTATCTATTTCTTTGCCTTTTGCTTCTTCGTCAACTTTTTTTTTTCCCCTTTCGCCTCGTGAGTCCTCCTATGTCTATAGCCCCTTTCCTTGCCTAAGTAGGTTATCACATCTTGTGCTAGCTCGATATCTCGATACCCCTCTTGGCTCGCCAAGTCACAGAAGCTCTTCCTTTATCATCCCTCTGCCTGTCTGTTACTTCCTTCACTCATCAAGAATTCCCCAGCCGAATGGAGCCACATCAGATGCATCTACGACATCAAATTGCCCCAGGCCTTCTTTTGTATTTGCCACACCCCTAACTCTCTCAGGAAGAGGTCTGTTTGCTTCCAATACGAGAGCTGCCGCAGCATCCTCTCTTATTTCTGGCTGGTCCTCCCACATCAACAACTCCCTCACTCTTCCCGCTTTCGCTCTGCCTCCATCCCCCAATGACTACACCACCTACTGCAACCTACCATTCTCGCCACCATCATTAGCAGCGCCTATCTATCTCAAGAGATCATATGGAAACCTTGCATAGGGAACCTCCTGCCATGGCCATGACAATGCTCATTATGCCGTCCACTCACCACGCGCTTCGACCATCAGTCTCCTCGGGCTATCATCATTCCTCATCCAGTGCAAGCATCTCTAACATGATCTCTTCTATTGTGCCCCAGAAGCCGGCCAACGGTAATGATTCTTCGAATCGTCGGCCATTGCCCTCGATCTCGGAACTCATTCAGGACACCAAGCTGGGTCCTCTTTCTGGACCTCCTTCTAGCACCCAGCCCGGCTCCAAACTTTCGTCATCTTTCGAGCCCATTCCTCGGTCGTTCTCAAAGGCTGGGAAGCATTCCTCACCACAGCCGCTACACCCGGCTTCGTGTTTTCCCCCTCACCAAGATGCTCTTGCCTCCTTCACAAGTTCTCATCGGCTACTACTCACTAGCCGACCGCTAGTGTCTCCTCTCTCGGACTGCCAGGCGGGCCTTTCAGCCAAGCCGGACATTCCTCCCCAGCAACATCATCCTCAACAGCAGAGGCCTCCGCGGGCTCACTATCCCTTCAACATGGTGTATACGCATCCTCATCCGCCGCCGCCTCCTACGCGTGTTGTTTATCAACCTGGCCAACAACCTCCTAGTCAGATGCGTCTGCCCGTTTCTCGGATCTCTCCCAAGCACGCGGTTCCGCCCCATGTCTCAAAGCCCTATAATCCATGGGAACCTCCCGATACGGAAAAGGGAGTATGTGCTCCTCGAGCTAGACATGATGCTACCGTGACTAAGCACTTTGAAAGCCGGAGCTACCAAGCTTCTTTAAGTCAAGTATATCGGAATAAGCTCGCATAGAAGGGTGGCAATATTAACTGACTTTAGATCGGTTCCTGCTCCTACAAGATTCTTAACTTCTCCGAAACATATACCCGAATCACTCAAGAGCAGCACGGAGCTCACCCCATCCTGAGTAGACTACCGACAGAGCAGGATATCAGCGATATGCTCGGCAACATCGAGCACATCAAGCGGCATTTGGAGCAAGTAAGGAGTCTATTACAAGCATTGAGCCAGAACGAGCGGGCTCGTGAAGCAGCCAAGATGAAGAGCCCGTACGAGGAGGATCACGATGAGCCCATGCACGGAGATGAGATGAAGCCCCAACATGGTATGACAGAGGCCAACACGCGGTTGAGGGTAGGTTCAATCATTTGAGACCCAAAAAAAAAAAAAAAAAAAAGCTCACACGTTGATAGCGTGCGGCTCCCCTTGACTGATGTCATTGCTGCAACCGAGTTAACACACCTGAATGGCGACGAGGTCCTGATGGAGCGAGGACGTTGTGCAATGCGTGCGGCCTACGTTATGCCAAATTAAGGAAGCAACAGCTTGAAGCGAGGTCGATCCACGTGAAAACTGGAGAGGCTCATAGCTACTGAGGATCTATCTACTGTTAGTGCCAGAAGTCTTGGCTCACTGCATAAGTTTGTCATCAATGATAGTATATGAGAGTACATGACGACGCATCGACTTCCTGCTATCAAATCTCAATTTCTCGTTTCCGGTTAAAACACCCAGAAACGAACGCAAATATATACTATTGACTATCCTGCACGCAACGCGGCACCTTCATTCCCTACAAGAGAGGTGATATTACGGTATATCTCATGATCATATGTAATCATTTTCAAGTCCCATCATTCGGTACGACTATTACTTGTATTCTCTTCCTTAAGGCTTGCCACATTTGGCCAATTCCACTCATATATCTCTCTCCGTAGCTTGGGCATCATAGAGCTCAACTGTGTAGTCGTCGAGACCCTCTTGGTTGACCTCGTCACTGTTACACCCTTCACAGATTGGCGTTTCTGTCATCTATGGGACAAACATAAACGTAAGAGTGCAATAGGATGGTTGAGTCGCGTTGCCCACACGTTGGTAGTGACATGAAACGCAGTGCCAGAGACCATGCAGCGAGCAAGTAATACCACAACAACAAGGACTATCGCACCATATATGTCTGACTCTGCCAGTCCATTTAGGATGTGGTCGACGCTGCCTGTTGCCGGGATCAGATCCTTCTTGCAGGCGGCACCTACGCCAAGCAGCCGACAATTGAGAAAGACGAGATTGCTCTGGTCGGGCTCGACGCCATTCTCGTACCACTACCCTTACTATTATAAGTTGCTCTTTTATCCTAAGTGGACCCGGTATATACACAATATAGCCTGAATTTGACATGGCGTCGTTTCTGGTCAGCACCGGAAGGTTCTCTCAGTGGGAGAGCCATTAGAGAACGTGTTAATCACCGACATACAGTTCAGCCACTTCTCGGTACGAACAGGGCGGTAGTCGGTGGTCAAAACGCTCGAGTGATTGGGAACAGGCTCGCTGGCGGCGGACGGTACGGGTTTCTCATGGTTGGCTCGACCAATAACCGAGTCACTGATAACACCGCGTTGTCATCGACGAGGCTCTGGTTCATCGGCATTTGTATGCACAACGTAACTGGTAACTAGATCTTAGTTCACTACGTTACTATATACGGCGCCGCGCTCTATGTCCTGCATTGATAATTTTATCGAGTCCGACATCGACTGCGCTAGATTCAGTCGCGGTCACACCATGTCGATATATATAACCAGCAGCTAACAACTGCCGATATGCATTACCTTGGGCACCTACGGAATCATTCTCGGCGGCACCGTAATTATTGTGGTCCGGGACAACCTTATCGAGGGGCAGTCTGATGGCGGCCTCGCTGTAGCTCTGGCTGTCGTCTATGGTCCAGTACTGAGCCTGAGTCATCCCTCTTGCGCAGTTTTCTTCACTCCAAAGTCGCAGCCTCGGACAACATGCTCATCCAAGGTACCCCACACCACAACGATCCCGACCTGCTTGCCAATACTACCGACACCGACAACCTCATCATATGCAGCAAAAGCTCAACCCAAGAAGAGCTTTGCGCCTTATAGTGAGTGTGGGCACTGCGTGCGATGCCAGCAGCCAGTTAATATCATACCAGAGGCAGCAAAACGGTTGAGCCAGCAGCATCACCGGCCGAGTGGGTGCCAAAAATAATTACCCTGGATGTATTGAATTTTGGGTTTGTCGCAGTAACGTGAATATGATGCCTGGAGGTAGTATGCTTTCTAGGGATTTACATCGTTCATCGGTAGGCAGAGCGGCTTTCCACGGCGACACTCGTGATGCTGCATATTGAAGACAGTGAAACGGATCACGTTAGATGAATGCGAGTAACTCAGCGAAAAGCTCGGATTTGCCCTCGCCTGGCAGTCTAGCTAAGAACAACATTAGGAGGAAACCTTCGGTCGCAGCCTCTGCCACAGCTGTGAGGAGCAGTGCGAGGCAGCGCCTGATCTGACGAACCATGAGATCCAGGATCCAATTCTGCCCCCCCCCCCAATAAACACTGGTCGTGGAAACACCTGACATTTTTTAACCAAACAAAGCGGGTATACTCTGACCATCACGGTTATTTCCTCTTGTCCTATCTCAACCCTCATCCCAGTACTGTGCTCGCATATCAAACCCCCTTGGACTCTTCCAAACCATCTAGAACAAGCCTCTATCTACCCCTTTTCAACTGCCCAATTGGGATCTACTTGCATGCATCGAACTTGGCTGTCCAATAGGGCAGGTTCTCCAAACCTCTCGGAACGTCTCCAAAATTGATGATTTGGTATCCACGCCAGGATCTCCAATCCCCTGGTCAAAACTATCCCCTCTCTGTACTGGTGAGAAAAAAGTCCGCGCTGTTTCAGCCCGCACGAGCGAGCGCATGGATCGCAGTCCCGACCGGTCTCTTGCAAGTGTGGATGATCCAGATGCCATTCCAGCGCCGTCATTCCTCCGACACCGTCCCTCCCGGCAAATGGTTGAGTCGGGTTGCGACGGATGATGGCCTCCGAACAGGACGCCAGGGCGAGGAATCTGGGTTCCAAGGCCAAGCCACCTTTTCCAAAATTGCTGTGGGTCTGATGTTTTAAAGGTGCCTGTGAGACTAAGTCATGGCCTCTTCTTGTCCACGCGCGTTGCTATCCTTCAATCTCACTTTTCCTGCCGCTCTTCGAATCCTGGTATATATGAGCAGTTAAAAAGCTCTCTTGTCGGTTGCTCCACGCCTTGCTTGTTAACTATGTTATATAACGCGAGTCATCTCGTTTGCAACGACTTATGAGAATCAGCATACTATCTTCTTCCACCTCCGATCATCCCCAGCTTCCACTACACGGTTCTCTATCAAAACAAAACCGCCATCACTAGCACAGAACTCTAGCCACCGATCTATTTAAAGCCGTCTAAAATAGTTAAAGCCTTTCTGTGGCTATTTTTCCCACTGCTTCGGCCATTGATCGAACTCTTGCAAGAGACGTACCTTTTGATCCCTCTCCATGTCATGGGCGACAGAGCCCCAGGTGTGCTGAACCTCATGGAAAACAACCCACCCTCTGCGACAACATACATCTTTCAGCCTCTCCCATGGGAGCAATGGTGGTCGGCGGATCTTCCAGCCCCGCTTGTCTTGTCTAGAGACAAGAGTACAACTGCAAACGGCCTCTACATTCAGACTAGTCCTCTACTCGACGGCTTCGTCTATAGCTATAATGCCAATTCGACCGACCATTGGAATGATATCAGCCCTATGATCGACCCTAGCAATTGGTGGAATGGGCTTGGTCCCACCACTGATAACGCAGCTTCAGCTTCAGCTTCTAAGCATATGGTTGCCAAGGAATCGCCTCGTTCCCAGAGCTACTGGTACCCGCCCTCAACAGCAAAGAATCTGAGTTCGAGGCAGAATCGTGACTCTGACGACATTTCGACCCGCAAATCCGCTGGACGAAGCCAGTTAGTTAGCGGAAACCTTAATCCACAGCCAAAGAAAAACTCAAGTCAATCAACTATTCGCTGCAAGAGAAGTGGTAGCAGCAACGGCGGTCATTCACCCCAACAGGGTAACGATCGCATTAAAAGAATCCAGAAACGAAACCAAATCGCAGCCAACAAGCTCCGTGTCAAGCAGAGGGAAGAACAGCTAAGACTTGAGTCTAGCAATCAGGACTTAGAACGGATCCACCGCGACCTTTCCACTTGCGTGGCCGACCTGACATTCGAGGTGTATGAGCTGAAGATGCAACTTCTACAGCACTCGGGATGCAATTGCACCCTCATCCAGAACTACCTCGCTCACGAGTCCCAGCGATACGTGCAAGCGTTAGTGGAGGAGTCGCCGTGAGCGGCCTTGTTTTCGCAGGCGTAGCCCCCCGTGCGACGCGAGGAAAATTAATGGGGGATAAAACGGGGCTAGGAAAGATGCGAAGGCGCCATCGCGGAGATCCGTCCGGTTGTTTGAGGGTTGTGGGGACGAGGGATGTCAAAGCAATGTGAAACCAATAGGTGGCGGCAGGCTTGGGAGCTACGGAATACTAATTTCTCTTTCTTTCCCTATTTACCTGCCGCTAGATCGGTGTTCCGGGGTGAAGAACCTAGGCTTGTGGGTGGCCAAGGTTCTAGAGGCGGTTGACCAAGCTAATCCCTCGGGAGGATGGCATGTATGATATATCAACATGTGATAGGCGCCGGTCCAGTTAGGGCGTAACGAACAGCGGCGTGGGGCTGTCACACAAAAATGTCTGAGACAACTCCTACGCATCTCCGCGGCGTCTATGAGTAGGGCTCTCGTAATACAGGTTAGAGGCAGTGGCAGGGAAGTTCTCAATATGTATGTAAGCTGAGCGAGCTGAATTGATTGACGGAAGGATAAACGCAATGGAATTGATTCTATGATAATCGGCTTCTTTTTCTCTTTGTCTATGTCTCCCTTACGTTCGAAATCGAAGTCCGGATGAGAACCAAGCCATAGCCCCGGTGAAGTAGTCAATGTATGCAAGTTTAATCACCACGCCCGCGTATGACACATCGCTTTTCGCAGACACATCGCTTACTTCTGCGCCTTGACCCTTGATTTCGCGACCTGACCCTGGGCAAAGGGAGGATGCATGCTGCCCTGGCCCCTGCAGCGACTTATTGCTCCCGTCGCTCAGCCCCTCCATGCAACATGTTGTTTTTGGACTTGCAAAGGGCCAACGTCTGTCATATCTGGTCCTTTCAAAGACCTGCAATGCCTCGCCCTTCACCCTCTATGCACTATCCAACGAGGGCAATAAAACCCACCCACAGCATTGGCGGGTCCGTTCCCACCTGTGGCCACAGCTCTGGAAGTGACGATGACCCTTAATCAGGAAGAGGCTGCAGAACTCTGCGGATCTTTTCCTCACGAACATATAGCCACATTGACAAAGCGGAGCCATCAGAACTCGTCCCGGTCAACGTTGCCCAAAGGAGCGGAATGCATTGCTGGGGTGGGCCAATGTCAAGACCGGGCTGGTGGTAAAGGCGTGATGGGTCCGTGCCCGAAGCCCCAACTGAAAACTGGACTCCTTCTGGGCCAGAATGAGATTTGGCTTCTTAGCTGCTGTCATCAACCTACATCTCCTGCGGGGGGTGTGGTAAGCATCCGTCTTCGTAAAAACTGAAACACACCGGCAAAGAAATAATTGAGAGATTACACAAAGGACAACCATTCGACGTGCTTCCATGTCGGGGACGCTTGTCTGGTCGAAGTAACGCCGAGACCTTTCCAATAGCACCATGCATGGAGAATGACGGCGAGATTTTTCTTTGAACGGGCTCTCAGTTCTAAGTAGTTATGTGACAACTGACAGGGGCTATTTCCCTTCTCCTGTCAGCCAAAGTTGCTACAGCTCTCATCTTCCGCCATCAAACAGCATTGAGGTGCGTCAATATAGCGATGAAATTAAGATTGGGCTTGCTTGCGGCCCTTATCTTCCTTCGCCCTGAAGATGCCATTGTTGACCGCACGTTTAGGTCGAAGTGTGCCGTGTGGAGCTCGCGAACTACCCCTCAATCAGTTAGACCGGAGATTCTCCCAATAGCGTTTCCCAGGTTGCCGCGGGGCATGAACGTGCTCGCACCGCTCAATGGTATCCTTGGATTAGTGGGCAAGGGTCGGGCCGCTCGATCTAGGTTGTCCCAAAGCTTCGCTGAAGAGCGATGGCCAGGCATCGAACCGTCATTTCATCACTTAGTTCCTCGAGGTTAAGTAATTAGTGGTCCCAACGTAATTGCCAGTCCCGCGTAGCGGTGGTTTCCCTACTCTGTTTGTCGATCTGAGGGGCACCTATCTCCAGCACGAGTACCTGTCTGTATCTAGCTACGATCTAAGCGCCACGGTAGTGACAAGTGCCAGACGCTACTTAGCCCGAACACTTAAGCTGTGGCTGCGATAAAGCAGTGCAATAGGCAAGGACTGTTTTCAGGTCCGTGCATTAAACATGGCCATCCAAATGTTGGACTTTGATCACTGTTCTTAGTCTAACCTACAAATTAGCCACGGGACGACAAGTCGGGAGAATACCAGGGTCTACTGCTGGGCTTTCCGTATTGATTTGCCGCCAATTTACGGATGACCGGGTCAATGGTCTTAGCTCATGAAAAAGCAATAAGAACGCCACAACTAGGATAAATTCAAGGAGTACTGAGATGCTTGAGCCCAATTCGGTATCGCTCAACACCAGATAGAGCATAATAGTCTCTAGTGGGTTCCCAAAAAGGAAACCCCCTACTCCCCTAACATTTTAGGGGCATTTGGTCTCAGTTGTTGATCATAGGGATGTAACGATGTGGCGTTGATGCCGTAGGTAGAGCTTTTGACACGGTCAACCGTATCCGTATTCTATCGTCATTTGTGAGGCCCTGATCCTCGTTCGCCTGAAACATTTTTGGGACGGGCAACCCATCCATCCGTAAACAGAGCCCGGGTTAGGTCTTGGAGGAAGCCATGTATGCCGATCCTTAGCCATCTGCCCTCAGCATCACATCATCTGATGCCATGGCTGGTCGAGGGTAGGCCTTTGACTACAGATGTCAGTCCGAGTCCTCCGCCACTGGAAAGGCAATATGACGGACGGGACAGAGGCTAAGGGTAAGACCCCGTCCGAGTGTCTGGGGGAGCTGGGTCCCGCTGCCGGCAAACATCATAACGCGCCCGAACTTCCGGGACTGGTGTATGTTAAATCGGGGCACTAGATCTCTCCGGGACAGCCCTACTTCGAAAAGAGTCGGGATCAATGTCATCGGGAGAGCCTAGAGCGATGAGGCCCAGTGATCGATCGGGCTTCTGACAGGATTAGTGCATTTGCAGATGCCGGGATCAGGGGCTACCGCCCACGAGGCTCTACTTATAGATGGTGGGTAGATCATTTGCTCATCCGCGGCGTGATAGTGGTGTTGAAACTTCTCAGGGAGCCTCTCGGACCTCATCACCAACAATACATATTCAAGTCGTAATCCCTGGTTCCGCTTCTAGGATTGCCTCTTGCGGAGACCACAATCTCTCACAACTTCCATCCACCCACCTGTCCACTTTTCTGAGGAACCTTGTCTATTTGATTCTCACTTCCCCATTTCCTTCGCTCCCAACATGGCGGAGCCGGGCTCGACGGAGTCTAAGGCCCAACCTCAGGTCAACCTCGATGGCCTTGGAATCTTCTGGATCGCATTTGCCCTCTCCTGGACCTTGATTGTCGCGGGTGGCATGATATTTCTATGGCATCATCGCGACATGCCTATCCTAAGGATTCGGGGCCTACCGCTATCATTGCTTGCCATCACCTTGCTCCACTTCTACTGGGGCACCGTCCAGACCGGTTATGTCTATCTCCCTCTTGCTATACCTGAGGTCGAGTATTGGATCATGAGCATCTACCTCCCTTGCGGCATCGCTCTATTCCACGCCTCTAATACTCGATTTCTCCTTGTCGCTAAAGCCCAGAAGGAGCTCTTTACTTCAGACGCTGCCTCGATTCAGAGCAAGCGTGCCAAGACGAACTCCCTTATCTGTCGCTTTCGATCTCTCGACTACACCAAAAAGATTCTGATCCTTGTGGGCGCAGGCATGGGTTTTCAGGTGACACAGCTTGCAGTGTGGTGTTCTCATTATAATCACTGACCCAAAAACAAGTTCTTGCTTACACTCTTTATGTACCTCATTTCGCGAAAGTTCCATCCCTCCTTCGGCATTCTGGGCACTGAGCTTACTGTAACCGAAGACTTTCGGGAGTCGCAAATGGGAAGAGGCTGGGAATGGTAATAACAACTATTGCCTCCTCGTAGTCCGACTACTAACGTTTTCTAGGTGGCCATCTGTCTTTTGGCAGCTCTTCTGGGCATGGATCGTCGCTCCCTATATTCTCTGGCATGCTCGTAGAATCGATGATACCCAAGGATGGAGGACCCAAACTATTGCTTGCTGCCTTTCGAGGTTGGTATACCTTAACATTAATATGCCTGACTCTACACTAACTGCTAAAGCAGTCTTCATGCTACGCCAATGTGGCTCATTGCTCTATATGTCCCTGCTATGTCGGCGATTAACAACGTCTGGGTTCCGCCTCAATGGCAAGTTATCCCGGTATTCGCTTATTAGGAAATGCCAAGCTCATTTGATTCAAGGATTGCCATCTCTATCATGATGCTCGAGATCATCACCATCTTCCTACCTTGCTGGGAGGTTGTTAGGCATCAGACTCTGCGCCGAGAAACTATCGACTCGATCGCTCAATGGCAACAGAATAAGAGGCGTATCGGCATGGCTTCAAAGTCCATTGCCACAAGCTCAACGACAGCAGTTAGCTCATCACGAACTAGATGGTCCAAAGACGGCTCTACTAAGAGCGACTCCGACGAGATTCTCCTCACTATGGAAGCTCTCGAGTGCGTCCTTGAGCGAAATCCTGGGCCACTTCAGCAGTTCTCTGCCCTCCGGGATTTCTCTGGAGAGAATATTGCCTTCCTGAGAGCCGTCGCTTACTGGAGGTTTTCGCTTCCTGCAGCAGTTCGTAATCCGGATAAGGTTAAGGACAACGCGGTCCAGGAACTTATCCGCGAACAATTCAACAGTGCTCTCCAAATCTATACCGACTTCGTCAGCTCCCGCGATGCCAAGTTTCCGATCAACCTTTCCTCACAGGATCTCAAGAGGCTCGAGTTTGTTTTCGAGCCGTCCGCCCGCATTCTTTGTGGCGAAAAGCGCGATGTTGATCCCGCTACGCCCTTTGAATCCTTTGCAATGGCCACCAAGGTCGAGCCGTCTTCCGCGTCGTCTCATGGTTCTGAGGCCGGTATCTTGACCGGGTCGGTCAACGAGACGGACGCAATGGGAGACAAGGCCCTCTACTGGGGTGACATCCCCGACGGCTTTAATGTCACCATTTTTGATGACGCTGAAGCAAGCATCAAGTATCTTGTCTTGACCAACACCTGGCCAAAGTTTGTTAAAGAACGACGATGCTCGATCAACTCGAACGATACCATTGAGGCAGGAAATGCCATTCCTGCTACCCGTTGAGCGTGATTAGGAGTTAAGGAGTTATGGTGATTTGGCCTTCTGGCACGGATTCTTGGCGCGGCTATGTATTAAGGCAGCCAAATGAATCAACCGGACCCCGTATTTGGCTTTACTACGACTGATCAGACGAACAATTCCCATAAACATGGCATTTTCCAGCCAGGATGGCTTGCCCTTATTATTCTCCCATGTATCACATAATCCGCAAGGAAATATGTAAGATGATTCATCTAAAAGCTAAAAATAGGGTTGCTATCGAATTTCTAGGCTAATTGTGGGCTATTTCTATTATGATGGCCGACGTTGTAAAATACCTGTTTTACTTTGAGTGGGCATAGGGGTTAACTGTACTCCTTAACACATCTTAGCACCAACATAGTCTTGGGCTAATAAGGGATAAATCATGCTCTGTCGTGCGAAAAACCGCGCCCGTGGCTAAATGCGTCAATGGAACCACGCTCTGAGTGGCACTTATACGTTTCGGGTGAATCGCGTGGCTCGTGTTGGCTCGTTTGATCGAAAATCGGTTGGTCCCTGAGAGATCTTTCGATTTGCATCGAATCGAATGGGCCTGGAGCAGATTCGATATCGAATGGAACGCCAAGACATCCGATTCGACATTCCTAAGACTCGGCATCTAATGAATCTATTGATTCTACTCGCATTCGAGAGATGTCCAACTCTGGTTCCGCTCATGTACTCTCATATGACAGGGATTGTGTGGGGCAGGCAAGGTAGTGGAGGTGTCAGACAATTAGCTCCACAGGGATCAGAGATGGCACCAGTAAATTGATGAGAATTATCTAAGGAGCAAGAACTCAGTGACAAGATGCACTGAGTCGTGTAGCTCTTTTACACAAATGAAAGCGTTGCTTGTTTAGGCAGTAGGAGCTGCCTTGCATAGTGCGGCCAGGGCTTGATATGCGACAGGAGGCTTATCATGCACGTTACATGTTGCATATCACGGATGTTTAGCACAGAGGACCTTAGCTCAGCACGTCCTGTGCCCCAATAGGGGACTTCACGGGCCTCACGGCCCCCCGGACGAAAAATACACATACATACATACATACGCATAACCCACCCATTTATTATGGTGCGGCTAGCACCCCTTAGCACCACTGGCTTTGGTTTCCCAGGACGATAACATGGGCTTCGACCCTCTCCTATGTTACAAACGCTCGTTTTGGAAAACTAGCGAGATAGCCCATTCAAAGCTGCAAATTTATCTGCCGTTGAAGGTATGGAATATATCCAATTCTGGACTTTTGTCAGAACGATGGCTTCTGTTGTCGGTGCCTACTATCACATTTTTAGCTAACGAGGGACGTCGATGAAATCCCCTACCACGCATGAGATTGAATCGAAGCTCTGCGACAGGCAAACATACCATATAAATCTCGACGCCAAATATAACATTGCCACGTGAGTTACTGATTACTGATTGACTGATTAGAAGCTTACTGATACTGATATGATATCAGTATCAATCAGTAATCAGTACTGCTTGATAACTGACTGCTTGTTGAGAAGTCTGGGGGTGGCGATGGGCTGGGTATTGACGCTGGTGTGGATGTGTGAGTGGAAGGATTGTGACGCGGCACCAGGAATTATCACGACATATTCCCTGGTGGAGATGCCATCTAAATGAAGAGATACCTTCCGGATAGTGTGCAGTACTGTAGTCTTGCAAGGGGGCACATAATTACTAAGTATTTCAACATGGTTGAGGCTTCCCAAAATGATTATGTCACCCACGTGGTAATGTGCGACCGTAGTCGTACGCACCCGCAGAGGCCGTGAGGTAAAAATACCGAGAAAATATTAAAACTCATTCGATTGTAAGCTGAAATCCGGGATATTCTTTTATTTTCATTATTTTCGGTGAATTTTCCCTATGTGCTTGAAAAATTGCATTTTGTATGAGGAACTTTTTTTTTTGCTGTACGGTTGGTGGGTACGTACGGCAGGTGGGTACTGCATCGTAGATCGAGTCCGAGTTTCCCAGAGATGTGGGCTCGGATAGCATAGCTCTTCGTTCGTGCCGGAGCTCCGGCATCCAGTCGGATGAAAGATGAAGACGCGGAGGTCCTCTCGGAGTGGGGCCGAAAGGTTTGGCTATCCCTGACGACGAAGGGGGGTTTGTTGTTGTTGATGCTGGTGCATGAGGGAGTTGTTTGCAGGGGCGGGTGAGGCAGCGACGCTGCTGTAGGTAGGCGCGGGAGCAATTTTGGCGCCGGGGCGCGCCTGTTTCCAGGAATCAAGGAAACTATTGGCGAACGCCCGTGCGAACTCTCGTTCGAGTCCGCTGGTGATTTGCTGAGCGGCAGCTTCAAATTTGGTGCAAAAGGCTTGAAACACCTTCAGCTTGGCGTTGTGCTCTTCTACGCGCTCGTGCGCGCGTCTGCCGAGTCGAAGCATGCGAACACAGTGGTAGGTTCTGGGTAGGCTACAAGGACGCAGTCATCAACGCCTGGGCCAGTTAGACCTGCTCGCTATATTGCGTATCAAATATATTATATGGCATTTCAAATCAGGTATTTTGTATTTGTTTGATTTGAAATAAGTTTTTGGCTTAAATATTTGATTGATTTATTTGGCAGCTTGTTTGTTTGGATTTGATTTGTGGGCAGTGCTGATGGTGCAGCGCGTCAACTCCACGTGTTAAATGGGTTGTCTATCGTGTCGGCGTTGTTTACAGGAATTATTCTTTTATGGACAAAAAATACTACATCACCCCTTGCACTTCAGAGCGGTGGTGCAAGGGGTTCAATCAGCCGAAGGCTGAGAGTCCGCGGGCCAAGCAATTATTTACAACCATTACAATATTTACGCACTAGAGCAATTTTTGTAACATTTCTTCTTGTCGCGAGCAGAATCACCTAGAATTATGCAGAACCGTGGTCTGTCTTGTAGGGATTCCGTGTAAGAACCTGTCGTCTCCGAGGCTGCTGATCCCTCCTCTTGGTTGAAGTAGTCCTCAGCGTCAATATCGGACTCAGAGAACTGGCCCCTGTCATCTCCTTCCTTCCTTATCTCATCCCCACCTAGAAGCTCACTCGGCTGTAGTCGGTCTTGACTCGCATCTACGTTTCGTGGTTAGCCCGAACAAACCACTGGGACCACAGGACAAGGATACCCTCTCTAGGACCCTCAAAATCTCCAAAGACGCCGAGTTGAGATATTGTGGGAGTCAGTGACACAGTCTCCCCTACACGGCGTCGTGAACGATGGTCGCGCCGGATAGCGGCCTGCTTGGCCCTCGCCACGGCCTTGGAGGGATCATCTTGCGAGTCCTTCCCGCCCTTATGGAACCTAGCAGCTAAGTAAGAGTAACCTAAACTAGTTATGCTGCTTCGGACAGTAGATAGGTCAGAATGTGAGGCGATTAGATGGGCCATTGGCTGCACGGGAGGTGAGGGAGCTAGAGCATGGAAACGTCGCGTGCTTTATTGGGTTAGTAGAATTAGCGTCCCTAGCACTACGTGCGGCTGGCTAAGTAACTCTCTGAATAGCCTCCTAGCTGCATGACGTTGCCATAGTTTCTCTGGCGATGTAGGCTGGGTTCCGGATCTCTCGTTAGGAGACGGTAAGCTAGCATCCCCGTCGGTTCTCTTCAGGGCATATCTCTTAGCCAAGGCTAGGTTTCTTAGCGTTAAGGTCGCGTCTCTGGATCTGGAATACTTCATTTAATTAGCTTTAATTAGCATTAATCTTACAGAGTGGGGAGACAAAGCTGACATGAGAATTGTTCTCATTACGACAATCAAGGCAGCTCTTCGTGTTTCCAGCAGATTTCCTTTTGCTGACGAAGTCGCCCGCCGGTCTCTCCTCGCCACAGCGGGCACAGGCAATAGGAATTATGTCCATTATATAGCTCCCGGGAAGTAGATTTAGAACCCATTGCCTAACGAAAAGAAGATACGTAGAAGCGTTGAAGCGGACGAAATGGCTGTCTTCAGCCAAGTGTAACATAAACAAATCATCTTCTGAGTAAACAAACGGCGAGATGGCGCAGAGGGGCCTGGACTCTCTTCTCTGGAGCCAACAGCTAATTGTCGAACGATTTGCGGCTAGCAATACAAAACTTGGGTCAGTCAGAGCCCGGGAAACTTATTACCCTTATCTGCACCAAACCCTCATTATTCTAGAAACATATGGATTAATGTAGAGTCAGCCTTCGGCTGAATAAGAAAGGGACAGTATATGGGGTTATCCAAGCCAGATAACCACAAGCCCTGGCTATGAGGAGAGCTGGGGGCAGGTTTGCATCAGGTTTCATGCCAGCGTACATGGAGAGCAACTACTACCGATAGACTAGGAAGGCGATTCTTTCATCAGAAATTTAAAGGCACTAGTTCTCATAGCGCAGTGGGTTTCCCGTCGATTCTGTGAGTCCCTCCACACCAACCTTCAAGAAGTGCGGGTCCTCGCGAATCTGCTTGCCAACAACACCGTTCTTCACCTCGTCCACGTCCCAGTTGGCCCAGACAAACCTGCCGTGCAAGTGTTCAGCCTCGCGACTTGCAGCCCAGACGGCAAAATTGCCCGGTAGATTTTCTTTTTGTCAAACATTAGTATTTGAAAGCCTTCGAGATGAAAGGCCGTTATGGACGTGTGTGGACTTACCGTCATCAAAGGGAATTCCCATGTCCCCGTCGTACCCGGCGCGTCGAGCCATATCTGTGAGAACACCGCCGGGATGGAAGCTCACAATCTGCATGTCATCTACGGCCGTGTCCTTGGCAATCTGCTGTAGGAGCAGAGTGCTCGCGCTCTTGGTCAAGCCGTAGGACGGACGCTCTGGAGCCATTGTTGACCACATGTAGCTCACGGTAGAGGACACATTGACGACAAACTGGTTGGTTCCCCGCGATTAGTCCCACATACAGACTTTTCTATACAATAGCGTTGGATTTACCTTTCGTGAATCTGCGCCCTTGGTAGTCTGCTTATAGAATCTCTCCGTCAGATCCAGTGCAGAGCGCACGGTTGTCTCAAAGTCGGCCCAGACGCTGTCGCGGCCACTCTTGAGAATGGGCGCCGGTGCACCATTAGCGGCAGCGTTCAAGACAAGGGCATCAATGACGATGCCATCAGCCTGCAGTCCGGTCCAGAGCTTGTCGGTGGATTCGAGACTGGAAATGTCACAAACTCGGCCGTCCACGATAGTCTCCGAGTTGAGCTGCTTCGCTTCTTCGGCTAATTTGGCTGTGGCAGACTGCACGACGTCCGAGCGTCGGCCGAGAATGATGACGCGTTTTGCTGATGCGGTAATGAATCCGCGTGCAATGGCATAACCAATGCCGCTGTTTCCTCCCGTTATGAGGACTGTCTTCCCAGCCTGCGTCAGCTCCGGGCGTGTCGGAGAGATGGCCGGGTATGGGGCCTTGCGGTACTCCTTTAGCGATGGTAGGCTCATTGTGGCTATATTGCATAGGTAGAGATATATTTGTGTGGTGTCGAAGTTGCGATGAACAATTGTCGGAGTTGTAGTAGAGTGATGAGACTTGTGTGAGTGATAAGCGAGTCAGACCAGTAGTGATGGCCGGGAGTCTTGTTCTTATAGACTTGGATTTGTCCCTTGGCCTGACACAGTTTATGATTCTATATTAATAATTTGTCTTACAGATGACAAATAATATCTATTAGTAGCCGCGAAAACATTCCACGAGGCGCAGTCATTCGGGGCGGACACTCGGGGCACAGGCGGGAAATCGGCCGCCGCCCCGCTGCAACTCCGTCGCACAAGCATCATTTGCGGGATTTACGGACCCACCAGCGGAAGAAAACCCGCAGGCTCGTGCAGCCTGCACCTACCGTCCGCAAGAACTGACAAATGCACTGGCCCGGCTTTATGACGTCGCAGACCAGTTATCATACACGTCCATTCCATACCCTTCTCACACCCACCGTAATATGTTGTGACATCGTACGGAGCCGACATGACGGAAACTCTTTCGCTGAAGCGCATGGCCTGCGTGGCCTGCACAAAGGCAAAGCGGAGATGCAGCAAACAGACCCCCGCTTGCCGTCGATGCATCGAAAAGAAGGCCGTGTGTCGCTATCCAGCACGTCGTCGCACGCCACCGTATCATCTCGTATTTTCCCAAGAGGGAGTTGTTACTACTATTCCAACACACGAGAGCGACCAGAAAGCCCTCCAAGACCGTATCTCTGGGTTCGAAGGGCAGGGAATGCAGGGCAACACGGTCGCCACCCAGCGACCAACTAATACCAGCTGTGCCTATCTGCTGAAGAGCCCATGGTTCCTCTGTCCTCTTTCCTGGGAAATAGATCACAGCGACGACCTCACATCCCAGATAAACTTCAGCGACGCCGCCCTCACGTACTACATCGACAAACTACAGAGCTGGTTAAAGCAGTGGACAGCCGAGGGCCGCTGTCCATTCATCCACTCTAGCCTCTACCAAGTACACCTACCTGACTGCATCCAAGATGTATTCACTACCTTAGCCGCGTACCAGTCGCGGACACCGGCGACGATGAAGATGGTGCTGCGCATCGTCGAGCAGCGCGCCAATCGGCTGGTTGAGGAGCACACGCCTGTGCCGGACGAGCTCGGTGTCATCATGTTGGACCCAGCCGCTCATCTTGCTCGCACACAAGCCCTTCTAATCTACAAGATCATCCGTCTGTTCGACGGCGATATCCGTGCACGCGCTCAGGCCGAGGCGCACATCGATATTCTCTCACAGTGGGCGCGCCAACTATGGCAAAGTGCTCAACTAGCTGTCTCGTTGGGGCAGACAAAAGGAGCCCCAGATCAAGATGCCGATGGGTTGGTCCGCTTGCAGCTACGAGCTGGCGAGAACCTCGCATCCATATGGCGCGCTTGGGGTTTTGCCGAGTCAATTCGCCGAACATACCTCACCGCCACCCTCACCGAAGCTGTGTTCCAAACGCTGAAGCAAGGCTGGGCGCCGTGCCCTGGAGGCATCACCTTCACGGCCGCCAAGGGGATGTGGGATGCGCCGCACCCGCTGGCTTGGTTGGACGAGTTTCGGCTAGGTGGCGTCATCACTATTCAATGTATAGAAGGGTATCGTCTGTTTGGGGAAGCACTTCCCTGTGATGTCGATGAGTTTACGCATGCCACTCTGATCGTGTCGTATGGCCTAGAGAGGTTTGAGGAATGGTCCACAAAAGGGAAGGATGAATGGTCCGTTTAGGTCTGTTCTCTCTTCTCTCCTATCAATGGGGGAACGATCAAAATGAGCCGATTGAGGTAGCCAATTGAACGACAAGACGAAGGGATGAGGTTGTTCCATCTTTTTGGGGGACGTTGCCTTTACTACTACTCGATATCTTCTATATTCAGTCTACCACGCATGCCATTTGCTCTATTTGATGCTAATGACATTAATGTCTCGAACAAGGGACCTCCTCTTTGGTGTTATTGTGTTACGCAGGGATGCTGAGTGCACTTAATAAAAGGTAGTTCCTGTTGTCGTGATTGTAATTATTCTTGGTTAAGTGTCGCACTGAGCGTGGAAAACAAAAAAGATCAACAGTCAGGTAAACGATAATGAGCAGCAGCAGTGTGTTGATTGATTGTTGTCTGAGGTTGTCTCTTGTGCGGGGTACTCCATCCCGCAGAATTACTTAAAGCATACGGCTAGATTACTAACACAGTTGTTTCATGAGGCCGTGAAGATCATGCCTACCCTGCGACAAATAGACACCTCAAATTTCATGAATCAGCGCCGTCCTGGGCATATTAGTGAACCGCCGGATCAACGGGGCGATGATAATAGTTAACTAGTAAAAGAGGGGAACCGTACTGCGTCCAACAAATTCCGAGACAAGAAAAGGGAAAACGCGCTAAGGCTCGAGTCTGAAGAGCATAGCGAGGGTATCATCACCCGAATTGAAGATCTCAGCAACCCAGGCCATCAGCTTATCTATCGAGGCCGTACCAAATATAGTCCCTGCCACGCCTGTCAGGGCCATCGCTGTGGTGTTGCGAGATCACAAGCTGCGGCGCGTGCCTTGGTGGAGACTGACGGGAATAGAGGCAAGAAGAAGGTGCCGAAATCAAGGTACGGCTGCGGGCTTTGCAATGTTCCTTTATGTAACTCGGCAAATTGCTTCGACTTCTATCTCACGTCTGATAATATCAAGAAGTATTCTTGAGTAATCAATTTGTATTGAAAGCTGAGGTAGCGAGAGTGTCTGTCTAAGGGATGTTGTGTGGTTTTTTATAGGCAGGGTCTGGGGAGCATCTCACGATGCCCATCGTGAGATAGTGTTACATTCTCACTTGCCCGGAGTGAGAAAATGGGTCCCGCTCACTCGCACCGAGTGAGCGGAATACGTTGATCCGTACCGTGTGGCGACACGCATTCGATCGCGGCATGGGCCGTGACATAAGGCTGCCCAGAAACAAGGAGTACCTCAGTGGAGCATTTCGAGACGACTTTCTGGTCAAGTAAGCAGAAATGAACACATCTAGGCCCACCGGCGTATTACTAAGAGCCAAGAGGAGACTCTCCTTTATTAGATGCTAGGGCAAGAGTCTCTGGGATATAATCCCTGTTGTCGAATTGCGCAGTGATGCTGGGTGTGATTGATAAAATCAAGGCTATTATTGTTATCGCCATGGTGAGAGCTCCCTAGGGGTTTATATCCCATGCGATTCCATCTAGGACTTTCAACTTTCAATCTAGGACTTTGTGATGTGACCCTGAAGTGAGGGGGAAGCTCCCAATTATTCCAACATACGCACCTTTGATGACATTAAAAATTCCATTATCTAATGGCTACAAACCATGAGAACAATGTGCTGGCAGGTAACAGTAGTAGACGTTGTTTAGAAAGCACGTAGCCATCCACTCATCCTGGATGCTCGTCAGCCCTCTTATAGCGGGAGACTTTGCAGTGAAAACCCCAAAAGACTCACCTGTGCATGGCTTCCGTGACCGTCAAGGATAATGAGTCTCGCATCTGATGCATCACGAGGCTCTGTTTGAGGTAGATAGACGTCCTTTAACCACTCGAGAGCTATGTGGTTGTCGGTCTAGCCGTTCGGTGATGTGATGTAGTGCCAGTCCGCTATCAATTCGAACTCGTTAAGAAACCACTGCTTCTGTAGCTCTTTTCCTTTAAAGATAATCCCCGGTTTTAAAGCGCGACCAGTTGCGGTCACAGCTTCAATAAACGAGGTCCACGTGCGCGACTGAACACCTTTCAACATCGCCTTCTTCTTCGGGTCGGAGCTCCCAATTACGAGGCTATCCAGGCCTCATGGGCAACCAATTAGCTATACCCTATAAAAGCCCATAGAGCACTTATAGTAGACTTACCGAAACCCGCCATTATGCTGCCCTCGTCCACGTTACCCGTGTTCTCAGGCTTGATCCAGCCGTATTCGTTCTCCCGGATATCGAAGTATCAATTGACCGCCTTCGGAGTAAACCCGTCAAATCTAGCAGCTTCCTGACGTTTTCCAAGCTTGGTAGATAGTTGTGGGTGACGTTTTACGAACCTCGTGGTCCAGTGCTTGCCCAAAGGTTTGTTATCGCCTTGTTGTTGAAGGATGGCCTCGACACAGGCGCGGAGCTGGCTGTGAGAGGGAGCATAGCCCAGAGACTCTTGCCGTAGCACCCAATGAAGGAGAGTATCCTCTTGGCTCTTTTAAATACGCAGGTGGGCCTGGATACGTTTATTCCTGCTTGCTTAACCGGAAAGTCGTCTCGAAATGGTCCACTGAGGTACTCCACGTTTCTGGGCCGCCTTAGTCTGCGATAGGCCTCTATCAGTAATATCGAATATAGCCTCAGCTACGTCGTCTTTAGTATAAACATGCCGAACCATTGTGGCAGGAGTTCCACCGCGTAAACTAGGCGATATGCCTACTTGAGTGTATATAGTTGCACAGGGTAGATGAGGTGAAAATGACAATTTTTCAAAGGGCTAGAGAACTAAGCCGCGCCGCGGAACGGGAAAAAAACGAACCCGATATCAAGTTTCCACGTAAAAATCAATATGGTATATGTCTTACTTTGTAAGTAGCTTTACTCTAGAGCGAATGCGATGTTGTTGAAAATTTAGATTTTGTATGGGAGGATCGAAATTTTGGTGATGCATTAGGTGGGGCTATGCATTAGGTGGTCCTGGATGGTACAGGAAGAGAAACTGACTACCTTTCTATTGATACTAGTAACTCCAAGTTTAACGGGCTCTTCAACCGAAAGCCCGATGGCTTCATGATCGATATTCCCGAATCGCAAGAGCTCCGACGAGCTAGGCAACGAGCCTCGAAGGCGCCGAGACCGATCCTCGCGATAGACTTCCCCAGGAGCGATGACACCGTCACTTTCATCGGCCTAGGCTCCTTCAATGACGAGGACGATGAAGATGAGGATACCCTCGTAGAAAGAAGGGATACTGAAGATCAGGATGACACTCAATTCGACTCGCTGCCCCCATTTATGAAGTCATCACCGCCGGCAGAGGTCATTGAAGTCATTGACCCGGATACACCTTGCCCGAGGCAACTACCACCACAAGTGCCGCCGCTCTCACAGCCTAGGCAGCGTTGGAAGACCTTATCCGAGACCGTGAGAGTCATGAGGGCCCACTTGAACAACGAAGCCGGTCAAAGTCACAGCAAAATTGGCAGCTAAGGTGACCGAGGAAGCAGCCCGGGCTGAGCGAAGAGACGGGCTCAGAAGACCGCAAGGGCGCGATTTACGCCCTTTCTGGCATTATGTGCATTTTGGCCGGCTTTCTGTACCTCATTCAAGTCATCAGAATCAGAATAGACGCTGTTATAAATCAATTCATCGAAAAAGGCGGTTTTTCTCATACAAAATGAGGCATCTTAGTGTCTGCGACTTTTGTGGCTGTCCGCGACTTTTGTGCCCAACTGAGGGGCGCGGAGCCTGCCCCGAAAGTTGGCTGGGGGGGCCTTCGCCAATGGATATATCATGCATGTCGTTTACGCCAATCTTCCGGGTGTACAACCGAGAGCATATTTGGTAAGAATTTGTTGTCAGCCATTATGAAGTATATTGCGATATCTCTATGCGACAGTTCATAAAGGAGGGCATCTAAAATTTACCCTAGTAGACCGAAACTGTTATTTATTCGGGGTTACTATGAGCGAAAGCTGACCCACAAATTACCAATGCTGCGGTAACGCTGATGTGAGGGGCTGATTTCTTACTTGAGTACCGTATCTCTTGAGACATCAGCATAGACATGAAATAACTAAACTTCAGCCCCCCTCATTATAGTTCAACATCAGGCATTCTCTGCCTGTTGGTTCCTCCTTGTCGGTTAGCCGATAGACGTCCGTTCCAAAACCCTGCTTTTGCCTACCGTGTCCTCGTGAGTCGTCCTCCAAAGAATCCATGGGAACCAAAAGTTGGTCTTGAAGGGCAACGGCCTTTCCGGAGACTGCAATAAAAGTACCATTCCCATCTGCTAAAAGTGCAACCTTAGGAGCATTGCGCAGATACCCTGGTTTTGACTCCTTTTCATCCTTCTTGGACGTAGTATGTATTAAGTTTGCCAACAACGTGTTTGACCAGTGTGCATCTGCAAAGAAAGCCAGCGCAAGCCATCCGGTGCCTGCGAAGACCACAGCGAATATGCTTAGAAGCAGCTGTAGACCAGATATGGCCACGATCAACTTGTCAACGCTGATTGTGACCAGGGCTGGATCGACGCTGACTGCATAGCCTCTCGCGACAAGCAGCTCTTCCATCGTGGCCGACATGTTCTGAGTCCAGGAAAAAACGTTGTTATCGAGGGACTCTGAGCTGATGTTCGAACGGCCATCGCCAAGCCCGTATGCAATCAGAACAGCAGCAGTGTCTACCTGGCCAAAGAACACGTTGCTATCATTGTCGAGGGTAGATCCGGCGCAATCAGTCTGGGTGATCCTTCCACCAAATGCCTCGTTCTGAAATGATCCCTGATCGCATTCCTCAAACGGTGTTGGTGGCTTATCGACGGTCTCGGATCGTATCAAGGTGATGTTGGTCGCAGTGAGGCTGATCAGGGAAAATATGTCATCCCCGCCATTGTTGTTTTCGACAGTAAAGTAACCCCAGCTAGACTGAAGCACTGAGAGGTTTCCATTATCAGCCACGTTAACTCCAAACTGGTAGCTGAGGTTTTGATATTGTGCGCCTATCATGTCGTCGACAATCTGGCCAAGCAGTGGGCTGTTCCTCTCAGTTTCGTTCGCGCTCCACGTCCGTCGTACCAGATCTTCAACCTCCCGCGCAGAAAATGGAACGCCCGGGTTCGTCAACATGGTGACACGGAGTACAGACTCAACAAATGTATGGCGTCTCATACCCTTCGTCACAGTAAAGACCTGCATCATGGCTGCAGACCCACCACCCGCCCCGAAGGAAGCCCAGATGTTGTTCACCCTGTTTGGTTTGATGTATCTCGAATCCAGCTTCAGGTCCGACTCGTCGTCCCAGTGTACCTCGGGTATCCCAACAACGGCTCCCACTATCGCTTGCGAGAACGTGTTATTAAACGTGCAGTTCCAGGCAGCAGACCCTCCGCCAAAGTATATGCATGAGGTAGGGAACCGTTGGCCATCAACGACGGCGGAATAGGGTAACATGGCGTAGCTGTCTGGCGAAACGGAGAATCCGTCGCTGTCAAGCCAGATTCGCGCACCGACGTCATCTTGCCGTGTCGCTGCCGTGATTTCGGGAGTACCCCTTTCAACTTGGCCGGTCAAAGTGTAATTGAGACCTGGCCTAAAAATATCAGATCCCACAATCTGTGCAAGTGTTTCCTCCGTTGTTTGTAAGTTACTAGGATTAAGACGCAGCTGAATAATGTAAGGAGGATCCTTGTTACGCAAACTTTCATATTCAGCGACCGTGACATTGAACCCCCTGAAAATATATCCTGGAGAATCTAATGCCCAGAGGAGGGTCCCGTAGAGGGACGCAAGTGTATTGAGAATGCTGAAGAGCAGAACGATAAGGCCGGCGCGGGAGAGGCCACTAGACGAGAGGAATAGCCAGCGCTGGATATAGTCTTCGGCGAACATAAGGTACGATGTGAATTGGTTAGACCGCGCGGCAAGGAGGGAGAAGAGTTTGTAGATAAATAACGCCATAAGAAGCTCGGCACATTTAAAGATTATGGATTTCACTGCATTGTGAAGGAGGGGGATCGACGATGCGACAAATAAAGACGGTGACTCTATCATGATAGCGATCTGATGACGGAAAGATGAGAAAGTTACCGAATATTTTGTGGATGTGCGGCTTGCATATTGGTATGTGTCCGACCCTACTTGCTAGAGGATAACCCTCCTCTGCACCTTTATATCTCCACCGGCAGTCTTTCTCCACGTACGTTTGGGCCGGGATCAGATCATGATCGAATTACATCGCGACGAACTATCGATTTAAGCATCCCGGCCGTGCCCCATGGCCAACCATTCCGGTAACAGGCTAGGCTGCAGCCGCTTTACTACGAAAATGTGAGTAGGTGGAGATGGCGACGAGAGTTTTGATCCAGCAAGCAAATCATTTATTACTGTGGCGTTTGGCTATCGCAAGGGTTGCTGGTCACTTATTATAGAAGCCAACAGGCCAATCGGCTAAAAGCTGGTACCAATGATCAAGAAATGTGTTCTTGCTAGTCCATGACCAAGCAGTGTCCTATCACACGGTATTTCCTCGTGCTGCGTTGCGCGTCGTCGGGAGTTCTAATATACATCCTCAGGTGCTACAATTTTTGCCATAAGCTGCAGTTGGCAAGCCTGGGCGTGGACGGCCGTCCTAACTTTTCATCCATACACGGCGACGACTTGTCAGAAGTACCTGCTTATGCATATATCTCGATTGAGTGACCTACCGATCGGGCACAGGTCACTGTCCCTTGTAAGGTGTCTCGGCTCAGCACTTGTTTCACCTGTCGTAATGTATGCATGGCCCTAAACGAAACTATCGTTCAGTCCTACGCCACAACTGAAGCGGGCAGAATAGCGGCCGGGAATCACCGCAGTTAAACCTGAAAGATCATCGCGTTTTGGAGGTGTCAAAGCGCAGAAATCGCTGCATGATACGCCGCCCAATCAAGGAGTTGTACGGAGTAGGGCTGCGCACATGAGACAACAGCGCTAATACCTTTAGGAATCTGGGGGAACTTGCTTGGAGGATGCAGCAACAGCATGCTTACGTGAGGCAGAATTGAGTCGGCGGCCTTACCTACCTCTACCCCACCACCAAAGAAAAGCAATAAACGGCCCAGACAAATACAGACCACGTACGTAGTAGTAAGCCTGTCTGCCTAGTCAGCCACTACAGCCGCAGATGCCAAGAGTTTTCGGGATGCGTTGCAGGGGTATGTGTGATCTGGCGCAAAGGAAATCCCTTCAGTGACATCCAATCTGTCCCGTAAATCAAAACCAACCCGCCAACTAACTTAGATGCGGCCTGGAGGAGGAACGATGTGGATCAACAGCGCCATCGCCTCACCGGCCATCTTCTCTTTCAAACTCTTAGCAAATTGGCGTCCAGAATCATGACCAGACCGCCGTGGGTCCTCAAGCCCCGAGTCAAACTACTCTCTACCATACAGTACCCACCTGCCGGTAATACCTAGCTACTGGTAAGTTAAAAAAAATTTTCCTTATACAAAATGCAATTTTTCAACCATATGTGGAAAATTCACCAAAAATAAAAACCATGAAATGATTTTCGAATTTCGTTTTAGAATCAAGTGGATTTTAATATTTTCGCGGTATTTTGACTTCACGCCCTGCGCGTGTGCGTACCACAGCTAACTCTTCCTCCTCCGAATTTGACCTCCCATCATCTTCCATCCCTCCCACCTCGATCACATCCTCAACAGCACCCGCCCCTTCAATTGCTTCGTTTGCCTCGGAAATAGCCTCATAAGCCACTAAAGCCTCCGCCAATGTCATGAATCTTTTGTTGGGATTCGGTATCGCCTTCCTCTTCTTGCCTCTGCTCAACCGGCCAACTTCCTCCTCCAGACTGGCTATTCTGGTGCTCAGAGAGGCGATCTTTGACTCTTGAGCTTCAAACCCTCTCGATATCACAGAATAGCGCCTTCTTGTTGACGGGCTCTTGTTCTTCCCCAGATCTCGGATGTGGCGGCTGGTCTTTGGCGTATTATCAGAGTCGACTTGCCCGTCTCGGTGGCCGTCCGACCCGGGCGTTGTTTCCTTCTTGTCCGGCTGAATCTCAGGATGTATGAGCGCTTTCCGCCGTGAAATCGGCCAGTTTCCAGTCACCCTCCAGCCTGAGAGTATATTTTTCTTCGTCGTACCCACTTCCCTGGCTTTGGCATAGGCCTTGATGAAGTTGACCTTATCCACCTGCGCAGAATCGGTCAGGCAGGTCAGGCAGGTCAGTTTCTGCAGTTCCTTTCGATAGGCAGCCTTGGATACATTGAAGACGCTATTATCCAGCGGCTGCAGCCCATAAGAGCAGTGTGCAGGCAGGTAACAGCAATATACGTTGTTCAAAAAGCACGTAGCCATCTACTCATCCTGGATTTTTAGTTAGCGCCGTCAGTAGCATTTCCGACCTAGAACAGGTAGATACTCATAGATATATGGCTCCCATGGCCATCTAATATGATGAGCCTTGCATTAGACTTATCCGCCGGTTGCGTTTGAGGCAGATAGACCTCCTTGAGCCACTTGACTGCGATATGGTTGTCCGTCTAGCTATTGTCGGACGTGATATAATACTAGTCGGCGACCCCCCGGAGCTCATCGATAATCTACTGTTGCTGAAGCTCTTTACCTTTGAAGATAATCCCCGGCTTCAGAAGACGGCCAGTTGCAGTGACGGCTTCGAGAAAGCTAGTCCAAGGGCGGGACTGCGAGCCCTTGAGGAAGGCCTTCCTCCTGGGATCGCTACTGCCAATGACTAAGGAATCTAAAGCTAGATTCGCAATGGATTAGTTAGATTCATGGTCAGAATGACAAATACTCACCAAATCCAGCCATGATACCGCCCTCGTCAACATTAACCGTGTTCTCCGGCTTGATCCAGCCATATTCGCTCTCTCGGATATCAGAGTACCAATTGACGGCCATTGGGGTAAAAGAATTGAACCTCAATGCCTCCTGACGTTTTCCTACCTTCGTCTTGATATTTGGATGGCGTTTAATGAACCTGGCTACCCAGTGTACACCGATAGGCCGTTCCCTACCTTGTTGTCGTAGGAGGGCAGTGACGGTGGCGCGAACTTAACTATGAGAAGGAGCATAGCCTAAGGCCTCTTGTCTTAGTATCCAGGTAGCCAATAGAGGCTCCTGAGGCCTGGATAACAGCTGGGCAGGATGGGTGACCTCAGACTTTGACGGTATATCTCTTAATCGGTCTGAAAGAGTTAGCTGAGGGATGCCATGCTTCTGGGCGGATTCGTTCTAGGAGAGGCCATTATCTGTGACATCTAATATTCCTTCAATAATTTTATCCTCTGTGTAAGATGCTCGAGGCATTTTTTAAGACGATTATGGAAGGCTAGTGTTAATAAAAATCCTACAAGCTTTGCGGAGGACTATTCGTGGAGGAGGTATTAATAGAAATTTTACAATAGGGCTATGCGGCCAAACCGCTTATATAGCATAGGGGGAAAGTAGCATAATACGGAATAGCATGAAACTCTTAGTAAGGCACAGCTTGTTTCATGTAAATAACTTCAATTTTGGCTAAGCAGTGTATAAGTGAAATTGGGCATTTTGTATGGGGAAACTTTGTTTTGGCTTATCGGTGGAGGGGTACCGCATGGTATGGCATGGACAGCGAAATTGAGCGGCGAAAGTCTCGGGCAATGATGCATTTCTCTAAATATCTTTCTTCTCTATTATACTACGGGAGAGAACAAGAGGATGGCAGATTTTTACTCACCTAAAGATTGACTAGGTAGCGCTTGTCGAGTCATATGAGCTACCTTGGCAATATCGTGCTAGATTTTCTCAAGGATATATAATGTAATGATGAGCAGAGGTGCGTGAAGTTTCTGCCGCTCTAAAGCAAGGAATGGAGAGAGACAGAGAGGCTTTATATATTCTAGTCACAATAAGTACCTCTAAATGCACTTGTTCTCCTTCATGGCCTGAGTTACATAAGAAGGGCATGCGTGGGACTATGTCGACTGAATGCGCGCGGCAATTGTGTGCCTCATCTTTCTGCAGCTAATCCCTTCACGCTCACCACTGTCTGAAGACGCCCAAAGGGTCAGGTTGTTGCAAAGGAGTTGCATGAGAAGGATGCTGTCGCCATCAGGCTCCTTGGTTAGGGCATCGAGCTCGGCCTTGGCATCGTCAAAAGCATGTTTCGCAAGACATCGGGCACGATCGCGTGAATTCAGAATCCTGTAGTAGAGGACAGAGAAATTGACAGCCAAGCCCAGCCTCAATGGGTGAGTGGCTGTGAACTCTGTCTGAGCAATATAGGCAGCAATCTAGGAAGGAAACAAAATCCTCAATTTAGTATACCTTGGCTAATTGAATTCTGAACCAACAGATTTGGAACCCACCTTGTAGGCATTGTACGCAGAGGTAACTGCAAGATTATGCTTCTCACCTGACACGAACTCGGTCAGATAACGGCTATAGTCACCCTTCCTTAAAACATGAGTAGTCAGCCAAAGTATTCTCGAGAAGGGGAGACCAGTAAAATAGGCTTACATCTTGTAATATAATGCCATTGACTCGCCAGTACTGGCATTTGGGATCAGGCTCTGGTCTAGCAGATCCAAGACGTCCCGACAGATCTTTTCGATCTCATTCTCAATCTTAATGCGGTATCCACGGATGGTAGCAAGATGCTTCTCACTACCCTTGTACTCATTTTTCTCGATCGAGGAGATAATGCGCCAGCTGGCACGGCGGGTGTTGAAAACGTTATTAAAAGCAGTAGTGAGAAGGTTCCGCTCATCGACACTCAGCTCACCACCCCTCTGGACGACTTCCTTCAGAAGGGGGACCATGTCATCATAGCGCTCAGCCTGACCACAGAGGCGAGCGAGGAAACACTGGCTACAGCCATAACATCAGTGTTATGGGCCTGGAGAGACCGATCGAGCGGAGAGACAAACATCTTACGCTGCATAATGGGTGTATGGTTTGGTATATTCCGGCGGTGCGGTGGGGACCCACAAAAGGAAAATCGTACTCCAGAATAGAACAGTATCAGATATCCAAAGGAAACTGTGCTGCTAGAATGGGAGACGATGAGGTAATGACAAAGCGGCAACGGTAATAGGAAGTAGCGCGTGGCGGGGGCAATCTAAGGAGGGTTTGTTTGTTAACTCCTAAGTGTGGTGTGTCGGTTTCGATTTTGGCAAGCAGAGAGGCGCGGTATAAATGGTCGTTGGGAGTCTACAACACGCCATAGTCGGGCAAATGTAATGGGTTGCGCACCAAGCCGCTGACTGAAGGTTGACGTTGCGTCCTAACGGCACGCTCAGGCCCACACTTTGCTGCACGCGAGAGATGTGCAGAACATCAATGTATCGGCTTGAATGACTTGTATCAGGAAATGAGGAATTTATACAGATGTCTGCATGCTATAGAGACGATGCGCAGCATTCTCATCTGCATTGGATGATAACTGCCTGGATCCGATCTGGCCGGATCAGCATCAGCCAACCAACGGCGTGCATATACAGCCCACACCAGAAGCGCAAGGACAAATTGAAGTCAAATTAAAGATGGGTGAGTTGATAAAGAACGATTACCTTCAGTTTCGGGTGGCAAGCTCTCTCACTCGATGAAGCCGATAATTATTGTTCGCTGATACTCTATATCTTGCTTGGCTATGTCCATGGTCCTCTGAGTCCGGCTCACCAAGCATTGGATCGGATGTGGATGGTACGGATGTGCTTGCCCAGGGCTGCTGGCAGCTCGCCGGTGGCGCAGTACCTACTAGGGGAAGAACCCTGCAAGCGTGCACGGGCGAAAAGCGTGTATTTTTGATGAAATATCGGCAATGCTTGGGGCACGGATGTGTGCACGGACGCGCTTGGGCATATTCCATCGAGATATGGGCGGTTGCTTGAGAGCTATTACTGTGATATGCTAAGATGTCTTCTTTTGAAGGTGTAGAAAAGGATAATAGAGGATTAACAATATCTATTAACCTGGTTAAGAGGGAGTGCAGCTGAATCTATATGTAGGCAGGGGACCTACAGAAGAAGCCAACTAGAGAGCCCTATACCTTATAATTTAGGCTTATATCTTTACTTAATAATTATCTTAAAGAAAGCTTTTGACTTGGACGGTAGGCCTCTTAATCGGTCTCCGAGGGTCGATCGAGGGATCTCGCGCTTCTGGGCGGATTCGTTCTGGGAGAGGCCGTTACCTATGGCATCTAGTATGGCTTCAACAACCTTATCCTCTGTATAAGACACTCGAGGCATTTTTGAAGCGATTATGGAAGGCTAGTGTAGAGAAACATTCGAAGGAGCGTCGGGGAGGCTAGGTGGCGAAGGAGGTATTTTAAGAAATTTTACATCAGTGCCATGCGACCATACCGCATACGTGATCAAAAATCAATGTGATAAAATCAAACGGCATGAAATTCTCAATACAACAGACATTGTATCATGCCAATAACTTCAATCTTGGCCAAACACTGTGTAAGTAAAATTGAGCATTTTGTATGGGAAAATTGTTTTTTTTTTTTTTTTTTTTGCTTGCCGGTAGGTGGGTACTGCATGGTATCGGTCTTCTTCCTACTCAGCGGTCCTCCCGTGTTGATGGAGGAAGCAACGTGATTAGAGTGTAATAGCCCTATAAGGCCCTCGTGCCGTCTCTCATGGCATTTTTCTCTTTCCCAATAATCTTGACGTGGTCCTCATAAAACTGGAGCATCTGGGTCCTGTCAGCACGGTAACCGACAAACTAATGGTGTGACAAAGGGATGGGCAACCTTCTGCGGACACTTCTTGTAGATGATCTCCGTGTCATGCTTAGTCTTCTGGCCGTTCTTCCAAATAAGATAGACGATCAGCTTTCCATTGTCGTCTTCCTCACAAGCGTCTATCCTCTCAATCTCATCCTCCCACAACCCCGAGGGAGGACTCCATTTCTTCGCTGTCGCAAGCAACGACTCATCGGTAACATGCGCCTTGTTTTGTCGCAATCGCTTGGGCCTTATGCCGAAAGTGTCATTTGTCGTCCGTATACGTCTTTTGGTCTTGGCCGCTATGGCTGATTCCTCGAAGATCTTGTGCCTCCCACCTATCGTGTCAAAATACTCATTGAGAATCTCGTCACCCGATACCCTTAAAGAAACGCGCTGGTAAGAAAATCGAAAGATAAAGCGGAGATGCCTAGTACGTACTTGAGATTCTCCTCGGGTTCCCAAGTTAAGTCTTTTTTGCTCTCAAAGCCCTTCCACTTAACCTGAAACACGAGATTGCCCTAAAAAGATGTCAGTCATGGATGAAGCTACTGTAAGCTTTACGAAACACGGTCACATTTTTGTCAATCCTATGGTTCTTGATCGTCTCGACAATAAAACTGAGATTCGTGAGTATCATATGAAGGTTATGGCAGACAAACAGCTTACAGGCCATCCTCAAGTTCGCCATCAACTTCCTCTTCATCACTCTCGCCCATGGTAACGCCTTTGGGAGCTTCGACTCTGTCACGGTTAACAACCAACAGTGGGCTGGCTGAGGTGGACCTTCGGCTCCCATGAGTGAGACCCGTGAATTTGCCCTCATTCGAAGGTTTGTCGTCGCTAGGCGCTACACGATATTAGCTTTCGTCTTGTCCGTCATGCGGCAGGAGCTGGCGTTGCGTTGGCGGGATTGGGTTTGGCTCGCAAACGCGACGCGCTCTCCGTCTTGCATTGTGGCGAAATATTTGGGAGAGGTCGATGAAGGTGAGTCTAAGGAGACAGAATCTTACCTGGAGGCATCCTGGAAACGTATGAATTGCGCGACTTTGAAATATTGCGGTGCCTCCCAAGGTGGAGCTCCCAGTATTTGGGTTTTGTTATTCACAGAGATTTAGCTGCTGGGGGGCAACGAGAGCCACGCCTCACAAGGACAGATGATTCACGCAAGGCGGCAGCCACAAGTATGACGGAGCACCTTTCCAGATCTGGGCAAGGCGGGTCGTAGTGTGGCGCAGGGCCGAGGGTGAATCTCGCCCCGCTGACTAACTGGCACGTGACGCGTGGGGCAGCAACTTACGGCTGCCCAGGTGGCGAGAACAAGCTGAGACTGTCCAATCTCAACGCTCCGACCCTAGACGAAGCAAATTCGAATAAATCGATATTTCTCGGAAAAAAAAAAAAAAAAAAAAAAGTGACTCAAAGACGCTCCGACATGTTGTCGGATACGAGGGTGGTAAGTCAAGATGAATGATAATCTCAAGACGGAGAATAGATTAGTGATTGATTCAACTCTGTCTCCTCGTCTTCGTCCTTCCTCGTCCTCATTATATTCGACGAGACGAGGCTGTGATACGAGACCCGCCGAACCTGCAACAGATCTGTAACACCACTCTGACTCTCGTGGTGCACTCTTGTGACAATCTGGGTAGAGGCATATGCAACACGTAGCGCTTAAGGAGTGACAAGGGTGCTTCTGCAGCTGCATGCATCTTGTGTAATTGCCTATCTTATTGGCCATACCCTTCCGGGCTTTACCGAGCCTTGTTTACTCTTTTCCCCTGCCATCCTTGCAACAGATCTGACAGTGCCTGCTAACACGGTCACACCCCGCGTCCCCGCCATCAAGGGATTTTCCGATCTTATGCGGCGAAGCCAGGTCAACCCCCGTCGGCGGCTAACCGTGGGAAGTTATCGATGCACTAGACCTCACTTCTGAGCGTACGACATGCAATGAAGCTAACCTCCCTGTTAACTGCTGTTGTGGGGCTTCTAGATGAACTGACTTGCCAAGCGACATAAACTTCCCACATTTAGCGACGTGGGTGGCAACAGCGACTAATAAGCATATGACCATGAATCGGGAGCTGTGGATGGCCTGTTTAGGTGGAAAGAAGTGCGTTAAAGACGTACTACGTAAAACTGCATTGGTGTCCGGCCCTCGCCCGATTTCATCGCAATGGGTAGTTTCATGACGATGTGGAGCTCCGTTTGAACTCGGCTGGGAGTCATGCAAGGCGCAGTAGTCACACTGGTTCTTAGCATTCCTGCATCAATCCACATATTTTCCCCTCAGTCCAGGCTTGCAGTGGAAAGCGGGGGCGAGCTGCATGAATGTGTGTGTGAGCGTTAATTTCGTGATTTTCCTGGCCCAGCCATGGCTAGATGAACAGCCCACGACCTGCATGGTTGAGTGCCTGCTTGTCCACGAATGATAGCCTTGGCGCGTTGACGCCTTGACTTGGCTGTCTGTTAGGCCTTTGTGAGATCCCCTCTTGGCTGAAAAAAGGCGGAAGAGATGCACATATATAGACACCGTAAGCAGCCACACAGCCCGATCTCCTTCGTTGGACTGCCACTCTTTGGCTTCGACAACCCCGCCCTACTTTCATAGCCCCTCCCTCTTGGAGAGCACCGTCACGATGGATCTTCAAAATCAACATACAAGAACGTATGATGACTACAGTGTCGCCGTAGTCTGCGCCATGGCATTTGAAATGAGTGCTTTTCGCTACATGCTCGATCAAGAACACCCTCGTCTGCGCACCAAGGAAGGGGATCCTAATATGTATACCCTGGGCGAGCTCCACGGCCACAATGTCGTGCTGGCGTCTCTTCCTGGAACTCAAGGCAAAGGGTCTGCCGCGACTGTGGCTACCAATCTGGCCCGCACCTTTCCTTGCATCAAGTGGAGATTCCTTGTCGGCATCGGTGGAGGAGTTCCAACCAAGAAGCACGACATTCGCCTAGGCGATGTAGTCGTGAGCATGCCTGAAGGGCAATATGGGGGCGTCGTACAGTATGACTTGGGAAGAGACATCGAGAACGGCTTCCGCCTCAAAGGGTTTCTGATGGCACCGCCGAGTTCGCTTAGGAGTGCTGTGGAGACAATGAGGTCGGATCTCATGATCAAGGAGAATAAGATTGACGGGTTTATCTCTGCGATGATGAAGAAGGGGCGTGGCCTTGTTACCTATGCAAGGCCCTCGGACGAAGCGGACATCTTGTTTGAAGCAGGATACTCTCACGAATCCAGTATGTCCTCGTGCGACCAATGCGATCGCTCAAGAAGCGCTGAAAGACCAGCACGCGACTTTGACGGTCCGGAAATACACTATGGACTAATTGCCTCAGGGGATAGCGTCGTCAAGAATACAGCAAGAAGGAATGCGATTGTTCGTGAGGTTGGCAACGTTCTCTGTTTCGAGATGGAGGCCGCTGGGATGATGACTGAATTTTCTTGCATTGTTATTCGCGGCATTTCCGACTACGCAGACTCTCACAAGAACGATCACTGGCGTTACTATGCGGCGGCAACTGCTGCCGCATGCGCTAAAGAGCTGCTTTCATATCTCGACCCCGACGACGTCGAGTCGGCTCAGCCGGGTTCGGCGCTTCCACCTGACCATGGATCTCGAGCCAGCAATGTTTTCCATGGAACTGGGATTCAGCATACAGGTTCTGGGAATTTTTCTGTTGGCAAGAATTTGAACATCTCTTGAGTGCGGTTTCAGAACTGGATGAAGACCGTATGCGACGGTGCTGCCAGGCTTGGCAAACCACTGGACTGCGCGCCTGAGTGGAAGGCCAAGTTGGAAGAGACGGGATTTGCAGCTTTTCACTGGGAGATTATCCCGCGTCCAGGGAACGATGAGGTTACCGAGCGCCCGCCACACTTCCTTGTGTAATTGTTCGGGTCGAGCTCCATAGGAAAGGTTGGGTTTGGCATGCACGAGCGGCTTTGAGGCAGCGGCCCACTTCTTGTTCCTTGGCGAGGATCTTTTGGCGGATCGCCTTGTTGCGTGGCCGGATGGCGAAGTCTGTTGCGGTGTGGTGGATGCCTGGGATGTCAAGTAATGACAAACCCAGCGTCTTGCAAGTAGCCTCGCACAGGACGTAGTTGGTGAGAGGTTTCGCCCATTCCTGGTGCTCTTCCGGGACCCGGACGAGGATTCTGAGGTCTTCTGCAGGTTGGGCTTTGATTGGGCTTTTGGGTAGGTTCGCCTGTAGCGGCGGGTTTGGCTGGGCCTGTGCTTGCCCAGTTCCCGCGGCTGCAGCCAGCTTGTCGGGACGGCCCGTTCGTTCGTCGGATCGGATTCCGGCTGGTCAGGGGCGGGCCTTGGGGTCCGCAAGGAACGTGGTCGTGAGGTAGATCGAGAAATGTTCTGTTATCTCTTTGGCAGTTTCTTTCAGGTCGCGTTGGCAGCTGGCGACAATGTTGTCGAGCGAGCGAGCCACGAGGTCAGAACTTTGCTTTTCGCGTCCTATCGTCGTTGAACCTCGTTCAAGCTAGAATCGAGGGCTGCGGTAGCAGAGCTGTCGGGGCGGGAGTGGTCCGGTGGGGTAGTTAATTTGCGATGCCTGCTGCGACCTTCTCGCCTCCTGCAGAGCTGGCTTTGCAATCGGCTCAGTCTGCACGTTTCGCTTTCTCTTCGCGGGCTGTGATGGGGTCGGCGTCTCGATTGTGGTGGGAGGGCCGCTGTCAATTAACACCTGGTAGGCGGCGTTTGTTCGATGCGGCGTTGCTGCGCCAGCAGCCAGCCCTTAGGCCATCGTGGGCGCCGAGCCCAGCGTGGGAATTTGGGACCGCCGGGTGGTGCTAAGGGGTGCGCGGTAAATTGAGTGTAAACACTAACAGTAGGTGCCAAAAAAATAAATAAATAAATAAATAAATAAATAAATAAATTAAGGAGAAGGCGAGCTGAGGGAGAAGCTGCTTGGCAAAGAGCATCCATCTACACTTGGCGGCATGAACAACCTGGCAAATGTACTTCAAAATACCAGTAAGTACGGAGAGGTAGAGGGGGTACAGCGACAGACCGAGGACACTTAGGAGCATAACTAGCCTGCTCCACAGATTTAGATAGACAATGGGTAAGATAGGAGATGTTAATACTTCCACCGGACTTTGCATCATACCTCCAGTCTCCTTTTCAGTGCACTTCTCGCTGTATCGACCCTTCATCACATCGACACAGCATGTGCTGCCGTCGCGTCTTCCTCTTCCGTACGGTTGTAACCCAGGTATAGGCAAAAATAAAACAGAACACCAGGACGATGATTCCGGCACAGACTAGTGGTCCCAATATGGAAAAGACAGTAAAGCCATAAGACGCGGACTGGAAGGCATTGTGATGGGCGAGGGTGTCGGTGGCGAGTCCGACTTGCATTGCAGTGAGGACAACGGCTATATAGACTGTCGTCCCAGCTAGCCAGGCGAAATTGTCCCGAAAATAGGTAGTGGACTGATTCCAGTAAGCCATGTAGCCGCGCAAAGGGGTTTGAGATAGGCGATATATCTTGTTTAGCCGACTCAAACGAAGCTCTCCATGGTGGAATCGCGGGTCGATGTCTGGGTAGATGTGCTCTGTGTCAAGTTGCTCGACGAAGGATATCCAGCCTGGCCATTCGACCTCTTCCGGGAGTAAGTACTTCTCTTTCGCCAATAGGAAGTCGCTCTCGTGGCGTACTAGCGCAACGTAGGAGAATAGGAACCCAAGCGCACATTTCCAAAGCTTCCGACACTCGCATTCCTGGGTGCTCCCTTCGGAATGAGCTTCGCCCTTGGAACATTCGCATCCTTGCTCGCAACAGAGATATTTGGTCCATAAGCACGGCTCAAGCAGGAAACGCGGGATGGGTTTGACGAAGATGCGGCCCGTCGTCCAGACGAGATGCATGTCCATCTGTTCTGTGACGAGAATCTCTCGGCCCAATAGGAGCTGGTGGTGCAATGGTCGAGGCGGTAGGAGCCGGCCTGTAAGCCATAGCAAGCCGTGAACTTTCTTAAGCCTTTGTAGATCCAGCTCTGATTTTATGCAGGCCCAGACATCGCGGCTCGGCGCAACCAAATCGTCAGACTTGGTCGGGTACGACGCGGGGAAGAGTGATAGGAGCCGATCGGTATCGAGCGGGGGCACGGGAGAGTCTCGGTTATCGGTGAGCTTCAGAAGCTGAACTGAGAAGGGGGCAGACTGTTAGTGGGATTGTTAGTTCGCACAAGCGGTCGTCTTCTGAGGGTGCAATGGGTGGAATACTTGACCGAGCTGTCTTTCCGTTTCGCCTATGTTTCGACAATGCGCCATCTCGTCAGCGGATGAGATAGAGAGTGGATCTGCAATGCCGACCGTTCACGAGTGGGCTAAAAATTTGAAGGAGGCTTATCATGAACAATTGGCCAAAAGGGACACGCGGTTTGGTGAATGGTGAAGTCGGACGATAACACAGGTGGGTGGACACCGATGTTGAGGGGGGTTGGGTGATTTTGAAGCTGAGGTATGGCTCGTGGCTGGTGGCTGGTCAGACTTTTACCCGGGCGCATTGCAGGTTGGTGCGTCGAACATCGAGCAACAATGCCTTCCTTTTGGCGCCCCATGCTGTAGGCAAGTTCTCTTGGCTGAGCAGCCGCTAGTCTAGCAAACGAGGCGGCACGAGCCGAACCGGAACTCACTCCTGGTCAAGCTCCGTCACTGACAGATGGGGAATGGGAAAACAAACTGTTGACTACGTTGGATTGATTAGCTTCAATGGCTCCACGTACCCTGTGGTTGTCTGCCCTCAAAAAATATGCCTTGTGCCTGCACGATGAAACAGCCATCATCATAGCCACAGTCATTTTTGGCCAGGCTTTTCATTTGGCGCGCAGCCACCAGCGGAGGTTGCCTTCACGAATGCATGTGGCCAATCCCTCGTTGCGCTCTGGGCAGCAGGCTCGGCAAACCTGGCTTCAGCTCTCCTTGGCGCAGCAGACTGTCAACTTGACATCCACCTGTCAGCAAATCCGCCTCACGCGCCAGCCAGCACTGTACCCCCGCACCGGCGGCTACAGGGACCCAAATTTTACTTCAAGTAGAGACCCCCGTCGCTGACCGCGGTCCTTACCACTTTTTCCCAGGTCTAGACTTCAATTCTTGTCATACAAAAGTACCGACGCTAGGCAGCAAATCCAATCTACAAACAACGTGCTTTGTGACCCGCAATTTCCCCTCAGATCCTCCTGATCATGGTAGAATTGGTCTTTTCTTAACTCGAACCCCAATGGTCTGCTGATCGACCTAGGCTCTGAGAAATCGACCGCCTCTCGAGGTGGTGTACGAGAGAGAGGACAATGATGTCCAAGTCGAGTAAGCCCACGGGATGTCTTTTCTTCTTCGAGCAACAGTCTAACGAACACTTCTCCTCAAGCATCATTGCCGTCCACGGTCTAGGAGCCAACGTCGACTGGTCCTGGACATGGAAGGACAAGGCCGATCCGGATCGCCTCGTCAAATGGCTAGAAGACCCTGACATGCTCCCGGCCGTCGTTCCAAAGTCGCGGATCATGCTCTACAACTATGATTCCAGGTGGCATGCCGACGCGCCGAGGACTCGTCTTCAGCTGTGCGGTGAGGATTTCGCCCGCGCCGTCCATACTTTTCGCAGGGGAGCGGCTGGCCGACCTATCGTCTTTGTCGGACACAGCTTGGGCGGAAACGTCATCCAGCAAGTGGGTTTCCCTTTAAATATTGCCGTATCTGTGCATTGATATTTTGTCGCGTCTTTCCCTTCCACGGCAGATGGGCTTATCACCATCTAGGGCCTCTTGTACGCCAACTCCGAAGACGACTTCAAGGACGTCGCAACGTCCGCAGTCGGCATCGTCTTCCTCGGATCCCCTCTAAGTGGCACAAAACTTCAATTCCTGCCCCATATCTTGGCGGCCGTCATGTCGCCAGCAGGCTCCCACGCGGGAATCATCAAGGAATTGGCCTACGGCGACCCAAGTCTTCGAGACAAACTACACAGCTTCTGTCGGATGCTCAACACCCTCTCGATCCCAACCTCCTGTTTCTTCGAGCTGTACGAGTCGGATTACGGACAGCGTAAATTTGTCGGCGGCGTGGTCAAAGGAATGGTATGCTCTGCAGTCCGCTCTGATATTTCCCCTGCTCACACATGCAGTAGGTAGTCGAAGAGACGTCGGCCTGCATCCCAGGGCTTAGTAGGATACCACTCCAAGCGGATCATTTTAAGATGAACAAATTCTCTGGCCCGAACGATCGCTCATTCTTAAATGTCTCGGAGGAGATTCGCAAGATGTGTGCGGATGCACGACATGTGATACAACGCCGGCTGCACCGTATGTGATGCAAAGTCGAGTGAACAACCGCAGCTAACACGGACATAGCGCACCCCATCATTACTGACAGAAACGGTGATTGGGTCGTCTTCCTTGTTTCTGATAAGTACTGACAGTCGTCTAGACCTCCTGACCCGGAACCCCGAAACCAAAGACTGTCTTCGAGCCCTCTTTTTGACCGACCCGTTCGAGGATATGAAGGCGACGAAACGAAAAAAAGGTGGCCGCGCCACAGGCACCTGCGACTGGATTCTTGGAACCGAGCCTCTGACCATCTGGCTCAGCGGCAAATGTGCGCCAAGCCCACAGTCCGTGTCGACTAACGTCCTCTGGCTGCATGGGAACCCAGGGACGGGGAAGACCACCATGTCCATGTTCCTGGCCGAGGAGCTGTCACGTATCTTCTCCGCCACAACTCAGAAGACACTCGCCTACTTCTTCTGCGATTCCAGCTATGACACGCGGAAAACAGCAACGGCAGTTGTTCGTGGGCTTCTTCTACAGCTTCTGCAACAACATCCGTCGCTACTCGGCCACGTTTTGCCCAAGTTCGAGGAACGCGGAGCCAAAGTTTTTGACTCGTTCGACGCTCTTTGGGCTATGTTGATAAACGCTGGCGCGGACAAGGCGACGGGCCACAAGTACTGCATCATCGACGCTTTGGATGAGTGCGAACCCGGCTCGCAGGAAATGCTTCTGGACCAGCTTCAGGAGACATTTGGCGCCGACACATCTGCCGATCATGAGCTAAATCTTAGCATATTGATCACAAGCCGGCCGTATCCCGAGATCCGCGAATCCCTCAGCACCTTCTCGAACGTGGACTTGTCGTCTTTCAAAGAATCGAAACGAGATATCGACAAGTTTATCGATGAGAGGGTAGCGGTTATGAAAGACAAGAGGAAATACACTAGCAAAGTTGCAGATCAAATCATCCAGATCCTTCGGGAAAAATCAGAAAACACATTTCTATGGGTAGGTTTAGCCTGCGAAGAACTAGCATCGAAAGGTGTTGCTTCCAAAGACGCTGTCAAACGCCTCCAATCGATGCCCCGGGGGCTCCATTCGCTCTATAAGAAGCTCCTAGATACAGCTCTTGAGTCAGGCGGTAACGATGGGGTCATGATTCAACATCTCTTGAGTTTCATCGTGGTTGCTTTACGTCCCCTGAGTGTACTAGAGCTCGCCACAGCTTGTGAACTCTATCAAGACGAGGATGAAGAGGAGCGGATGCAATTCACGATGGAGCAGATCGAGTCCTGTCGCTTAATGGTGCTGGTTCAAGACGGCAAAGTGCTCTTGCTACACCAATCCGTCAAGGACTTTCTGATGAAACCCTTGGGCTCTGATGGTCATCCTTTAATCCATGAACTCGAAGTCCATGCCAGCTTTGCCGCTCGATGTGTCGATTATCTCATGAGGCACGTCCCTCACGCCCCTCTACCCAGTGAGCCGCAAGGTGTAATGGACGAATTTTCATCCTACGCGGCGGACTTTTGGCCTGATCACGCGCGTATGGCCAAGTCAAAGTTTAGAATCAAGGATACTCAGGCTGAATTCTTCGCCGTCGACTCTCAAAGCCGGGAGGCTTGGCTGAGATGGTTAAGAGGGCCAAGTCATGACCCCTATCCCTTTCCGGACATTCCCCAGCAATTTTCTGTTTTTCACGTGGCTGCTCGCTGGGGAATAGTTCAAATGGTAGATTATGCCCTTCTCCCCCAAAGCAATCAGGATGTGTTGGCACAAGCAGGTGAATTCATGGACACTGCGTTCGTAAGTTCGGAGGGAGTGACGCCTTTAGAAGAAGCCGCAACATCCGGTTACGTCGAGGTTTCTCGCCGCATGCTTGATCGAGCCATGCCTGAGATGTGTGTATCGGAGAAAGTTGTAAGAGCTGCAGCAAGGAATTCGAGGAACGGTGACGAGGTTATGGAGCTTCTCTTAGTTTTGAGGAGAGACCAGATCACCGTCACTCAGGAAGTTCTCAAAACTGCAGCAGGGAATTGGGGGTGTGGCCACGAGGTAATGGAGCTTCTCCTGAATCGGAAAGGAGGCCAGATTATCATCACGGAGGAAGTTGTCACAGCTGCAGCAGCGAATACTGAGAACGGCCACGAGATGATAGAGCTTCTCTTGGGTCGGAGAGGAGATGAAATCGCCATCACGGAGGAGGTTGTCACAACCGCAGCAGAGAATAGACGGAGCGGGCACAAAGTGATGAAGGTTCTCCTGGATCGGAAGGGGGACCAGATTACCATCACGGAGAAGGTTGTCACAGCTGCAGCAGAGAATGGACGGAGCGGCCACGATGTAATGGAGCTTCTCTTGGATCGGAGAGGAGCTGAAATAACCATCACGGAGGAAGTTGTCACAGCTGCAGCAGCGAATACTGAGAATGGCCACGAGATGATAGAGCTTCTCTTGGATCGGAGAGGAGCTGAAATAACCATCACGGAGGAAGTTCTCATAGCTGCAGTATGGAATTGGGGGAACGGCCACGAGGTGATGGAGCTTCTCTTGGATCGGAGAGGAGATGAAATCACCATTACGGAGGAAGTTATCATAGCCGCAGCAGGGAATTGGAGAAACGGTCATGAGGTGATGAAGGTTCTTCTGGATCGGAAGGGAGACCAGATTACCATCACGAAGGAGGTCATCACAGATGCAGCAGAGAATCGTGAGAACGGTCACGAGATGATAGAGTTCCTCTTGGATCGGAGAGGAGCTGAAATCACCATCACAGAGGAAGCTGTAAGTGAGATAGCAGCTCGCTTTGATTCCTTTATCATGGCCCTTCTCTTGGATCGGAAGGGAGACCAGATCACGATCACGGAGGATGTTGTCATAGCTGCAGCAGGGAATTGGAGAGACGGTCATGAGATGATGAAGGTTCTCCTGGATCGGAAGGGAGATCAGCTCACGATCACGGAGGATGTTGTCAGAGCGATAGCAGCTTCTTTTGATTCCCATAATATGGCGTTTTGCTGTCACGGAAGACGTCATCACGCCTATAGCAGGGAATAATCAGAGCAGTAGACATTATGAAGCCTTTTCTAGGTCTACAGTGGGTCTCAAAAAGTAACGACACATTTTCCGGTACCCCGCTTTCCCTTATACCTTCACCAAAATCATCACCAACTTCAATTGTTCACCACGCAGCCAAATCAAGTCAGAATGGCCCCAAAAAGACATCCTTCTCCTCATACGAGAACGAGGATTGTTTAGAGATATAATTCGGGTGTGTCGGCCAGCCAGATCGCGCGGGAAGAGGGCATCTCTCGGCATGCCATTTTCGGTATCGTACGAAGATATCGCGACCAAGAGAGTGCCGTGGACCAACCCAAGTCCGGCCGGCCACGCATCATTGGAGACCGGGAAAGGAGGCGAATTTTAAGAGTCATTGCCCAAGATCCTCATATTCAGATACGTGAATTAATTGAGGAAGCTGGATTGAGCTGCTGTAGGGCTACCCTAATCTCATACCTACGGAAAGAAGGAATTATGCATTATAAGTCTCTCCTTCGGCCCTTCCTTAGTGAGGATAACGCAAGAAAGCGTCTACGCTTCACACGCCGCTATGTGCATATGGCTGAGGACTTTTGGGAGTCTTGGGCCTTTTCTGATGAAGTTATCGTTGCTCGAGGAGAGGGCCAGAGGCGTACGTGGGTCTTCTGTAAACCGGTATATCTTGTTTTTGCCATTGCGAACTTTCTAACTATTTCTAGTATGAGAGGCTATTCAAAAAGAACGTTCAGACTCGCGTACTACCAACAAGGCACTCGCAGATGTTCTTTAGCGCCTTCAACTATCGCAGGCGGCTTCCAATGATCCCCCTTGCCGGCGATCCAAAAAGTCCTCGCGGGGGGGTTACGGCACAAATTATTCTTAACTGCTTACAGCGATACCTTCCCCGAATCGTGACAAGAAACAATTACTTCCAGCACGATAATGCAAGCACCTTTACGGCTTATATCGTACGAGACTGGCTATACGAATGGTGTGAGAATCGAAGGGCCACCGTGGTAGACTGGCCTCTTTGCAGCCCTGATCTCAACCCCATAGAAAACCTATGGTCAATCCTTAAAAAGGGGATTTGCAAGCGATATCCAGAGCTCACATACATGCCAAAGACCGACCAAGCAAAGCAGGCTCTTATTAAAGCCGCGAAAGAGCTGTGGCTTGAGATTGAGCCCGAAGTCATTAATAACCTGGCCTACTCAATGAAGCGAAGAATGCAGGCTGTCATACGAGCCCGTGGCTGGTATACTAAGTATTAGATACACCTAAAGATACAGCTTTCAATTCTCTACAGATTGGTATATAATACGATGCAATTGACCCTTCTTTGGCTGCGCAATACGTGATTAAAAATGAGGCCTCATTTGGTGGTATTGATACCCCGGGTGGACCCGGAATGTGTCGTTGCGTAGCGTGTCGAGCCCGACATGAAGCCGTACACTACGTTCCGCAGCGAGAAACCGGCCGCACCGAAGCGGTAGAGAGTGTTAAACCGCGATAGGCGCAGCTCACTATAGCTGTAGCGACTGTCCACTTGGCATAGCGTAGATGTATCGATGTGACTAGTGAAATCCATCATGAACGCAGTCCAGGCGTTCTAGTCGATGTTGGCAGGTAGTAGACCCGCCTCGCCCGCGATGCGCAGGTCGCTCTTGTAGCAGACTAGCCAGGCATAGGACAGAAGTAGGCCGCAGCCGCTCTTATGAAGCGCTTCGTCAGCGCATAGCTCTTATTCCTAGAACTCGTAGTTAAGAAGGTATTTAGGATGGGTTTGATGAAGATGTATGTCTCGTGCCATACGAGATGCTCGTTAGTGGACTCAGTGAGGTGGATGGTTCGCAGGAGTAGCCTCTGTCGATGGAGGGGACGGGCAGGTCGCGGCACGCCGGTGAGCCATAGGAGTCAATGGATCTTGCTCAGCCTGGGGGTTTGGAGGTCGGTCTTGAGGTATACAAGCGTGTCTTTCCTTGGATCCAACAGCTGGTCGTTCTGTAGGAAATTGTGCGGGAGGGCTGCGTGGGTCGACGATCGGAGGGAGTTCTCCTTCGAGAAGGGCGGTGCCAGCCGGCAAGTCTGGAAGCATAAGGTTCAGTAGCTTTCTGCCACATCTCAATCTACACTCACTGCCTGGTCCATTTCGTACGGATTGTGTACACTGACCTTGTGCTTCTTGAGAGATTTCTTTGCTTGTGGCTGAGTGGAGCGTGGACAGTTTATGCGCGGGCTCGATTGGACAATCACGTGTGCTTGCATCGGCGCGACTGTACGGTTGCATATTACCACATGGGTGACAAAACCTTTTTGGGAAGCCTCAACCATGTTAAAATACTTAGTAATTTTGTGGACCCTAACCGGGAGGCCAGTGGTAGTTTGGGCCAAACTACCATTTCGGGGTCAGGGGCACGGACGAATGGGCATGCAGGGATACACGCGGGGGTGGGTCCCAGACGCGGGCAGGGGGGCCAAACTACCAGTCCCAAACTACCATTTCATGCTGCAGCCAATCAGGATAAAGGGAAGGGCAACTTCAGGGTTAAGGAAAAAGCAAGCAAAGGAGGGAAATACAACAGAACGCGTCTCCCAAGGCCAGCCTTCTCGCGACCGACCGGGTGAACGAGGGATATCCTTTTCATATGGACATGAGTCTATAAAATGAGCGCAACTAAGGACGACCGAGCAGTTTCCCAGCAAGCGGCAATCATTCGAGGGAGAGACTATCAAGAAAAGAAAGAAAGAAGGGAAACAAGGACTGCACGTACAGTATCCTAAGAGGAGGAACCAGAGGGAGGTAGGGAAGGGCTCGACATAGTCCAGATCGCAGCCATGGCCCGAGGGCGTCCCACAGACTCGCCCGGCGGCAACGAACCGGAGCGGCAAGAAGATACAGGAGAGTCCGCCAGCTGTGTTCATGCAGAAGCCACCAAACCGGGAGAAGGGTGGCTTATATATAATGGCGAATACCGGTCGTTGATCTGCGCCTTTCACGGCTATGCGGTCTGCAGCCTCGAGGGTCACTTGAGGGACCGTCACCCAGACATCGACCATCGGGCCCGCAGCGATATCATCCACCGCCATAAGGGTCTACAGCTGCAAGGGCCGGCATTGGAGCAGCTCGTCCAGCACGGTGCGTCAAACCCGACCCGGGCCGTCAAGGGTCTCGTCGTTCACCGGGGCTTCGCTTGCACCTGGCCGGGTTGCAGGCACCTCACGCCGAGCTGGAAGTGCCTGCGGGTTCACCTCAACGGCGAGCACAACATAAAGGGAGCCAAGGCGCAGGCGGGCCTCTGGACCGGCGTCTATCTGCAAACCTTCTTTACAGGTCCAAAGAGGGCGATTTACTACTTCTGCGTAAGAATCTCGACCAGCGGTAACGATGATGCTGTCTCGGCAGCAGGAGATCCTCCGACGCCGGTCGGCAGGGGGAGAAGAGCGACGATGGCAGACAGGCAGCAGACGCACCCGGAAGATCAGACGATGATCGCCGACATCACCCAAGGGTGGTCACTGCAGCAGGAGGAGCAGGAGAAGATGCAGAAGGTCATGGAGGAGGGGATCCTGAGGCACGAGACGACGAACTGGCTGAAGAGGACCGGCTGGTCAGCCCACTTCGCCGGGAGGAATCTGGTGGATATCCAAGCCTGCAGCAGGATGCCCGGCTGTGACGACGACGAGCTGCGACGGATGGCCACGGCTCTAGATCGTCTATTCTTCGACCGCTGCATCGGCGGGTTAAAGAGCATGCCCCTGATGACCCGCCTGCTCCTGGCCAGCCCCCACCCTCACGATGCCCACAGCCGACCGTTTGGGCCGCTGCAGGAGAAGACCAGCATGGATCGCTACCTGGTATATGTGAAGCGGTTCTTATGCTATTGCCTCAACGTGCTGTCGCTGGAGGAGGATGCGCTGTTTGCCGAACACGGCTTTCGCTTCACGCCTGCACAGAGGGCCAGCCTCGAGCTGCTCTGGGCGCATCTGCAGGACGAGGAACAGTCGGGCGAGGGGCTGCAGGAAGAGATATTGCAGATTCTGGCGGACTTCTGGATGCAGCGGCTCGACGGGGACCCTTTTGCGAGCCCGCTGTGGCACTTCGTCGGGGTGCTGGGAATCGACGGCGAGACGGGGCAGCTCCGACCTGCCCACCTATTCACCTACGTGCTTGCGGGACTCGTCTTCACGGGGCGGGCGCTGCTGGGAGAGTGGGCTATACCCACCCGGGAGCGGGCCGGGATGACGGACCTCGCGCAACGGTTCGCCCAGGTTCGAGACGCCTGGCTTTGCAAGGCGACATACTCTCCCATGGGCTATACGCTCAGCTTGCTGTTATACGGAAGGAAGATCGCGCAGGAGACTGGTAGCCGGCTGATGGTGTCCTGGAGCAAGGACGGCGAGATGATGTACTTCATGGGCAAGCCGATCCTGATGGAGAAGATTCGTCACATGGTGGCTAGGATGACGAAAGACGCCGAGGACCTGCTGTGGGGTCAGTTGATGTTCAAGGAGGGCGACGACGAGCGTTTCATCCTTCCTCTGGCCGGCATTGAGGATGACCTCACCCATACAAGACGAGGCCGGTCCTTCATCCATACCAACGACCTCGCTGGCAAGGAGGTCGAGATGCTCGAGGACCTCGTCATGGGCTCGCGGAAGACAGAGTTCCTAGATCGAGCGGGCGAGTGGAAGTGGGCGGGCATCAGGAAGTACCTGAAGCTGGTGAAGAAGTTCGAGGAGTTTCTGCTGCTCCTCTCCCACATCACCGGCGGCCAGCCCAGCCGAGGGGAAGAGATCACGGGCCTGCGCCTGGTCAACGGCATCAACAGGGACCGCAACGTCTTTGTCATCGACGGCGATGTTGTGCTCGTCACCCAGTACCACAAGTCTCTGGCCCACTTCGACTCGCCGAAGGTGATCCCCCGCTTCCTGCCGGAGAGGATCGGGCAGCTGCTCGTGATGTACATGGTCTACATCCGACCGCTGACGGATCGCTGGGAGGCGGACAGATGGGAGCTATATGGCAAGATGGCACCGCCGAGCGACTTCATCTGGCATAACGAGACGGGGCCATGGGAGAGCAGTCGTATGTCTGGGGCCATGGGGAAGTGGACCTCCCACTATATCGGCCGCAGGATCACGCTCCAAGACTGGCGCCACATCGCCATCGCCATCAGCAAGAAGCACGCTCGCGACCGGGGGGCCGCTCGGGCAGACTTTGAGGACGGCGACGACGATGACGAGTCGGAGCAGTACGAGGCGCCGGACGATCTGGCTGCCTGTCACACCGGCCAGACAGCCGCCAACTACGGTGTCACGATCGATGTGCTGAAGCGCTTGACGGCCGAGTCTCTGGACATATTCGGGCAGGTGAGCCGTCGTTGGCACAAGTTCCTCGGCTGCGACGCGCAGCAGCAATCGGCCTTGGAGCCGCCGCCGTCAACTTCGTCCTCGAAGCGCAAGGGTGCGGCCGAGTCTGGCGGCGAGGAGAAGAAGTGCCACCCTCCCCGGAAGCGGGCCAAGATCGCCTCGCTCGAGAAGCTAAGGGCAGGTATGACAGCAGCAGTGGGGGACAAGAAGAAGGACGACATGATCCTGCGGGCACTCCGGGCTGTCCTGCGTGATGACGCTGCCCAGTTTCGGTCACCCCAGCAAGAAGAGGCCGTCAGGTTGGCCGCGGCGAAGCAGAGCCCGCTGGTTGCCGTGCTGCCAACGGGCGGCGGGAAGAGCTTGGTCTTCATGGTCCCGGCTATGCTGGCAGGTGCAGGCGTGACCATCGTGGTGGCTCCGTTCGCCGAGTTGAAGAGGCAGCTAGTCACACGCTGCGTCGATGCCGGCCTAGACTGCAAGTCCTGGCCCGAGGCGCGTGAATCTTGGCCCAGGGTTACGCTGGTCTCGGCCGAGGCGGCTGTCACCGATGACTTCCTGCAGTGGGCCGCTGATCTGAGTGTCAGGGGAAGGCTGGACCGAGTGGTCATTGACGAGTGCCATCTGTCATTCACTGCCGCCGAAACCTACCGCGCGAAGCTCCGGTGCCTCGTTCTCCTGCGGAGCTTGGGGTGTCCCTTCGTATTCCTCACTGGGACCCTGCCGCCGCTCCGTCAACGCGACTTCGAAGAAGCCATGCAGCTCCAGGCTCCGCTCTACATACGGGCTTCGAGCCATCGGCTGAACGTGCGGTACTCCGTCCTTCGCGTCCGTAACGGACGGGGCGTCATGGAGGTGAAGAGGCTGGTGGACGCCCGGCTCCCACGTCTAGCACCGGGGGAGAAGGGGGTCATATACTGCACCAGCCACGCGAAGTGTAGAGCGCTTGCCCGGCAGCTTGGTTGCCATTACTATCACGCTCAGCGCGATGATAGCGATGCGCAGTTCCTTGCCCAGCGCGAGCAGGGCTTCCAGGCATGGGTCAACGGCGAAACACCCTACATCGTGGCTACCGCGGCTCTAGGCACGGGCCTTGATGTTGCAGGCATCGTCCATGTCATCCATCTCGAGGCCCCATTCAGCATCATCGACTACGCCCAGGAGGCGGGGCGGGGCGGGCGAGCTGGGGAGCCCGTCACCGCAGAGATAGTCGTCGAGGAGAAGGACTGGCCGGTTGAGGACCATATCCGCGACAGCTACCTAGACTTGAGCACGCGCGAGGTACGCAGTCTGATCCGGACACAAGGTTGCCGTCGCCGCCTCCTTGGCCAATGCTTGGACGGTGACCTACGGGACTGTGGAGATCTCGATGCCGTCCGATGCGATAATTGCCGCCGCGATGAGCTGTTGTGGAAGAGTGAGCTATCCTCGCAGGGTATCATAGCATCACATGCCCGCGGCAGGCGCGATGCCCTCGCTCTAGAACGTTTCGAGGCCGCCTTGGAGGAGATAGAGGAGCTTGGCAAGATGGGCTGCCGCATCTGCTGGATGTTCGATGGCGTCAAGGAGGCCGGGCACCAGTGGGGTACCTGTGGTGCCACAGCAGAGAAGGATCTGTCCTTCTCCAGCTGCATGATCTTTCAGGGTCTGGTCAACTACAAGAAGGATCCACAGGCACGTTTCTTGAGCTGCTTCTACTGTCACGTATCGCAGGAGCTCTGTCGGGACGGTTACGAGACCAAAGGAGCATCATGTCGGTGGAAGCATGCTGTAGTCCCTATGGCGTTGGCCGCCGTGACGGAGGCAGATATATGGTCGCAAGTCCAGGAGGCTGCCGGTCGAGACTTCAAAGGTCGGGATGACTATGCTGACTGGCTGGGCCGTAAGCATAGCAAGTTGGTATGCGGGCGAGAGATGACCAATGCTATGGCCGTCTTTGATCTAGTGCTCAAGTGGAGACAAACTCAAGAGCTTAGTTAATTACTATGTTTTACGCATAGTGTAATACGTTTGACTAGTTATATATAATGATATATAATGTGATGTGATAGGCAATAATAGGAAGGGAAAATAAAAATAAAAAAACAAAGGAGTATATGAGGAGAGAGAGAGAGAGAGAAGGGGGGGCTCCCACAGTAGGTATACTACCCACATAATACTTAACGGTAACTATACATACGAATAGGACTTGGTGATAATAGCTGGCTTTAACTATATAATTAGAATGCTTATAGGAGATGGTATAAATAATATAAGAGGAGGTAAAAATAAAAGAAGTAGAAGAAAGACGAAAAAGAGAAAGATATAGTAGTCCAGGGTAGGCAAAAATAATATCATTCTAATCAGCAAAAAAAGCTCTTTGAGGCTGGCTAGACGCTTCCGAGACTCGAACCCGGGTCTGTCCCTTAGTCAGAGGGATCGCTCTGACCACTAAGCTGAAGCGCCTTTTCGCTCTCAAAGTTACTAAGGTCGAGATGGGGCTGGCACATGAGGGTATCACGAAGACGACGGCAAGGTGACCAGGTCAACGCGGCACAGCAGGCAGCCATAATGGCAACTACCGAGGGGAGAATAAGATAAAGGGAGGGTAATATAAAAGAGGTTAGTTATTATTAGTAAAATAGTATTAGATATTTAAATAAAAGAAAGGAAAAAAAAGATAAAAAGTCTTAATAATAAAAAAGAAATCTTCTTAGGATAACCCTAGGATAATAGAAGATATATATATATATAACCTAACCTTAAGGTAAGAAAAAAAGGGGAAGTATATAGGCCTAGCCGGAGAATAAAAGAAAAGAAAAATAAGGAAGAGTATATAACCCTAACCCTAGGGTTAAAAATGAGAGAAATTAAGGAAAAGTATATAACCCTAACCCTTAGTTTTGCTTTAAGCTAGGAAGTAATTAGAAAAGTTGGCTTTAAGGGGTTAGTTAAGAAAGAAAAAAAAAAAAAACCCCAACTTAGGCCTAACCCTAGGGTAGCCCCTAGGAAGTATTGGCTGAAAGAGACTAGAGGGGGTATTTAGCCCTAACCTAACCCTAACCCTAAAGCAAAACGTTAAATTTTCATTTAATCGGGGAAGGTAAGAGCCTAGCGGGTGTTTCAGAGGGTTAGACCAAAGAGAGACAAGGACTGCTTAGCCGTTACCCCAAGCTTGGCGCCTAGCCTTAACCTAAGTCTAACCCTAACCCTAACCCTACCCCAATGTCGGGCTAGGGTTAGGGGGAAAAGGAGAGTTAGGGTTAGAACGGGTAAGGAGGTTAGTGTTGTAAAGGCCCTGACGTCTAGCACAAGTAGGAAAAGAAACAAAGAGAGGGTGTGAGAAGGTACGAGGTAAAGGAGTTAAAGAAGCAAGACTAACCGCTGCTGTCCGGGGGGAAGAGTTGGAAAGTAAAAACTAACCGCTGCTGTCTAGGAGAGGAGAGTTGGGAAGGTGAAGGTAACCGCTACTGTCCAGGAGAGAAGAGTTAGAGAGGTAAAGCTAAGTGCTAGTAAGTTCTAGTTAAGTAGGTAAGGAGAGAAAAGGACAGAGGGTGTGAGGCGAGGGTTAGGAAGGTAAAAGTAACCGCCAGTGGGCGGGAGAGAAGTAAGGTAAGATCTGGGGTAAGAGAGGAGTTAAGGAGTGAAGACAAAATAAGGAGTGAAGACAAAAGTGCTGTGGGAGAGGGAAGGAAGGGGCTAACCACTGACGTAAGGGTTGGTGTAAGGCAGGCGGAGGCGAACCGCTAGTGTAAGTGGTTAGTTAAGTAAGTAAGAAAGAAAGACAAGAGCAAGCGCTACTGGGGTCAGGGGCTAAACAGTGCGGGAGGTAAGCGCTGACGGGGCTAAACGCTGACGGGGTTAAACGCTGAGCAGGGCTGGAGGTAAACGCTGACGGGGTCAAGCGCTGGCGGCGTCGCTAGGGTTAGGGTTAGGGTTAGGGTTAGGGTTAGGGTTAGGGTTAGGGTTAGGGTTAGGGTTAGGGTTAGGGTTAGGGTTAGGGTTAGGGTTAGGGTTAGGGTTAGGGTTAGGGTTAGGGTTAGGGTTAGGGTTAGGGTTAGGGTTAGGGTTAGG